>NC_135372.1:112092256-112395286 GCF_049243985.1 Paroedura picta
CACACTGCTGCCTTCAGCAATGAGCATGCCTTTGCAAACTGGCTGATGCACAGCCTAATGACAGCCATCAGCCTTTGCTTTCTTTGTTTGCTTCTTCCTCTGTCACCATCTCTGGCTTCAGTTTAGGAAAGGTTAATGAGGTTCCCGGTGTCTGAGAAGAAGGTTATGCTACCTCCATCTGGGGCCCTCTATATCAGGTGTAGTCAACCTGTGGTCCTCCAGATGTCCATGGACTACAATTCCCATGAGCCCCTGCCAGCAAATGCTGGCAGGGGCTCATGGGAATTGTAGTCCATGGACATCTGGAGGACCACAGGTTGACTACTCCTGCTCTATAGGAACTCTATACCCTTGCCTGCTTACATCCTTGCAGTCTTGGGCCATTACACTTTTGACGAATAACCAAAAGTCCAAACACCAGAGAGATCAGAACAAGGGCCTTGGCTAAGATGGAGGAGGTTTAGTCCTTGTTTATTTCTTAATTTACACTGAGATCTGCCTCTTTTTTCTTAGCAATTGTACACAAACCAGAAAAGTACAATACCCGGGATTTCTCTGAACCTCCAAAATTCACCCAGCCTCTGACTGACAGAACTACCACCCGGGGCTACAGCACCCAACTTGTCTGCTCTGTCCGGGGCTTCCCTAGAGTGAGTATTGTTGTGGATTGGGAGGCCACTGAGAAACATTACCCAGACTGGGTACAAGACCTCATCATGAAGGGGTGGGTGAGTGTGGCTTCTTCTCCCAGGAGTGCACATTGGCTTGCGCTGCAGGGAGATGCTTCTGGGTTGTTATCTAGAACAACTCCTGGGAACTTCCATGCCACTTGTGTTTGCTCACAAAAATGTATAGACACTGGGCACGTTTCATTTGGAATGTGGCTCATTTGAAATGGAACTCTGCCTGGCTGCCATTTAAAAAGAAATGCACACTCTTGGGATGCTGCTTGTGGATGGAAGTATCCATGCAACATCTAGTTTTGGCCCTTGTCTGCATACAAGTGGCTAGAAAAGCAATAAAAGGCAGAGGTCAGTAAATCAAAGTAGCTAAATACCATGAGCATACCTTTTTTGCTGTTGTCGAGATGCCTATTTAGTCCTACTAATCCAGTGCTTTTACCTATGCTTCAGCCTAAAGTGATCTGGATGAAAAATCAAATGGTGATTGGAGAAGATCCTAAGTATGTGGCCCTCATTAACCAAGGTGTATGCTCCTTGGAAATCCGCAAACCCAGCCCATTTGATGGTGGTGTCTACACCTGCAAAGCTGTGAACCCTTTGGGTGAAGCCTCTGTGGACTGCAAGCTAAATGTCAAAGGTATGTAGTCAATGCTGCCCTTTCTCTCCAGAGGATGAATTTTGTGGACTGTCCTCTTCTAAAGCAATTGCAAAGATTTTAAACAAAAATTAAGTGGTGATTGAATTTCACTCAGAGTTAGAATCCTTTGTACCTTGTATCTCTGTGAGTAGCTGGTTTAGAATCATGACATAAAATAGCTTTGAGTTTCAATCCCTTGGAGAGCAGTGATTGTCAGGAAGGGTGTCTTTACCAAATACTGCTCAAGTCTGGAGTTTGGTTTTGAGTAGAAACAGGGGTGGAGGTGGGGGGTGGCATTGAGCAGTGTCAGGACAGAGTTGCTACCTCCAGATTGGGAAACTCATAGAGATTTGGAGGTAGAGCAATGTTAAGGCATGGTTTGGGAAGGAGAGGAACCTCAGTGAGCTAGCCATTTCTTCCAGGGGATCTAATTTCTGTAGTTCTGAAGATCAGCTGTAGTTTTGGGAAGTCGCCAGGCTTCCTCTGGAAATGACACCATTTCCAGGCAAAGAAATAGAGGATAAGTCTCTGCTTCACACAGTGCTGTAGGAATCCTATGGTGAAACCATAGAGACCAGGAGTATTAGAGCATTATGCAATGTGGTGATGTCCTTCAGTTTTTTTAGCTGGAAATGATGTTGTGCGATCTCACTGATGCCTTTCTCTGCTTTCCTTCCAATCTTCCATCAGTTGCAAGCCACGGGCAGGTAGCCCTATCTCCGGTTAATCTAGAAAAAATGACTTCGTAGATCAATCAAAAAAGAAAAGTGGGAGGAATCTAAATGGCCCGATGAAGATTGAGCATGCACTAGGAAGCACAAGACTGTTAGGAGCAATTGAATCAACTAAACAGAAAGGAGAAGGGGAAATTGACCTGCTTGCAAAATTTTGTATGGGGTGATTATTTATTTAAAATATTTATATTCCACCAAAATTGCTAACAAAGCAATACCAGTTGCAAGGACAAACAATTGACTGTTGTGGGAATTCTGGGCTGTGTGGCTGCGGTCTGGTGATTTTAGTCCTTGACATTTTGCCAGTAAGACACATCAAGAGATTTGGCATGGAGAGATTCCCATCTTGCCTTGTTCTACCTCTGAAGATGCCAGTGAGTGGGGTACCTAGCCTATTTGGCACCTGGGTGGATAGTCTTTTACCCCCCTATTCTCTAGGGTTTCTTTTTTTGTTTTTTGTTTTGTATTGCCAGTGGGTGGTGCAGCTGAGGTCAGTCTGGGGAGGCCCAGGGCAGGAGTGGGGTGAACCCTGAGGACTGGGCTAATAGGAAGAAGCAATTGGGGGGCAGCCTTCGTGGGGCCAGAGCAGCAGGAATTCCCCTGCAGAGAAAGGGGGTGCGGATAAACGTCAGAGTGGCACTCACATTTAATCTGCCAGGGGTTTCTCTGCTCCCTCCTGGACATTGTGGGATGAAGGTTTCAGCTCTGGTGATGACATCTCGGACTCTTGCAGGAGGTACATGGTGTTCATGCCCCCTCCAGTGCTGGGTGAACAGGACTGGCCAGTGGCAGGCTAGTATGTAGCTCCTGCTTCCTACAGTGGCACCAGGCTGGCTTGGCTCAGGTTGGGAGGCCCACTGATTGGTCTGCTGCTTGCCTGCACTCCACACCCACTGGGTAATGTGGACACTGGGTGGGGCAGAGAGGTCTTGTTTTTTGAAGCTGCTGGGGGCAGGGCCTGGCACTGAGGAAAAGGAGCCAAGGAAGTGCCACCCCACCCCGCCCTCAGACCATGCTAAGAGTGGAGCGGAGGTGGAGCTGGGTGCTCAGCTTCACTTAGCCACGGGAATGGAGGATGGCTGGCCCAGGGCTGTTGTGGGATCACTGCTGTTTTGCACCGTGGCTGTTTTGATCTGATCAATGACCATAATCAATGGATTGATTGGTTGCTGATTTGAACCTGGCTGGTGTGTTGCCTCCTCACTGGTGCTCCCCATAAGTGGTGCCCATGGCAGGTGCCAGAGCTACAAACGAGCTGCCTTACCTGAGATACACCACTGATGCCGACCACAATAACTGGTGAAATGTCAGGGACCAGACCACGGCCACACAGCCCAGAATATCCACAACAGCCAGTGGACTGTCTGTCAAAGCCTTTGACTAAACAGAACAAACCTTTCATGCGTTGAAACACACAGGTTAAAACAGAGCCAAAACTTTCTGAATGGCTTATCTCCTCTTGCAGTTCCTTGAGATCCCCCTGCCCAGTCTACTGTCAGACTTCTCATCCAAGCACCTGCTACGAAAGCAGTGAAAGAGACCTGCCTGCAGAGAAAGCCAGGCTTTTTGCTGATTTGGTGGAGACTCCCTCGCTATTCTTTAAATTAAAAAGAAGACAGCACCTGCTCACAAAGCCCAGCCCAATAACCTAAGTTCAAGCAGGATCATTATCCTCAGAGTATTGAACACACACACACACACACACACACACACAGAGAGAGAGAGAGAGAGAGAGAGAGAGAAGTGGAGACACTCAACAAAGAAACAAAGTTTGACCAGTTTACATCTCTGAGGCCCCCAGCTTGTAAATGATTCCTAATGAGAGCAGTCCTTTAAATCAGGACTTTAGCACGTTCAAAGCACTTTCCATACCTTTTTTGGTAATCATTAAAGTTTTTGGTTTTAAAGCCTGTCCTTATTAAAGCTTGTGCATTGCCTGAAGCCACCTGGTCATGATATAGCGGAGGCAAGAGGCAAGGCAGAGCCACCTGGAGCCACAGCTTCCTGTACTAGGCATCAGCATGACCTTGGGGCTTGAAATGAGAGGAAATTGGCTTGTGCTTAAACATGGGGGGGGGGCACTGTCTACAAGCACTGCAGCAGTGTAAACAGCCAGCTACAAAACAGATTGTGAAGTCTCTTCCTCAGAGGTTTTGAGACACTGCAAGGCATTAGCTGATGGTGTTTAAGTTTCTGTTTGCCTCTGTGCCAAATCACCAAATCAACTATGCAGCTAAAACAGAGAGAAGATAAAACTAGAGAGAGAGAGAGAACACATTGGCAGATCTGGCAATCGAAACGATAAAGTACCACACGTTACTCCCTGATCATATTTCCAGCCTCTGGAACCCTGCAGCCTTGTAGCATCTCACTAATAGGATCCTTTTAAGCTGAACTATGCAGCTAAGATATTAATTTCTCCACAACTCTATTAATGGCCGAGAGCCTCCTGCAAGGCGTGTTGACTGACCCCCTGCATCCACAGCAGTCACATCTCCGCTGAATGACTGTAATTTATTGCTTTCAGGAGGCTTTCCTGCTCACATTTCCTAGCTTCAGCAAAGAGGTGCCCAACTTCCCACGGACTGGTGAAGCCCCAACGGCTTCCTGAACAAAGGGAAAGGCAGAGGAAGTTTTGCTGCTCTTGCTGCGAACACCTGACCCAATCTAGAGTCCATACAAAGCCCAAGCTTGCAAGTTACCTGCATTGCAAAGTCCATGAGATTAGAGAGCAATTGGTATTTCACACTTTGCTATTAACAGCTGGCATTGGGGGATTCCTGTTCTCATGCAAGCCACCACAGCCTGTTTGTTCCAAACTGCCCTGTGGCAGGGAACACTCTGATCTTGTTGGGGTGTGACTCATGCTGGGTATCAAACATTTGGCGTGTACCCAGTAAGGTTGCCGTCATTCCCAGAAGAGGCATGGGGGGAGGGAGAACCTGACTGCTTTTGATTTGCATGACTTTATTTGATTCAATGGACTGCACTTGAAAGCCAAGAAAACAAATAATTAAACAATTTTTTGTGTATTGGGACAAATCAATTGACAGGATAGTGTAAACAAGCTTTTGAAATACATGCTGCTGTTTTCCTGCCCCAACAGAATTAGTTCAGTCATGAAAGCTTCCTTCACTGTGCAAATATGTCTGGCTCTTACAAACAATAGGAGGGGTTCAGGTGGATATCCTGAATCTGCAGAACAAAATTTTAGTCCATCGGCATCTTTAAGACCCACAAAGTTTTATACTACATCAGACCAGGGATCTTTGCACCCTTCAGAGCTGTCACCCTGTTTATACTGGGCAGGGAAGTTCCTTCTCTTTCTAGATCTATCCCTTTTCTTTGTTCCAAATGGGAGTGTCCATCTAATTGCCCACTCATTCTTGCCAGCCTTCCCCAGATCTCTTGTCTGTGTTAAACTGAGGTCCACTAGCTCCAACCTCTTCCACTGGGCCCCTGAGCCTGACACCCATGAAACTAATGCCTTTACCGACAATTAATGGGTCAATCAACCTGTATTAGCTTTGCATTTATTGTTCTACTGTTTGCCATGTATTCTTCCTTTGTTCTTTGATTAATGATTAATGACTTCTCTGTATTGTTCCTGTTCCTATATTCCATGTAAACCGCCCTGAGCCTCTGAGGAGAGCAGCATATAAATGTAATTAATTAATTAATAAACAAACCTGGACATTTACTAAATAGTTGCAATATATTATTATAAAGATTATTGCACTATAGCAATTTGTCAATTATAATTTTTTCTGAATGCCCTCTGAGGCATGTGGTGGAAATAAATCATGAGGGGATGGGGATGAGGCAAGGAAAGTGTTAGGAAAACTTGTTGTTGCTTTTGTTGTCAATGTAAATACCTCTGAATGACCACCAGTAACACAGGCAAGCCAGATGGGAATCCTAGAACTTGCAAAAGGTTCTTCAGCATTTGCTCAAGCACCAAATGCAGTAGGAGAGGAAATATCCAGTGCAGAATGCAATCTCCACTCATACTGAAGAGATGACACAGAGTATAGCCAGTTGGAAGAGTCTATGAAACAACAGATTTTAAGGTTTAAATATAGAACAGCTTCTCTAAACACCCCCCTGAAAGCCGCTATCTGGTATGTTTTGCACTTGTGGGGGATTTAAAAGAACATTTTTACAAACATGAAGCACTTCGCAAAGGAGCCGACTGAAGTTCTGGCGCTATTGTAGCCTTTTCTCTTGCTGAGAGGGAGCCTTTATTGCTATTATTATTATTATCATTTTCTACCCCATCTGTTTCTTAGGGCAGACTACAGCACAGCAAAATAACATCAAGATTAAATACGACAATGCGATTATAAAACCGAAAACTAATAATTAAGTACTATTAAATCTGAAAACAAAATTCAGTCATCCATTTTCACATGTTGGAAAAGGAGGAACTTCCAGTAACGTTCCCAAATATGCAGTGCCCATATGAACACACACGGATCTGCCCTATACAGAATCAGACCATTGGTCTATGAGGGTCAGAGCTGTCTGCAAAGACTGGCCATGGCTCTTCAGGGTCTTGGGTAGAGGTCCTTCACATCACATGTTACCTGATCCTGGAGGTGTCCAGGAGTGAACCTAGGACCTTCTACATGCTAAAGAAAAGTTCTACCACTGAGCCACAGACTCACCACAAGCTACAGCTCCTCCTTTATGTCATGTGAAGGAATATGCAAGTTCTGCTCTTGCAGGTGGGCTATAATCTTCCTTGTGTCTTTTCCAGTCCCAGAATGAAGATGACACAAAAGGGTTTATGAAGAACAAGTGAGCTTGAGGTAAGATGCAGCTCAACCAATCAGAGCATGTCATTCTCCCCTAGAATGAGTTTGGCTCAGAGGGTCCATGTCAGACTTATGTTGGAGATAACATTCCTATATGATCAGGAACATATGATGTTTCTGCCTATGTGTTTGGCTGTGTGAAGGAGGAACAGAGTTTTAATAAAACCTAAGTGCCAGGGTATTAAGAGCCTCTTGTGGCACGGGGTGGTAGCCAGCAGAAATGCTGTCTGAAGCTGTCTGCCCATGAGGCTGGGAGTTCAATCCCAGCAGCTGGCTCAAGGTTGACTCAGCCTTCCATCTTTCTGAGGTCGGTAAAATGAGTACCCATCTTGCTGGGGGGTAAACGGTAATGACTGGGGAAGGCATTGGCAAACCACCCCGTATTGAGTCTGCCATGAAAACGCTGGAGGGCGTCACCCCAAGGGTCAGACATGAACCGGTGCTTGCACAGGGGATACCTTTACCTTTACCTTAAGTGTCAGGGTGCCCTGATCTGGAAAGCTCAGGCTAGCCAGATCTCAGAAGCTAAGCAGGATTTGCCTTGGATTAGCCCTTGGATGGGATATCACTAGGGAAATCTTGGGTTGCTATGCAGAAGAAGGCAATGGCAAACCACCTCTGTTAGTCTCTTGCCTTGAAAACCCTGTGGGAACTCCATAAATTGGCTGCAGTTTGACAACACTTTACAAACACAAGATGCAGGGCAAACAAGTCAGAAGGATGAGGTAGGAAAATTAGTTTCCAGCCAAATGTCCTTCTGTTTGCCCCAGTTTCTCTGGGGCAATTAAACATAATTAAAAAGCACAGGAGCTGGGCCAAGGGGGCTCCAAGCCAGGACTGGAGGGTTAGCCCCACATATCTGAGAGACAGGCTGACAGTTATTCACTCCTGGGAAGTGTAGAAGGACCCCATAAAGGCTGCAGAAAAGTCTAACTGTGTCGCAGATTCTAATCTGAGTAGGCACAATGAAGATCTAGATGAGAAAGAAAGAAGGTGCTTCTGTCCCCACCAACTGTGCAGTGTGTGAATGATCCTATTACATGGGGAGAAAATTTTTTAGGCCTAATGCTTTGTAGTTGCTGAACCACAGTCTGATGAGAGTGGGCCCCAAATTGAGTGACTTGGGGATCTGTTCTGGCTAGCTGGAATGTCCCTTCCTTTGACTCATCATTTCTCTCTCTTTTAGTGCTTCCTATTCAAGGCCAGCCAGACTTCTTATAAAACTCCCTGCTATGGAGACCTGCTGCCTTATTTGCACACCCAACTTTGTTGCCCCAGGCAGAATCTGCAGCTTGGAAGAGATGCAGCCACCACGTGTCTTCAAAACAGAAGCGTTGCAGAACCTGCTCTTGGGCTGACTATACAACAAGAACTGTTGATGCCCCCCCCCCACACACACACACACATGGCATCTGTCACTTGCTCCTCTCTGGTCTTTGGCCGGGCAGTACAACCACTTCCAGTCCTGAACAAATGTGCAATTGGCCATAACAATAAAATAATTTATGTGGAGAACCTGGAAGGCCCTTTTAAGTCATCACTGCTCGCTGATATCCTCTGCTCTTAAGTGCTCCCCTTCACAGGGTCATCTGCTTGTTAATGATGAGTGCCTTCCCTAGGGCTTGAGTGGCTGCATGTAGATTCTGAACCCCACAAGTTAACTCCAGGGAGATAGAGCAGAAGGGAACGCAGAATTGCACTCTGCCAGGAGGTGGGGGAGGGAGAGGAACCATCACAAACAATGCGAACTTTCAGAAAAATCCAGAGCCCAATGGTTGCAAAGGCCACAGAGAGGTACAACACACAAGTTTCTATTCCCCCATCAGTCTCTAGGTGCAGTAAGGAGTTTTAGAACGATGGAAGATTGGTGGAGAATTACATGCAGACCCCCCCCCCAATCCAATATCTAACAGGCCCCCATTTAAAAAACTCTCCCATGCCTACATCTTAGTCTGACAACAGACCCATTCAAAGGGACTGCACTAGAAATACTAGCTGTAATTGATGTTAAAGGTAAAGGTATCCCCTGTGCAAGCACCGAGTCATGTCTGACCCTTGGGGTGACGCGCTCTAGCGTTTTCATGGCAGACTCAATATAGGGTGGTTTGCCTGTGCCTTCCCCAGTCATTACCGTTTACCCCCCAGCAAGCTGGGTACTCATTTTACCGACCTCGGAAGGATGGAAGGCTGAGTCAGCCTTTAGCCGTCTGCTGGGATCTAACTCCCAGCCTCATCGGCAAAGCTTTCAGACTGCATGTCTGCTGCCTTACCACTCTGCGACACAAGAGGCTCTACATAATTGATCTTGCAGTTAGTTAAAGATGGTTTTAAATGGTTTCCATATATATTATTTTAATTATATTATTGTTTTATTGATGCTGCATGCTGCCCTGAGCTGCCCTACTGGGAGAGTGGTATATAAATCAAATAAATAAATAAAATTACTAATAAGCCTTAAGGGAGATTACACAGGTAAAAGGGGACATCTTGAAAAATGAGGATGAAATTAGATTTTGTGCCTGTCATCTGGGACACAGGAGAAATTAACTGGGATGATGCCTGGCCTTTCTTGTCCTTCATGTTATCAGATTTAAGAGTTCTAGTGGCTTGTGAGTTAAAGACAAGGCTGGAAATCAGTTAGCAAGCTCTGGCTTCTACCTAAGTATTAACACAAGAATCTGATTGTGAATCCAAGGTTGGGTATGTGTGGCATTTGTCACCTGCCCTCCCCTTCTGTGCATTCATTCCAGTCCCTTCGAACATCTGCAGAGGGCGCATGGCTCCTTACGATGAGTGTTCTGCTTGCATTCCAAAGGGTTTGATATTAAGCAGTGTTCAGAAAAGCAGCTCCATCAGTTCAGTTTTTTCTTATTTTTTCTTTTTTTTTTGGCTCAGTTGCCTTCTGGGCATTTTTACAGGTGACATTATGGATACTATTCAGTCTGGAATGTGCCTCTTGTGAAAAATGGGAGCTAAAAAACAGGAGGGAGCCCTCATGAAACGAAATACACATTCTGATTCATATCAGTTTTTCATTTTGTTTTCAGACAGTGGAAAAAATGTGAAAATGAGTCTGAGTGATTAGTGGCCTTTGGAGACATTGCAAGGTTTTGCTTCCCAGCCCAAACAGCTCTGTGTGGTCACATCCTGTTATTAGCTGTGCTGTGTTGATTTCCACCTGAGAAGCTTTTCTGGTCTTCCAGAGAGGCCTCTGACCCTATTCTTGGGATGACTGAATGAGGCTTCTTGTGGGTGGGAAGATGAAATATTCCCAACATGTGCACTGCTGCAATAGGAGGACAAACAGTTGACTCTGACACAGTGATGAGACAAAGCTGGCCTGCAACTTCCATGTGGATGGGGCATTATGTTTGACTCCACAGCCTATCACATCCTCACAGCAACCACCTCCTCAAGAATGTGGCTTCTGTGTCATTTTGGTCAGCAGGTGGCACCATAGCACCAACTTCTGTCTGGGGTTGGCTTAACTCCAGTTTGTCGCTATTCCATACAGAAAAATGCGTTCAGGAGGTGCAGTCTGCCAATATTCAGAAATTATAGAGGGAAAGGGAAGGCTTTGTCTTTAAAATTAATGCTATTTTGTATGTTTTTGTTTTCTTACCCCTGCTGGACCCTTGTGAGGTCATCACCACTCTTTTCCTTTCACACAACTGAGCAGCAGGCTAAAGCCGTAGGTGAAGGCCCTGACCTCCTTCCCTGAATAGAGTACAATTCCCTCAGGGGTCACCTTCACAGGGCAAAGTCCAGAAAAATCTGGTGGAGCTCTGCTGAGAACCACCTTTAATTTATGGGCAACCCAGCCTTAAGGTCTGTGAACACCTTTGGAAATTCAAAATGTTATTTTATTTTCAACCATTAGGGCAGTCCACAAATTAGGCTCATAGTGAAACTCAAGGGATTCTGGGATACAAGGAAGGAAGCAAAGTCACTAGGGGGACTGCTTGGTGGGGAAGGGCTGACCCTTTGCTTTTCCCAGGTGATAAGAGTGCTAAAATTAAAGCTATATTTGCTGTATAGAAATGCCATTGTTAGATAAGTACAGTTACCAAAACAATAAAACCCAAGCCTTTGGTTGAGTCTCCGTTTCTAGCTCAACACTAAAAGGTAGAGTCAGAATGATGGTGCCTATCAGAGAATGTACTATATTAAAAATAGCGAAGTGTCTTATTCTAAAATTTATATTTGAAGAGCATTGTACGATATTTTCTTCCCTTCCCATTTGCACCCGAAAACTGAACACAAGCCGTTTTTACAGCTAACTAACTACCTGTATTAGTGGAAGATCAATGCAAGGCCAGGCTGGAAAAAATGAATGTTTCTAAGAGCAACTGGTACTGTTCTTATGGAACAGTACAAATTAGGTGGTAGTCTCATATTTAGGTAGTAGTAGTCTCATATTCATATGAATAGTCTCATATTTTTACAGGAGCTAATGGGATTT
Source organism: Paroedura picta (assembly GCF_049243985.1). Taxonomy (NCBI): domain Eukaryota; kingdom Metazoa; phylum Chordata; class Lepidosauria; order Squamata; family Gekkonidae; genus Paroedura; species Paroedura picta. The sequence goes on from NC_135372.1 coordinate 112,103,590, forward strand.
CAGTGTCTGGGATGTGGAGAATGTTTCATCATTTTGCCTCTCACTGTGTCTCTATTCCCAGTTGCTCCAGTAAAAGTGACCTTTCCTAGAAAGAAAAAAAAAAGGGGGGGGGAGGGACAGGCAGCATTTACAGTTTGGCCCTCATCTGATAATTATAGAAAGAAATGTTAAAACAATAATGAAATTTTGTGGAGATTTGCTTTTGCAGGGCATAACAGAAGCTCAAAATCAATGGCTGGGTCTTAGTGAGGTTAATGTTGGTAATGTGATGTGTTTTTCATCAGTTAGCCACTGGATCATAACTGGTGCATGTCCACAGATATCTATGCACTCCTCTTTGGGGAAAAAAAGCCATCTTCCTCCTACTAGAGCAGTGGTTCTCAACCTGGGGGTCGAACGACCCTTTCACATGGGTTGTGGCAGGGTGAGCAGCTTAGCTGGGGGGGGGGGTGCTGCCACTGTTGCCGCTTCTCCTGAAGGTGCCCGCCTGATTACAATTTATAACAATTTATATACAATCAAGAACAATGGATCTTCACGCCATTGGTCAGTTTCGGTTTAATTTCTGTGGAAGTACACTTGCATAATTTTGTGGTTGGGGGTCACCACATCATGAGGAACTGTATTAAAGGGTTGTGGCAGTAAGAAGGTTGAGAACCGTTGTACTAGAGGCAATGCTATATTCCAAGTTCTTAACTGAGGTGTGGCTGGTCATCACCACTCTGGAGATACCGGCTCATCGTGTGTAAGAGTTTTAGATAGGGAAGCTTCTGTTAAAGGCAGAGAGGTTGTTTTTTATGACAGGAAAATAACTTATTAAAAAGAATCTGTGATGGCTCCTTCTGCACCCACTCAGAAATTCCATTGGAGAACGTTTCAATCACACAAGTAATACTGGAAAATTCCCATCTAGGTACTTTGACTATGGCCTTGGGTTATCAGAGGGAAAGGGTGACGAAGAAGTTATTAAGTTTAAAATCTTTCATTATAAGTGTACAAATGCTCCCAAAAACTACCTTTTTGTTCAACCCTTTCCTGCCCCAATAGCCCATAAACTCTAAAATACACATAGATCTATAGGTTTGAAGGAAGGATTTTGTAATTCACTGATTTTAACTCATTTTTCTCAAGCTCCGTTTGGCAATATCAGCAGGAAAGATTAGCTATGACCATCTAGTTCTCTCTTCCAAATGCAGATACAATTAGTTTTTCAGAACATTTTCCTGCCACCTCCCCTCCCTACGTCCCCCTCCCCACCCACCCCGCATTTATCTATGGTGCATTGAGCGGCCAGGGGCAAATTGGCGGCAATACCACCAGATTGCCCCTGGGTGGGCAGGCCCTGCACCTCCCAATTGGGCCCAAGTCTTGGGTAGGCAGGGCCTGTCAGAGGTGTGGCTTAATCAGATGTTTTGTGTGTCCCAATTGGGCCATGTCTCGGACAGGCCCTGCCCATTCTCCACCCACCTAGCCCTTACCCTTTTATTTATACGGCAAAGGGGCATAAAGAAGTGGAAGGTGTGTGCACGTAGCCAAGGCATGTTGATAGTGTAATATTCAGCATGTGTTAGGGTTGGGAAATTCCTGGAGAATAGGGCAGAGTTTTGGGAGAGGAGGGAGTCAAGTGGCAGGGGCTGTAAAATCCACCCTCAAACACTGCCATTCCCTTTAGATCAGTTGCCGCAACCTGGAATTGGTCACCCTGTTCCTGGGGAAATGAGATCATATCAGTATGACTACAAAGGCAGATATAGGAATGATTTTACATGTGAGGAAAGGTGATAGATAATCCAGTTTCTGATAGGAAAAAACTGGAAATGAACTATCTATTCCAGTCAACACAGACTTGGAAGAAAGGAATCATATTGTCCCTGGATCTCATCAGTCTTTTCACAGAGCAGGGAAAATGTTGCATAAGATTGGAAAATACATCTAAATTGCTTTTTTCTTCCAGAGATGAAGCTGTTCCTGCTTGATTAATATCCCTATCAAGGGTATTAGCACATAATTTGATTCAGTATCTCCGCTGAATTACAACATCAATCCCCCCCACCCAACTTTTTGATTTAATTTCATGGAAGAGAAGGGGCAGGGGGAGCCGTGGCTTTCAATCACACAACTCATTTGCAACTGCAGGCCTGCCATCCCGTTGTGGAGAGTGTGCAAGCCTTATGGGGTTGGATGAACACTGAAATGCTTAAACAGTGTTGGCATTGCAAACAAGGACCTCAGCACGAGGGAGAGCCCCTGCTGAATTGCACCAGGTACTTCACAGGCCAGAGCCGCCTTTCTGCAAATGAAGCCAGACACCTGTGCACTGGATGAACTCGTTTTAGATGCAGAACACTTCCTTTGCCCTCACAATAGTGAGAAAGAGGCAGCATTCATATTCGAGCTTATAAAATAACTAGAAGAAGGTTTTTATGCCCTGCTTTTCACTGCCCTAAGGAGTCTCAAAAAGGCTTATGATTGCCTTCCCTTCCGTCCTTTCCCCTCAACTGGTACCCTGTGAGGTTGGTGAGCCTAAGAAATTTGTGACAGGACTGCTCAGTCAGAACAGCAGGGCCATGAAGAGCCCAAGGTCACCCAGCTGGCAGCATGTAGAGGAGCAGGGAATCAAACCCGGCTTGCCGGATTAGAAGCTGCTGCTCTTAACCACTACAGGACACATCATTCCAAGTTGTTTGACCTATTCTGTTGAACACAATCAGCCCCTCAGAGAACCACAACACTTTCATTTTCTCCTAAGGAGGTTAAACCATTTAGTTTGCCTGCATCATTACACACACACACACACACACACACACACTCACAATCCAGTTAGGGAGGACTTCTAAACAAGAAGTCCTGTATGAAGATAACTCATTTGTTTAGTCAGCCACAAAGCACCTTCACTGGAAACAATGAAAGTACACAGGCATAAGTATTTCTATTTGGTGTCAGTAGCTTTGCCCACTATGCTATGGGCCATAACAGAGCATATAAAAGTGACCTGACTTTCAGATGTAACCTCCTTTGATTGTCATTCTTTCTAAAGTAAAGCCAATAGCTTTATGGAGGGAATAATATACAAGGAAAGTTCTGCTTTGGATTAAGTTATGGGAAAGGTCATTTTTTTAAAAGAACTAAAGGTAAAGGTATCCGCTGTGCAAGCACCGAGTCATGTCTGACCCTTGGGGTGACGCCCTCTAGCGTTTTCATGGCAGACTCAATACAGGGTGGCCTTGCCAGTGCCTTCCCCAGTCATTACCGTTTACCCCCCAGCAAGCTGGGTACTCATTTTACCGACCTCGGAAGGATGAAAGGCTGAGTCAACCTTGATCTGGCTGCTGGGATCGAACTCCCAGCCTCATGAGCAGACAGCTTCAGACAACATTTCTGCCGCTTACCACTCTGCACCACAAGAGGCTCATTCTTAATAACTAGAGACTTTTAATTTAGAAATCTAGCCCCTGCCATGTCAAGCATGTTGCCTGGTTTGGAAACTTTTTTTTTGGGGGGGGAGGGGGTTGGCTGGTGTGGCATGATTTGATTTGGCCTATTTGAGTTCAGGCAATTCTTACCTGAAGGAAGATCCAATCCCACTTAGGAGAATTTTGAAAACCACTTCAGCATGGCAGATTTGCCCAGGAGAATATGAACGCTGGTAAGTTCATCACAATGAAAACAATCCAGCAGCCCAAGGCTGTAGGTGCCTCAGGTGGGATGTGGACTAAACGGGCGATTTCCACTGATTCATTCTTCCTGCTGCAGACACCTTCCTATGGCATTCCTCACGATCCTCCCTATCCCCCAGAAGAAGCATTCCATAGGGATTAATGGACTGCGATGGGAGGGGAGGAGACAGGAAAGTTCTGTTCTGAGAATGGAAAATTTAGTCTGGGTTCAGCCCTCTGTCTGTACAGGGGTTTTGCAGATTTTGGTCAATATGTGTGTGAGCAGCTATTTAGGAATGTCTGTAGAACACAGTGGCTTTTAGACAAATAACACTGCAACTATCAGGAGGTTAACAAGCCTAAATGTCTTGGTAAAATTAAAATACCATATATGATTATAGTTATTTCTAAAAGAATAAATCAAACTTCAATGATACCCACCAGAATCAGTGTTACAGTAGTGATTGAGAGAGAGAGAGAGAGAGAGAGAGAGTATTGTGCAACTTAAGGACTGTTAAAAGTCAATGTGGCATAGACATTTCAGGCACCAGAGCCCATTTCATCAGCTTCATGATTGTTCTGTGCTGGCAGACTGCATTTACAAAGTACTGGTGTGTGTATGTGTGTGTGTGGGGGGGGGCAACCAAAAAGTGGGGATAAATAAAATACATAGCTTTGCATAGAAATGTCACACACATCTTGTATTTCATGGCTTTTCTATCCCTCTATTTATCTCATTGGATGAAGTAAATCTATGAAAGTGTATGCCTTTATTCCTTAATACCTGCCACAAGATTCATTTTCTATGTCAAACAATTATGTAGTTTAGAATAACTGAACATGAAAATGAAAGATTAGGATCTCTGGTGTTTGTTGTTTTGAAGTCTGAAGCAGGAAAGGGAAGAAATGGTGATGGATGAGAGGAATTTAATTATTTCCGTGTGTCACTCTCCCTAGTCCCCCCCCCCATTTTATTAACTCATAGGACGGTGCCTGTATCCTTTCCCATGAGGGGAAAATTGCAGCTGTAGATCAGGGAAAGAGTCAATTACCTGCCCCCAGCACGGTGCCCTGCAAGTGTCTCTCCTCCCCCCCCCCCCCCCAGCAAATACAAACTAAACAAAAAAAACAGCCTGTCCTGTTCCTGGCTCTCCTACAGGACAGCTCATTGTGCTTTAGAAGTACTTAACCTTGACTGGCTCACATCCCATGTATTTGTTGTTAAGGGTAAATGATTAGTGCCGTAGGCTAACCCCCCCCCCTCCACCCCCCCTCACATACCAGTTGGCCCTGTGAAGGCATTTTGACTGTTAACAGATTATATGAGAAACAGAAGCACGTGGTTCATGGGAGTCACATCACACTCAGCTTGTGGAGAACATAAACAGTTTGCATCTACCAGAGACAGCTCTAAATGAGAAACTGGCAGCACAGACTCCCTTATCCTCTGCCGGAGAATAAGGGTGGAAAAGGAATGTCACTTGAACTTGAGCATTTCCACTTGTGCCTTGTGCTTGACCCTTTCTCCTTTTGTGTTCATTAAACCTCCAGATAAGCTTTGAAGAAGAGAGAGAAGAGCTGTTTTTTTAATACCCTGATTTTCACTACCCAAAGGTGTCCCAAAGCAGCTTACAAGCACCTTCCCTCTCCCTACAACAGACACTGAGAGAGCTCTGAGGGAACTGTGACTAACCCAAGGTCACCCAGCTGGCTGCATTTGGACAAGTGGGGAATCTTTTGGAGACTCCTGTCATGCATTGCAAAACTGCAGAGCAGAACTCTTGGGAGTGCCATTTCACCTTCCCATTTTACTGTATAATAACAAAAAAAAATTGACATCATGTTGCTTGGCTGGATTGTTTTCCTTTGCTAAAGTGAACGGGAGCTGTTTGCATCCTGACTGGGTGCTCTAAGGGTGCACTTAGAGCTGGGTGCTCTAAGGCAGGGGTAGTCAACCTGTGATCCTCCAGATGTCCATGGACTACAATTCCCATGAGCCCCTGCCAGTGTTTGCTACCCCTGCCCCTGCCAGTGTTTGACTACCCCTGCTCTAAGGTGCCACTTTGTCAATATCTCACATGCTTTGTCTTTGCTTCGCCTGAATCTTGTGCTTTTGACTCAGTGAAGGGCAGATTGTTGTTTTAAAATGTCCAAGTACATGTTGTGCTTGCTCTCTCACACACCCATCTCCTGAGCAACCACACTGTTCCTCGATTCTCAGGTCTGCATGAGCTTAGTGCCATGAAACCCAAATATATACATATCCCACTGAGCAGACGGTGGCAAAGGGTGAGCAGGCATTATATTCAATATTTTTAAATAAAAAATAGCCTGTGGTCTTGTGGGAAAGGTGACATTATTTAGTACCAGCCAGCTGTCACCAGCAACGTCCAGAGCTCCATCCATGGGGAAATCCAAACTCTTTGCTGCTTTTCAGATGTATCCGTTTACCTGCTTTGCAAGATGATACCTACCTCTAAGCCCTGGCTGATTTGCTGAGGGCTAGTTAGAACTGGGATGCCGGAGTCATTTGCTTGCAAGGCCATTTTCAACCTGTCAGTGAGGATATTCATTCGATGGCACCTTTCTTCGTTTCAGTATCTTTGACAGTTTCTCCTTGACAGCTTGACAGCAATCGTTCTCACTGCAGACAAAAAAAAAAGGACTGCCATATGCAAGCAGGATGATACTCTGGAGAGATATTTTTCAAGACAGGGCCATTAAATGGGAGGGGTGTTTGGGCATGTGATACCATAACACTCGTAATATTCAAGCGAGACTTCCTGATGTGAGCTGAATGCAATGACTTGCTAATTGGGCCCACAGTGCAAGCTTAGTTTATAGAAACATCTTGTTAATTTCTTGCTCTGGGGCCTTAATATATCAGGTGCCAGATTGCCTGATCAGTGTTGGTGCCCATGAAGATTCTCCAAGCTGCCTACTCCAATGACAGGTAAAGGAGATTGGGAGATGGGTGGGGGATACCCTATATCCTGGGGCTTAGCAAAGAAATTCATGTTAAATAGGAGGGCAAAAGGGTTTCTTCTACCTTCAACTTGCACTCTGTTAGCCTCTACCTAAAACTACAAGATTGAATCCATGTTCTGGAGCCAGGGACATCTATTTATAGGAAGGTGCAATTCAATACATACTAACCAGCTGGCATTAATATTACACCCTATGCACTGTTTTTTCTCCCTTCATTTTGCAGGAATAAGCTATATTGGACCACAGGTCAGTAGCCTCTGTTTCCCTTCGGTCACTGTGCTGGTGCTGTTGCCCAATGAAGCTAGAGATTAAAGACAACTGATTCTAGCAGATGTAGGGATTCATCTAACATTTGCTATAATACTCCAAAACTGTATGTTGCAAAGAGGATGGTTGCTTTGCCATGTGGACAGAAATCTGCAATTTCAGGGGAACTTGAAAACATACAACCATAAGCAGTTGGCATAGAATTTTTTGTACATTTAAGTGTCCTGGTTGGAGGCCCTCCTGTATGTGCTTCACTTTGTTGTCATAATGGAGACATGATGCATGATGTGCTGTTGGAGCCATGCAACATTTATGCATGTGCTTCTACATCTTTGCAAACAGGCATAGGTTCTCATTCATTCCCCATATATATAAATTTGAGGCCTTCATTGGTTTTTCAATGACCCATCATGCACGGCGGTTGCTACGCTGGGCGGCCACCATACTGTTGTGGCAGGGTGGAATGCCCCACTGTTTCCCGTGTACACCTGGGGGTGGGGCTCTCCCAGCGTATGCAGATGCCCTGGCGAGGCGCACACACACACGCTTTGTGCCAGGGCTGCCCAGTGGTGGCAGCAGCCGGGGAGAATGGGGAGGGGCTGGGCCTCCACCGCACGCAGGTGGAGAGCAGCATGCCGCCCTCCCACCATCGCGGGGGCAGGGGGATGCCCCGGCCAGCTCTGCGGCTCCACGGAGCTCACAGGGGCATGCAGTGTCCCTGCAGAGACACTGTAGGTTGGGGCGGGGTGGGGCCAAAAGGCCCAGCACTGTCGTTTATGCACGGTGCTGACCAACGCCAGCCTCTGCCGGCACCCACGGTATCCCAGGGACCATGGAAGATCCCGCATTCTCGTAACACGGGACTTCCATGGACCTGGGCCAAAACCACGTCCACACTGGTGGCATCGGCGTCATGCGTAATCGGGGATTTTCGCCGATGCCCTGACGCCACCAGCACAGGCGTTCTGGCCCATGCATAATGGGTCAATGTGTCATTGTTGAAGTGGCTTGGTGAGATTAACACCTTCTGGTCTACAGAGGAAGGGTCATAGGCCAGTAGTAGAGCATCTGCTTTGTATGCAGATGGTTCCAGTTTCAGTCCTCAGCATCTCCAGTTAAAAAGGATTCGACAGTATAGGTGATGTGAAATACCTCTTACTGAGGCCCTGGGGAGCAGCTGCCAGTCAGAGCAGAGAATGTTTGGGCTCACTCAAGACAAGTCTTATGTTTCCATCTTACATATAGTGAGATCTGAAATTGATCATGTTTTGGAGATAAATTTCAGGCCTTCTAAGTAAAAAGAAAATCATGTGGAAAATATTAAGTGAAAATCACAAGGTGAAGTTAAATCCATAAAAATGAACATGCAAATATGTCACCAGCTTCACCAATGGAAGTATTTGCGATTCCACAACATTTAATAACTGTCTTGGATGTTTGGGTGAGTGAACATTACAGTTATAACAAACTGAATGCTGGTTCTACCATTAAGTAAAGTGGCTGCCTTGGGCAGAGGATTATGGACACATTAAGTTCAGCAAATGATTAATTATCCACTAGCGTTATATAATTATTGCCACATGTGCTTGTTTTCAAAACAGGAAAATCTGTTTGGATTCTCCACTTATTTGCAACGAACTACAAAGATGTGATCCAACTGAAAGGAAGAACAACTTCCAATGCTATGGAAGAAGATTCTGACAAAAATGTACAATAGGAGGCGAACATTCAGCTTCCCACTTGTCACTTCCATCTACAGATCTGGGCCTGGTGACCAGCAATTGGGTTATTTTAGCGGTCGGCATGCAGGCTTTTTCTGGTTCCTGGAAAATCTCACTGGCCCCTACATACTGTAAAAGCATTGCCCCCCCCCCCATTCTAAAGTTAGCTATCATTAGCTGTGTAACTAGCACTTGTTTTATTCTCACCTTACTTTCTGACTCTTCTACATGGGCTGAATAGCATATAGTCTTGTACACCGAGGTAGAAATCTAGTGGGGCTGTCTAATTTTGCTGAGGCAGGGCTTCCTGTTTCTCAAAATGCAAATTTGATGTACAGTTCACCAAAGTATGGCACTACTATGGTATTCCTTAGCCTCTTTGACCCTGAGGAATATGCTATAGGAAGCACACTGCACTACTCACTCGCACATTCAATATTTGAGAAAGATTGTCCTCCATTTCTGGAAAGGCAAACTCATTACTCGGATTTTCAAATAACAGACTGCTCATTGGCATGTCCAGATAAGGATATTAGCGGGTCAGTGGCTGGTTTTGCTTTAGATGCAGTTTAAAGGTGCCAAAGCTGTTTAATTGCTTCTGCTATTGATTGTAGACTAAATCAATCCCACACCCTTCTCCTGCTGATGTTTCATTAAAAATGTGATGTATCTTTTTTCTTGCAGTGCTGCTGTTTTTATGTATAATGAAAAACATCTGTATTCTACTGAGTTGGCAATGGGTCATAGAATCATAGAGTTGGAAGGGACCTCCAGGGTCATCTAGTCCAACCCTCTGCACAATGCAGGAACTAACAACTAACTGCCCACCCACAGTGACTCCAATTTCATGCCCCAGTGATCCCCCACACCAGAAATCTCCAGAATCCAGCCTGGCCTGGAGGAAACTCACCTACCATCCCACAGTATAAAATAAACTACCTACTTCTGAGCAGAAAAGGAAATCCCCACCAATAAAACCACAGAGATCTAGATTTCCTCTTTATTGGAATGAAAGATGATGTCACAGCTTTCTGTTGGTATAATTCTCCTTTAAATGCATAAATATGTGTCACTTTAAAAATGAAGAAGAGAGACAGAGCAAGAACAGTTCCTAAAATACCAAATGATACCAGGAGTAGTGCTAGTAATAAATAATGCCCTTGACTGGCACAGGGCCTCTTCTGCCCTGTCCAAGAGCAGGTGTTGTGTACAATGGTGATAAGGCCAATCTGGCCATTTGGACAATGAAAGGGATGCTTTATAGATCTCTCCGATTGACTTGAAGGCTCCGGGCCAGCCCGACCCTGGCTGGTTTCCTAGATGGCAATGTCAGTGTTGTCAATATTGTTCATGTTTTTGTCCAATTTGCAGCAAAAATACTGGTTCCAAATGTGCAGGAATGTGGTCCTGAATTTTTTAATCCTGAAAGCGTAAACAATGGGGTTCATGGCCGAGTTCCCATGGGTAAGAAATATAGCTATATAGGTAAGGGCGCTGGGGGTCTTGCAGGTGGTGCAGAAAAAGCTGATGCAGTTGCGCATGTGCAGGGGCAGCCAGCTGACTGCGAACAGGAAGAGAACCAAAGCAAGGGACTTGGCGATTTTCAGCTCCTTCCCATAATATTTCTCGGGGTCTGTTGTGCTGCAGGCAACCTTTTTGTTAAGCTGCCTACGGATGATCTTGAAGACCTCCAGGTAGATGAGAAACATGAGGAGCAATGGCGGTAACACCCAGACAAAGAAATTGAAGTAGACCATGTATTCCATGCTGATAACATTCTCAAACTGGCAACTGACTGTGAACTCTGTCTGGCTGGAATTCACTTCCTTAACCTTTCGCTGCATTTCGTTGAAATTGTTCCAGCCGAACATCGGGGTCAGCCCCACGAGGAAGGAGACCAGCCAGCAGCAAGCAATAGCCACTCCAGCACGTCGGGGAGTCACAACACTCTTGTAGCTGTGGAAGTTGAAGAAAAACACACGTTATGATCTTATGAAAGCAGGAAGGTAGCATCTGTAGTCAATTCTTACAGCCACACAAAAGATACACAGAGAAACCACCAGGCCCCAAAATAATGAAATTTTCTTAGAGGTTAAAATAAAGATTATATTTTCAAAGATAACTGGGTATTAGCGTTCACAAAAGTTGATGGAAAACTGACTCATCGTGCAAGTCTGAAAAGGGGACAGGCAACAAGATAGAAACCAGTGCATGCAAACAAATACAGCAGAATAACAAGGTACAAAATAAAAGAAAATATGAAGAACTACAGGGGAGAAGAGCGGGCACAGAATGTCCAAAACACTACATATAGGACCCTAGCTTGTATTTGGCCTATTACTAATACAGAAGTTGAAGAGAAAATTAGGGGACTCCCTTTCTAACTTAATCATTGCTAGGCTAGAAAGAAATTGGCAAGAGGACAATTGCATTTTTCACACTCAGTGCTTAAACTGGTATATAATGTCAATATGAAAGTTACATGGGCTAGAATACAGTCAGCTTATTTCCCTGTTCCTCAATAACAATGTTGGCAGGTGGGACAAACAGTGAGAATCACAAGGCTACATTTTTTGTCCCATGTGACAGCAATCTCTATGTTCCTCTGTGTCTGTGCCTAGGATCTGCAGGCAAATGTTTATCTTCTAGAGAACCAAGGAGTCAAAATAACATTGTCATAGAGTGTAAAACCCTCCTGCAAGTGAAGTGTCCCACAGACATGGAAATGAAAGGGTTTTTTTGCCTATTCCAAAGCAAAACACTGAATAACAGGGCTATACTGAACAAAGTTTGTATCCAATAGTACCTTTAAGACCAACAACATTTTATTCAAGATATGAATCTTATTCAAGACTAGCTTCAAAGCCCATTCCTAAGAAAGGGCCTTGAAAGGTTCCCTTCCCCTGGCCCCTGGCCAGGCAGCTTAAAGTGGCTTTGGGCCGCAGCTTGCAGCCGGATCAAGTGGGGCGGGCAGGGGCTGGTCAGCTCATTAGCAGGCCCAGGACAGAGCTCCTTAGCAGGCAGTCAGCAGGCCGGGAGGCCGTTGTTAGCAGGCCCTGCTTAGTCGGCTGGGAGGCCCTTGTTAGCAGACCCAGCCTAGCAGGCCAAGAGGCCCTTGTGAGCATGCCTTGCTTAGCAGGCTGTGAGGCCCTTGTTAGCAGGCCCTCCACCATGCCCCTTTGCCCAGGGCCCTCTCTCCTTACCTGTAGCTGGCTCCAGGCACTGAGGCGCGTCTGAGAGCAAAGAGGCTAGAGTCCAGGGACGGAGGGCAGGAGCTGCAAGGGCAGGGCCGATCAGCTGGCTGCACCCTGATTGGCCCTATTCCAACTTGGACAGCCAGACACATTCCACCCCCCAGGCTGTTTCACAAATATATAGAGGAACCATGGATAAGGATATGCACACTTCTTCAGAGACAAATGCATGCACACGAAAGCTTGTATGCCAAAAATATGGCATCTGCATAAGGTGAGTATTTTGCTACATTTATCAGGTGCAGAATGGCCCCCAGTCTCTATTGGTTAATAGCCCTCTAACTGAAGAGAAGACACAAGTTACCTTATTCCAGGTGTCAAGTGAAAACGTGCTATTCCAGTCAAAGATCAGACATGTTTATTTTTAAATATTTAATTTAAAATCAATCTAATCTAATGAGTACACTGGAAAACATCACTTGATTATACTTGAATATGTAAATTAAATTAAAAACAGAACTATAAACATATAATCTTTCATCCTGTGTATTTTAAGAGAAAAAATTATTTTCTGACATTTGTGTCAAAGTGCTTTTAGAAAGTGCTATGAAATACCGCAATTATTACATCACAAGTCCCAGTCTGTATTGTGATGCCCTGAGATGTACAACCATATGTTGTAAACAATTAAGGTCAGAGAACTGTAAATCATATAAATTGCTTGAAGATAAGAGGCAATAGAAAGCTTGGAAAATATGATTGTTCTGATTTATACAACTCATTTTATCCTCTTGGACTTCTTTAGCAAGATTTCTCAAAGTCCTTCATTCATATTTCTGAAATCTCAATTGGAGCAACTCCCTTTTTGGCTAGCATATTAAAATATCCTGAAAGATATAAGACTACATCTTGGCTTAGGAGTACTTTAATGTTCCAGCCAAAAAAGGATTTGTGAATCCATCATCAACTGATGTATATGGAAATATGTCTTTGTATGTATAGTAGTAGAATAATATTGATGTACAGTACTGTGAAATAGTACATACCTTCTAGTATGTTCTGTAAATTCAGACACTATTTTAAATAAGGTCTGCATTACTTCTTTTACAAACCTTTTCACAATGTGTTTAGACTTTGGATGCTTACTACAATATGACCCATATTCCCTTTGAAACTCACATGGAGGCTGGCAGCCCTATTTGTGACCCAGCAGGTGGGCCTGACCCAGGGTTTTAAGACCATTGGACTATGGCAAACCCCAGCTTTTGGATTTCTCTGATTCATTTCAGTTGATATCTGTACTACAGAGGTGATAAATCTAGTGTTGGGATTTGAGAACAGCTTTGAGCACTTAAATAAAGTGCTATCCAATACTGCAATTATTAGTATTAGTAGTAGCAGCATGAACAAACTAACAAATGTCATCTATAGATCCTACAGAACAGGAAATGCAAAGAAAATGTGGACCTTCTATGCAAACCCAAGAAGCTCTCAAAATGTTATTTGGAAGCTTCCAGGATGTGTAGAACAATGCCCTTAGTTAAACATCTCCTACCCCACCCCCTATGGTAATCACTTAACACAGGCTTTTAAAGGATTTCTTTATTGTTTCTTTATTTCTTTATTTTAATGTATTTCTTTATTCAAAGAGAAATTAGATCTGTGGGTTCAGAGACCAGGGCACTGGGAGTTCATTTCAGCTCTTTAGTGTGACCCCAGCTAGATGGAACAAGAGGCAAAAACTGAACTGGAGAAACCTCACCACACTCCAACTTATATACAAAGAGGGAACAAAAAGATCTCCCCACCAGCCTGCTTGATTAGTCAGTTTCACTTTAAACAGACTGAGCGAGCAGACAGGGCCGGATTTTCCTATAGGCTAACTAGGCTTCAAGATCAAGAGGGGCCTATATTCCACATTTTTTATAAAGGTTAGTACCAATCCGAACATGTTTCATTTAACATATCTTTACACCTCTCCAGCGGAGCAGTATAAATAAAAGGCTAAGGGCTAAAGGGGAGGAGAGGGGGCGGGTGCTGTCTGTGATAAAAACTCGGAGGAGTGAATGATTCTGATTCGCTCCTCCGAGTAGCACTCCAGGGCCAAGTGGCCAATGGGGAGCTACGCACAGCTATTTGGCCCATCCTCCGCCGAGTCGGCCATCCTCACAGTCAGCCATCCTCGCCTCTGCGCTCTGCCAATGATGAGTCCTCGCTGCCAGGAAAGGAGCAGGGCCACCGCGTCTTCGATGTGGCGGCCCTGCTCCTTTCCCGCCGCCCACCTAGGGACTTTGGCCAGGGAGGGGGGTGGCTGCCGAGGAGGGGGGTCATGCCACAGGGTTGCGCCCCGGGAAAGAAGCAGGGCCGCCGTGTCAAAGGCGCGGCAGCCCTGCTGCTTTCCCTCCACCAGCCAAGGGCCCTTGCCCGGGGAGGGACCTGCCTACTACCCAGTATGGCCGCCTCCTCCACGCGGCGGCCCTGCTCTTCCGCCACCACTGATGACGCCACCGTGGCCGCGGGAGCAGCCACAGCCTACCCGCCCACCATCGGATGCACCCGACTTACCGCCGCCACCCGACCTTCCCTGCCAACGGCCCTGCCCGTAAAAAGCCAGGGCCGCCGCCTCCATGTGCCTGCCGTCCTCTTTCACCGCCGCCCACACTGCCACGCCCTTCATACACCGACCCCGCCCGTCACTTTGGGGGCCCACTCACCCTTTTCCCCGGCCCATAACATGCCCATTTTTATAAATGGGCTTTAATTCTAGTTGATATATATCACTGTAATGATGTACTTTATTATCTTTCATGTAATTTCATGTAATGGGCAAATGAGAACAAGATGCAATTTAATAAAGATAAGTGTAGAGTTCTGCATCTGGGTCAGAAAAATGAAAAGCATGCCTACTGGATGGGGGATACACTTCTAGGTAGCACTGTGTGTGAACGAGACCTTGGGGTACTTGTGGACTGTAAACTAAACATGAGCAGGCAGTGTGATGCAGCGGTAAAAAAGGCAAATGCCATTTGGGGCTGTATCAACAGGGGCATCACATCAAAATCACAAGATGTCATAGTCCCATTGTATACGGCACTGGTCAGACCACACCTGAAGTACTGTGTGCAGTTCTGGAGGCCTCACTTCAAGAAGGACATCGATAAAATTGAAAGGGTACAGAGGAGAGCGACGAAGATGATCTGGGGCCAAGGGACCAAGCCCTATGAAGATAGGTTGAGGGACTTGGGAATGTTCAGCCTGGAGAAAAGGAGGTTGAGAGGGGACATGATAGCCCTCTTTAAGTATTTAAAAGGTTGTCACTTGGAGGAGGGCAGGATGCTGTTTCTGCTGGCTGCAGAGGAGAGGACACGCAGTAATGGGTTTAAACTTCAAGTACAACGATATAGGCTAGATATCAGGAAAAAGTTTTTCACAGTCAGAGTAGTTCAGCAGTGGAATAGGCTGCTTAAGGAGGTGGTGAGCTCCCCCTCACTGGAAGCAAAGGTTGGATACACACTTTTCTTGGATGCTTTAGGATGCTTAGGGCTAGTCCTGCGTTGAGCAGGGGGTTGGACTAGATGGCCTGTATGGCCCCTTCCAATTCTATGATTCTATGATTCTATGATTCTAATTTACAAACTTAAAAAGGGGAGGTGAAAGGGCCACATAAGTGGAATAGCCTAGGGCCTCTTTTCATGTAAATCCGGCCCTGCCAGCAGATGAGATCTAACCACACAATGGCCAGTCAGTCATGTACTCAAGATTATGACCCTGCCTCAGACCTCAAACTCAGTCTTCATCAGGTCTACGGACAGAACAATATCCATGAACACCCCCGCCCACGTACTCTGAATGCATATGTACTCGATAAGTAAAATAGTTTATGGCATTACAGGTATTTATGCATATATTGCATTCATTAAAAAAAAAAAACATTTACAAATGGCTGCTGGTTCCCCTCAAATACCTGCAGAGGTTACTCTACTCAAGGACATTTGTAGTAAGACTACTGGCTTATACATCAGTACAAGGTGCTGCTCTTTAGCAAGTGGTCAGTTGTTTCTTGTTTACCATCCAGGTTTTGTACAGTCTCAGAGCATGGACATGTGTATACCCTCATGCACACCCAATTTTTAAATATTATTCATTTTAAACAGGATTTCCCCCAGTACAATCCAAGTGAACCTAAAGGACCCCTTTCCTGCCAGAACAGACACACTTGACAGCAGGCAGCTTGTTTTGAAACAAACATCTTCATCATCAGTGAAGTCATTCAGTAGCTCAGCAACTGCCTCTTGCCTCAGAAGATGGTCCACTTCTAGGAGAACAAATGCCTTGGAGGGGGGAAGGGGTTGGCCATGATGTTTACATTGCTCTGAAGCTTCAGATATTCTGATAAACTGCATTTTAGAGCATTTGCAGAACTGGAGTGGGAAAACTGGTCTTTCCTATCCTGCTGCTCTGCATCTAAGGGAGATTACTCTGGAAAAATCAAGGGTGGTAGTGGAAGAAGCCAGAGTGATACCTAGAAAAAAGCCTGTAACAAGATAGGCCCGAAAGAGACCTCAGCAGAACACCACCAGTGGTCACATGCAGCTCTCAGCTTGAAACAGCTCAACGCATCATTGGCAAATTACAACCAATAATGACATTTCTCTTTCACAAGTACCGGGGGGAGGGGCAAACCTTTTCTTGCCCACAGAGAGCCCCCAGTCTTAAACAACTCCTCATGCACAACATCTAATTTGAACACAGACACTGGGTGCAATAAACCCAGATGTCTGTTTTGCTGCCACATGCACCCAGGCAATGTGAACAACATGAAATATGCCATCTTAGGCTCATTCACCTGCTCATCATCTAATACGGTGCATGCCGTTAAATGCCAACAGTGCCCTTCAGTTTTCTGCATAAGACAAACTGGTCAAACCCTATGCCAAAAGATAAATGGACATAAATTTGACATCAAAAATCACAAGACTGAGAAACCTCTGTAGGAGAACACTTCAGCCTTCCAGGACATACAGTGGGTAACCTCAAAGTAGCTGTTTCATTGCAAAGAAACTTCAGAAACAGATTAGAAAGGGAAATTGCTTAGTTGCAAAGTTATTATTTTAATAATCGGAATCTGCAGGACTAAACAGGGATATTGGTTTCTTATCTCACCATGTCTGCTAATCTCATTCAATTCTTACATCTGTATTTTCACCAATCCTAAAAAGTGGCTGTATGTTCTTTATTTCATTTCTTATTTGGAATAGTAGATTGGAATAGTAAATTGTAATGTAATAGAATATAATGAAAGTTGGAATGGTAGAACGTATTTCTCTGGTCTGGGGAAAGAGGATGTCTGCCACACAGCCAATCAGACCACCTCAAAGAACAGGATGCTACACTGTTGACTGTGCTTAAGAAGAGATGGAAGGAGCATGATAGCAGATTCTCAGTTAATTACTTTCAGCATTCAACAGCTAAGAAGGGCACATCTGCCCCTCAGTCTCCAATTTTTATATATTTATTTCCTTTACTATGTTTCCCCTCAGAATTAAACCCAAACCATATAAACTGAGCTTGTTATTCCAGTTTGGTGCTTGAATCTGTTAAATATCTTTATTATGCTGTATGCTAATTTGCTGCTCATCCTCTACCTGTGTATGGGCAGGTAACTTCCATTTCAAAGTATCTGAAGTGTGCAAACCTTGAGCAAAGCTCTGCTGGACTCAAGAGATGAATGGGACCAAGTTGGGAATGCGGACTTCTAATCTGGTGAGCTGAGTTTGATTTCGTGCTCCCCCATATACAACCAGCTGGGCTCTTGGGCTCTTCATAGCACTGATAAAGCTGTTCTGACTGAGCAGTAATATCAGGGTCCTCACTTATCTCACAGGATGCCTGTTGTGAGGAGAGGAAAGGGAAGGTGAATGTATGCCGCTATGAGACTCCTTCGGGTAGAGAAAAGCGGCATATAAGAACCAACTCATCTTCTTCTTCTTCAGTCCAATCCCCTACTCAGCAGGAGCATCATCCACCCACCAGTTCCCCACAGACTGGTCTTTGCTCTGCAAACCACAGGGTGCCATAGGAGAGAGCATGTACACCATGAAAAGGTGCCAGGGGACTAAATGGCTGGTCCCAAACAGCCATCTGAGAGGCTGAGTTTATTCCAGCATGTTACATGAACATTCATAGCCAAGTTTACAGGAAAGAAGAAAAAAAGGATGAGGTAGAGGAGGAACTGTAGCAGAGACAACACTTGTACACCATTCAGATATGAGTCTCTGTGGAAGTAAGGCAAGCTACGCACTGTGGGGAGGAAATATAAACACATCACTGCCAATTCCTTCCAAACTCCACACCAAGATTTTTCAGTTCCTCCATTCCAGGGGTAGTCAAACTGTGGCCCTCCAGATGTCCGTGGACTACCATTCCCAGGAGCCCCTGCCAGCGAATGCTGGCAGGGGCTCCTCGGAATGGTAGTCCACGGACATCTGGAGGGCTGCAGTTTGACTGCCCCTGCTCCATTCCATAAGACATTCCCCAGTCACTTTCCCGAACATGTTTCACACCAGGCACAAATCCTGGAGGTGAGCTCTTCACACCTTCCTCACAAAACGCATGCTGAAATAAGTGTTGCTAGGCTTTGAGGAGCTGCTGGGCTTCTGTTTTACCAAGCCTAAAGACATGGAAGTTACCGGAGACGGCAGAGGTATACCCTTCCTCCAATCCAGTCCAAAGCATGAGTGATGCCTCAAAATTAAATTTGCATTATGATGTTATATCATTTTCTGAGCAAACTGAATCCCCAAAATGCAGGGCTCTGGCAAATCTAATGCATCAATAATAGGGCGACAAAGGGACCCCGTTTATGTAAAGGGAACTCTGGTCTGCCTTGCTGAGGCAAGGGTGATTTCTTAGGGAAACAGCCAAGGGTTTTCAAAGATGAGAACTCTGGCAGAGCAAAGCAATCAGCAAAAGGGGGGAAAAAACTCCACCAAAATCCTTCCTTTAGACCAAGGCCAGTGTTTTACAGAAAACTAATCAACTGTAATGCATGCAAAGAAAGGGCTGGCCAAAGGAATTTTCTTTTCTTTTTTTAAGTGTCAGGCCACAAGCAGTGAATATCCCAGTGCACAGTAAACCAGAGCTCCATTTTCCTTTGATGTGCATTGTCCAGAAACCTCTAATCCCCTTAAGTGACTAAAAATGGTGCACAAATTAGATACAGTTTAGGAGTTTGTATTCAAGTGTCTGAACACAGCAGTTGCTGCTGTGCAGTCCTTTAGGTTTAATCTGGATAGGATCTGCCATATTAGAATCACAGCAGCAAACACCAGACGTCTGAGGAAAGGTTGAGGGAGCTTGGTCTGTTTAACCTGGAGAGAAGATGACTAAATGGTGACAGGATAGCCATCTTCAAGTACTTGAAGGGCTGTCACAGAGGATGGAGTAGAATTGTTTTCTATTGCCCCAGAGGGTTGGACCACAACCAATGGGATGAAATTAATTCAAAAGAATTTTCAGCTTAACATCTGGAAGAAGTTCCTGACAGTTAGAGCAGTTCCTCAATTGAGCAGGCTGCTTCAGGAGGTGGTGGGCTCCCCTTCTTTGGAAGTTTTTAAGCAGAGGCTATAGATAGCCATCTGACAGAAAGGCTGATTCTGTAAACTTCGGCAGAACGTTGTAAATGGGTGGGCAGAAGAGATTGTCAGTGATTGACTTTTGTGGCCCTTTCTTGCATGCCCAGGGAAATGCTAATAGCCACTTAGGGGTCAGAAGGTGAATTTCTTCTAGACCAGACTGGCCAGGGATTCTGGCTTTTGGAAGGGCATCATCCCGACATCGAATTGTGGTCACTGTTAGTGAGCAAGTAGTTGCAAATTTCCTGCATTCTGTAGGGGGGTGGACTAGATGCCCCCAGAAGCCCCTTCCAACTCTATGATTCCAGTATTCTATCTCTAAGAAAGCCCTTTCTCCCACAATGTTTAATGGAAGAGGAAGCATAATCACATAGCTAGTTTTTGAAATTTAGTTTTGACAACTCCATTTTAGTTTTTGGCACCTCCAGTGCAAAAACACAATTTTGATTAGCAAAACGCCACCTGTTGTTTAATTGAGGTTTTATTTCACCTCAAACAAGCTTTGCTATTGCAAAAACAGGTCTTTTGTGTGTACTCTAATTTGCATATAAATTCTCTTTGGGACAAAATGGAATTTCCTCCTGATTAGACAGAGATGCTAAGAGTAAACTGTAAGGGAAAGATATATTGAGGCTCTAGATTGTTTGCTAGGTTGTTCATTAAAGAGATATTGGCAAAAAATGTCAACAATGATGTGGCTTACAACTCTTGATATGTCTTTTCCCCAAGCAGCCAAATTAATCAGTTGATTTTTCAATCTTCTCTAAAGCCCTCACAGAAAGTGTGCATGAGACTGACAGCAGATGAGCCTTTTGTTTTCAAAGCTGAAAGGTTCTGTGTATCTGCTTTTTCCACTTTTGTCTTGGTAAATGGCTTTTACAGGTTTTTGTCATGCTACCAGACACAGGGAGGGTGGAAAAATACCTTTTCCTTTGTTGCAAAATGAAGGACATTTAACATCTTCTCAGAACCACTGTGGTTTAGGGCAGGAGTAGTCAACCTGTGGTCCTCCAGATGTTCATGGACTACAAATCACATGAGCCCCTGCCAGCAAATGCTGGCAGGAGCTCATGGGAATTGTAGTCCATGAACATCTGGAGGACCACAGGTTGACTACCCCTGGTAAAGCAGTTACAGTGTCCGGGTAGGACCTGAGACACTCGGGTTCTGATCTCTACTATTCTAGGGAGGGTGGCTGGGTAACCTTGGACGAGATGCACACTTTCAGCCTAACCTACCTGCCTTCAGCCTAACTGATAATGATGTAAGCTCTTTGGGGTCCCCATTGGGGAGAAAGGGGTATAAACAAACTGAATCTATATGCAAAATCCTACGCATGATAGTGAGACAAAAGAAATGAGGCATTTCAGAATTATTTTACCACCTCTAACACCAAACTATTATCCATTCACAAGCTCAGAAGACTGTCACAGAGACCTACTACAGTCACTCAACTCTCGTGCACAAGGCAGCTGGAATATAGAAATCATGGGATGGCAAGATTTTGAGCTGAGGAGGACGATGAGGAGGAATAAGGAAAGGTTTTTATATCCCACTTTTCACAATCCCACCTTTTCCTTCCACTCCCGACAACAGGCACCTTGTGAGGTAGGTGGGGCTGAGAGAGTTTTGAAAGAACTATGAATGACACAAGGTCCATTCCAAATGATCCAATGGATGCTTTAAGCTGATTCTGCATTGAGCAAGGGTGGCCCTATAGACTAGATGGTCTATATGCAAGGGAATGTGGATCCATGTTCCCTTGCTGTGGGGCAAATGAGGGCCTGTATTGCAACAGGCCTGGGATCACCTCAGACCGGTGCTAACATTGCCCGGAAGCAGAAATTAGTCCTACAACCAGATGAGCACTGTGTCAGGCCAGATTCCTGGTGTGGAAAAGATCATAGAGATGGCCAAGAAGAACTGGGGGAGAGGGGCTCCTCCCTGGAGCACACGACTGTAAGGTGTGAAAACAGCCCGAATGGCTCCAATTGGGAGGGGCCCCTCTGACTCTGTTACTCGGCTAGCTAAAAAAAAATTTCAGTGGCTGGTCTGCATATGTTCTCAGTCCTATGTACGTCTGTACAGAGACAACTAGATGAACAACAGTTACCGGTAAGAGCAGTTCCGCTTTACTCTAAGCTTTGGGGTCACCAACTTGAATAGAGTGAACATTCCAGTTGGGAGATTGCCTGAAAAGGATAAAACTAGAAGAGTAAAAGTTGAGTATTTTGCCCAGGTATCAAGAACATAAACGTAATTTCACCCTCGGAAGTGAGAAAGAGAGAATTTGTTCCTGCAAATCTCAGTGGAGCTGTTGCCATGGAGCTGCTCAAGATCAGACACTTGTTTGCACTGCACTTTGGCTAAGGAGCATGCTGTCTCTTCACAGGGATTACATCTCCAAGTGTCTTTGAAGTTGCAGCCAGCTGTGTCACCTGACTGCATTCGTGCAATGAGTTTCTTCCCTGCTGATGCCAGGCCATTAGGAAGTATAAATTCCCCAGTGATGCTCTCTCTCTCTCTCTCTCTTTCTCTCTCTCTCTCCCGGATATTCTTGCATTGTTATTTCCTTAGCAGTTAGAGCAGAGCCACATGAGATGTTGGGAATTATGTGAATGGAACATCTCTGGCCATGGTTGCAACACCTCTCATTGTGGAACTGAACAACCACACACCAATTTTTATGAAGGGAGAAATACTCCATGAGTGCAGCATCTGTTTCTCTTAAATTCTATAAATGCCTAGTCCGAAAATTTTGACATTTTCCAAAAAGACTGTCTTGTCTGTGCATTTATTTGGATAAGGGACTGGGAGGTGTGGCTGATGTAAGGGTTAAGGCCAAACTGGCTCACACAGATTTAGCCCCAGAGTGTAACTGCAGTGAAAAGTCTCTGTTCTGGATCATGTGGAGAACATGATTACAGGGCTTCTGGATCAGAGGTCATGACAAGCACAACTTCCCAGAAGAGTAACTAGAATGAACAGTAGGGACACTTGTGGACATTGGTACAAAATGGCCACTGAATACAGGGGCCTGTAAAACATGAAAATACATGATTTTTTCTTTCAGTATGGAATAATTTTAAATGTTTCAGTTCTGTCAATAAAGCTTATTAAACCCACATCATATGTCTTGTGTTCCTTTTGAGGTGCAGGAGCAACAATAGCTTCCCAAATGACATTAACCAAGTTCCTGGATGAAGCAAAAAAAGGAACATCTGCAATCCCAGTTCCATCTCCTGGCTATTACTTTACAGCAGTCCTCTCTAGCTCTGCTTCTATGAGATTGATGCTCTTCTAGTAGACCATCTCATTTGTACACACCTTCTGTAATATATTAGTGGAGTTATCTGGTAAAAACTGGGTTGAGATGACACTTGCAGCTCGAGTAACTTAGGCGAAGATCATCTTCCTTAAGAAGAACATGATTAGTTATTCAAGTATTTATAACCCTTCTTCAACAGGGCTTGCGGCAAACAAGCAGTAAAACCTGACACATTATTATACAAATAAAATTCAGTGCTATAAAGAGGAGTAAAAGCGTAATGAAGATGAATAAAATCAGCTGTGAAAAGCTTGCCCAGTTGGGCTTTTTAGCTGTCAAGAACAAATGCCCGTGGAAGTACAGTACAAAATTTATAAAATCATGAACTTCATGGGCAGACTGAATGTATGAAATTCTTCTCCTTCAAAGTAAGCAAGGGCACTTCATCAATGAATTTTTTATTATGGTTAACCTCATAAGGCATAAAAGCTAGGCACTCAAAGAGAGCTAAGAGTTGCTAGATAAATGTATGGAACCAGGGAATGGCAGGAAAGGGGCCTTGAGTCAGTGTCAGGACATTTGTTTAGCAGGTAGAAGGCTCTGAACGACCTTGACCTGGAGAGCTGCTGCCAGTCAGAGCAGACAAAGCTGACCATGATAGGCCAGTGGTCTGACATCATTTAAGGTTCATGCAAGCAGATAGGCAGTCTACTCTACCCCATCCCTTCTGGATCGCAGTAATTATGTCCCAAGATCACCTACATCCTTGGCAAAGACATTCGTACTATACACTATTGTTATAAAACTTGGGCCCATATCATGAATTTAAATTGTTTTGCACTTTTAAGAAGGTTCCCATTTGATGTTAATCCTGCAGTAGGCCTGGAACCAAGAGCACCTACATACTATGGACCTGTCTCTTCAAGGGGAGTGCAACTCCATCTCGAATGGGTGACACTTTAAATCTCCACTCAGACTGCCTGCTCACCAGTAGTACTTCCATCTTGTCAGAATTAATTCAGTTTATTAGCCTGCGTCCGGTCCCAAACTGCTCCTAGGTTGAAGGGAGACTCCTTTAGAAGTGGGCTCTTGACAACCTGCTTCAAAGCTGGGGTGATCACCTCCTCTCTTGCCCTGAGATCATTGCTGTACTTATTATGAGATATAAAAGGAAGCCGAACAAGCATACTTCAACTTACTTTTCACAGTGTAACTGAATATACCCAACAACTGTGGCCTTTAGAACACACAGGCTTTTCTCCACACTAAAATGTTTCCCTGTGAAACCTAAAATAGTACCTCTTCATGGAAGGTGGATCTATTGTTGCCATTAGACCTGATGGGATTTCCCCTACCAATAAACTACCAGATGCTGTGGATTTACTGTGTGGAATGATTGTTAGTTCCTTGCCCTGTGCATGAAACTCCCCAAGGGAGCTGCGTAGCTACAGACAGCAAACATTAGATGCATCATTAAAGTGACCTAGCATGGGAATTCTAATCATAACAATTTCAGTATCTGTGAAGAATACTAAGCCCATTTAACATAAACAAAGTGGGGCAGATCTGCAATGCAACCCACTTATTTTCTAATTCCAAAGGCAAAATGGGAGACTTTGTTGCATCTGGAAATCTCTTGACAAAAGCTCTTTGATCTGGCACTATTTAGGGTTTCTGTTCCTTCTGCTGTTCATATCTTTGATTCATATCTGAAGAGCCTCCTAGGCATACGGCACAGACTCAAGCAGAGGACTGCCAAATATCAGGCAAGTGTTTGAAACCAGAGCACTTTGGAAATAAAGACAACAATTTAAATTAGACTGGAATATTTAAGCTCAGATCAATCAGGCAAATGTGCTTGCTGCTTACATTGTCCATCTTCATTAATGCCACGGGTGCATTAAGTTTGACACTGTTTAGACATCCAGGAAAATCCAGTGAAAAATTTATACTACACAGTTATCAGTTTATCATACTTTTTAACTATCAGGGGAAAAACAGATCTGGGAGTTGTAGTTTGGTGAGCTATTGAAACTTAGTTAAAAATCTTTAGCATCCACTTCTCACTAGTTCCCGGAATTCCAAGGGTGTTGTGGGCATCACAAACCTGCTGTCTCTGATGGTCTTGGAATGTATAATAAATCTTTCTGGGAACGTCTGCAGTGGGATACTGGGTATCTGTTGTGCTCTCTATTGCCTGCCCTGATAAAGCAGGGGCTCAAGTAGTCTGAAGCTTAGGAAAAGTCCTCCATTAATGTGATATATGCTACATGTAATGGGTTATAAGTGAAGGGCTCTGAGCTGTCTCTTAGCCTCAGACTTCAGAGGAAGGTATAGGGAGCCAGAGTGATAGATGAGTCAGGATCTGTGCATCCCTTCCTTTCTACTTCTCTTGATGTAGAGGTTGATGTAGTGTCATTTTGGTGTAGTGGTTAACATCAGCATTCTCTAATATTGAGAACCAGCTTTGATTCTCTGCTCCTCCACATGCAGACAGCTGGATGACCTTGGGCCTCTTAGGGCTGTTCTTACATAGCAGTTCTGTTAGAGATCTCTCAGCCCTACCTACCTTACCTACCCTGCCTTTGGAGGGGAGAGGAAGGGAAGGTGATTGTAAGCCACTTTGAGACTCCCTGTAGTGAAAAGCAGGATATATATAAAAAAGCAGCAACGTCTTCTTCTCTGACGTTGTCCCTTTGATGTATAGATTGCTACTCTTAGGAAATCGTCCTTCCTTCCAACTAACACACACAATATCTCCATATGGTAACCATGAGGGCAGGACATTCCTTGTGCATCTCTGTCTGTTACTGTTGCCAATGCCCAGATGGGACCTGAAGATCTCCCATCATCACAACTAATCTCCAGGTAAGAGAAGTTCCCCTGGAGAAATTGCCTATTTGGAATCTCCATAGCCTCCATAGCCCTGCTGAAGTCCTTCTGCTCCCCAAACTCCACCCTCCCCAGGCTCCTCCCCAAAATCTCCAGGTATTTCCCAACCCAGAGCTAGCAACTCTACTGTCCATCCGAGTACAGCTGGTTAGACTAGAATGCTATCCTTACTCTATCTGTCCTGAAGGCAGTTCCTGTAAACAAAGGAAGCCTATTTCTTTACAATAGAGAAAAGCAAGCTCCTCATGAACTTTATTTCCTCAGCAGCAGCCTAATGCAAATTGTGCTGTGCCATATGTGCTATGCTCCACATGATGTAGGGTGGAGGGGACCCTTTGTTGTAGGCAGCTTGTGCTCCTTCTCTTCCCATGGATTGTTTGATACTGCCCAGGAGGGCCCCTTCCTCACAGCCTCCTGTCCTTCCTTTGTCCCTGAAAGCAAGTAGAAGCTCACAGGACACCTTTGAGTGATACATAATCTCTGTGATTCCAGCTGCTCAGCCATAAACACAGCGGCAGAGGCATTTAATAAGCAGGGGAATCCTTGAAGCTATGTTGGGCGGAAGCCTGTAAATTCCTTTGAGAGACGCAAGGGATGGGGCAAGGAAAGAGCCTGGCTGTTAGAGCTCAAGGAAAGGAATCTGTTCTCTTGGCTGCTATTTCTGGCTCTGCTTCTGATATGCGCCTTACTACTGGGAAGACAAAGAAGCTTGCAAGCAATTAACACAATCACATTTTATTTTTATTTTTTTTAAAGGATTGATTCTGTTCATACAGCCATTCCTACCCTCATCCTACCCCACAAGGACTGCAAATGCAGATTGCAAAGTCTTGGAATCTGAATACATTTTACCAATTTGGATAAGACTTTTTCAGACATTACATCCATGTGCAGCAGAACGCTTCCAGGCACATGGGGTGGTGGTGGAAAGTACTGTCATGTCCCAGCTGACCTATGGTAACCCTGTAGGGTTTATCAAGGTGGTTTGCCATTTTCTGGCTCTGCATCATGAGCCTAGTATTCCTCGGAGGTCTCCTGTGCAAATACTGGCCAAGGCTGGTTTTGCATAGCATCCAAGATCTGGCAAGATTGGGCTATCATGATCCCTGCTCTTATACAATTCCTATTCATTTAAATGCGGCTGCGACAGGAGAACTTGCTGTGGATTGAGCCCAAGTACCCTGCAGTAAGTGCATCTTTTCTAACCCGTGGGGTTTGCAGTGAAACTAGCAAATTGCTGTGCAGATTCGGAACCTGATGCCTCTTTAAAAATTAAGTCACAGAGAATGGAGTGCGGTAGTCAACCTGTGGTCCTCCAGATGTTCATGGACTACAATTCCCATGAGCCCCTGTCATCAAATGCATCTGGAGGACCACAGGTTGACTACCCTAGACCAGTGGTCCCCAACCAGCGGGCCGTGGCTCAGTGCCGGGCCGCGAAGGCCCCGGCACCGGGCCGCGGATCCTTCTCCCTGCCCCTCCCACAGTGAGAAACTTCCCAGGCCGCAAGCAAATCGGCTGCCAAAGCGGCCGATTAGCTTGCGGCCCAGCAAGCTTCTTTTTGAGGGAGGGGGGGGGAAGCGCGGCCACCAGCGCAAATGCGCACGCATGGCAGGTCAGCACATGCATGTTTGTGCCATGTGTGGATGTAAATGTGCATGTGCAGCACTTTTGCGCATGCGTGCATGCATGGCAGGTCTGTCCGTGCACGCATGCATGGCAGGTCTGCACATGGTTTTTGCGGCTGTGCATGGTGCAAATGTGCATGCACGGACCTGCCATGCATGCATGGAATTGGCGTGCATGCGCATTTGCGGCCGTGCATGGCGCAAGCGTGCACGTGCGGTCCTGCGCACATGCACATTTGTGCATGGGCTGCCGCACATGCCCGGCAGCTGGATAGACCTCCCCCCCACCGGTCCGCAGCCTAATAAAGGTTGCAGACCACTGCCTTAGACTATTTTAGTCTCTGGATTGCTTGGAAAATAAAACAATAAACCATAACAAGTTTTTTTTTAAGCTATGGACTGAACATAATAACTTATAATAATACTCAGTCAAGAGACAGAAAAAACCATCTTAGGATCCACAGTAAGCAAAAAACCCATTCTGAAAAAGAAACCTTTTTGGCCACAGTCATATGATGAACTTCAGGGAAAAGAAATAATCCATTCAGAGCTGGAAAACCCAAAGGCAAAGTACAAAGGCTGCTCCAGCTTATGTGCAATGAGATTTTGTGCACAGAAATAGAATTATGAAGAAAATGTGCAAATGTCGTTGTTAGAACTGGGACCCTGAAAGCCACCAGAAGGCCTCTCACTTTCCTCAAGTCTCCTGCTCCAGCTGCCTGTTCTGCAGCAACTTGGTCCCATCTGCTCAGGGGTCTTGGTGTGCTTCTTTGCAGGGGCATCATTTGTTCTTTCAGGCATTCACTCGTCCCCCCAGCTTGTGCTTGTTTGCACCACCAAAACCCACTTTTAGACTGTTAGAGAACTGCTCTGCTTTGGCAATCCCTGAACTCTTCAGACGTGCCAGAGAAGGGGACACAAGGCACAAAGGAGTAAACCGAAGGGCCTTTGGAACCCCCAAATCCCTTTCCCACTGTCTGATGCTCTGATCTAAGAGCAGCGTTTCTACTTTACAGAGCCAAAATTGTGCTTTAGCCTGACAACCCAGATGTCACTTCCAATGGAGCCTCTTTACAAGGATCAAATGCAAAGAGGAGATAGGTAAAAGGAATCCGTGTATATAAAAGTCAGCATCTATCTCTGTGCTGTAATGCTGCCGGACTTGGGAGAGGAAAACGGGAGTCAGCTTAGAAAACAGACCGTTTCATTTTCCATCTCATCGATGCTTTTTTGACTTAGAGCTTATCCAAACAAGGATGCATTTTTTCATAGTGCTGCATCCCCATTAGCCCTGGTCCACTGCCAGCTGCACGTTGGCCCATCCCAGATAACAGAAGGGGTTGGGGGTGTTGGCTTGCGGAGGATGACAGTCTTGCCATGGAGTAAAAGGGTAAAAGAGGCTACTCTTTACAGTTAGACTGAATGACAAATACCGTGCTGGTTTTGCACATTCAGTGAGGAATTTTTTAAAACCCAGTTAAAAAAAATCTTCAAGTGGGCACGGGGATATGCATGTACGGGCTGTGAAGTTGAAACCAAGTTATGGCAACACCAGCAGGGGCTTTTAAGGCAAGTAAGAAGCAGAGGTGGTTTGCTGTTGCCTTCCTCGGTAGAATCTTCTTTGCCAGTCTCCCATCCAGGTACCAACCCTACATAGACTCCAAGATTTGAAGGGATAGGGCTGTATCTTCTCTCCAGATATGGAGCCAGGGCAGATAAAATGGAAAAACTTTTCAAGAACTAGCACTGAATGCTTGCTCCAGCACAGTGATAGTGCACAACAAGCAAAGGCTTTTTGGGGGAGGAATTAAAAAATAAAGCAAAGCAGATGAGTCCAAAATAAGGAACATTTATAAAACTGCACTGATCAAAAGAGTGGAAGGGTAGTTGAGTTGCACAGACTGGCTTATGTCATAAGCCCTATGCAAGAGGATTCTACAATTCTTATGCAATTACATTTGACAGAACAAGATCATATTGAGGAAGCATCATGTTCCCCCAGTGCCAGAATGGGGTACATAGTTTTGAGTGCCCTGGAAATGCAAAAAGTCAATTCAGAAAGGTTGAACAACCCCCCCCCCACACACACACACCAAGTTACTAGTCAAACAAAACATTTCAAAGAGGTGGGCAGGATGTCTTTGTGTCAGATATCATGAGATTTTCCTTCTCTGAGGTCACGTGATATGCTTTGTACCTGATATCTAACCTAGCAAATGATCCAAAACTGTTCACGGAAGAAATTATTGGTACATTAATATTTCTCCCATGTGGCAAACAGCAGCTCCAGGGGACCTAATAGGGTCCAAATACCTGCCGCATGAGGAGAAGGGGTTAAATCCCAGTCTTTCTGTGCAATGCTCCCAACGTGAATCAAGGTCATCACGGTTGTCATTTTAAAACCCACAGAACTGCTATCAATTGCTCACAGACATCTCAGTGTTTGGTCTATGTAAAATCTGGCCCAAGGATGCTGATGGAGGCTGGTTTCTAAAACTGAGCAAGTCTTTGCTTGGACAGGAAACTGCTTAGAAATCCTTTGTACATTATCTGGAACATCTACCTATATTTTTAGGGTTGTCTTGAGATTTCTGAGGAAAACAGTCAAATAGATAAACAGAGCATAAGTAGTGCTCATTGTTTTTACAATATCCAGCTGTATACAATTGTGTACAGTAGAGAAAGGTATCCAGCAGAACTCACAACAATGAACCCGTTACCTTCAATAAATCACTGCAGTTTAAAACTGTTTTATTTATTGGACCTTGAAATGATAAAAATGTAGTCATTAATGGTGGGAAAGACCATGCACTGCAATTAATCATGCAATACAGAAAGATATATGTTCCGTACAGACACGTAAATCAGATTGAGTAGCAGAGTAGCATGGGGTTGCCAGCACAGCCCCCATCTGGGGCCAGGACTTCTCCCAGAATTATGACTGACCTCCAGATCAAAGAGATCAATTCCCCTGGAGGGTGACCACATGCAATTGGTGCACGGCTCTTCTAAGGAAACTTCTGCATGGAGATTTTGCTCCTCTTTTGCTTCCAAACTGGAGTGCTTTTGTGTGTGTGTGTGGGAGCATTCACATTACACTGTGTTCTAATTTCCCCCCTTTCCAGGTCTTCTCCATTCTCAATACACTTTCCCTCAATCTACTTAAACCTACCTTTTAGGGAAGAATGCAGTCCAAGCATATTGTCACTCTGTAGAATTGAGAGGGTAAAATATTCTGTGCACATTTGGTGACATTTCTTGCTGTAAGCCCCTCGGGTATTCGATTTTCCCCACCAGAGGGCATTTTGAAGGCTTTTAAAAAATCTGTAATGCAATAACGCTATGGTAGTTGCTATAACACTGTAGCAATTCTACTTTTCTTGATCCTCAGAATGCCCTTCCGTGATGTGGCAGGGACAATGGTGGCTGCAAGGGACTGATGGCAGAGACAGTACAGAAAGCTCCCATAGAGGAAGCCTCAGTGATGAAAACTGCACCAAGAACCCTTACCACATGGAAGCAGTCTAAATGTGAAATGAATTAGGCTTTCATTGATTTCATGATGGGGACCTGGCCCTCTCACTGGCTTGTTTTTGGTGCAGTCAGAATTTAACAACCGCTAATGAGAGATGATTTCTCTGATTTGCAGGCCTATTGATTATTTGTCTCAAGACTCTTTTATGCACCATGAGCTATGAAAATCAAAGAAAATGTCAGTGCTATGGAAGCATTAATTCCTAGTAGCACCAGGTTCTGAGTGCCCTGATTGTGCCAATGGTGAGAGCTGCAGCTTTCATCATGCCTGCCCTTCAGTTTAACTAGGGAAATAAAATATTCAGGAAATAACGCGAAGAGTGGGTTACAGAAATGAATGTAGGGTGAATTAAGATGGTAGCATAGCCATGCCATATCACAGATCAAAGGTAATAGAAAGCTATTGTACCACATCAATTCCACAAACCATAGAAATCATAATTAGTTACTACGGGGAAAACAGTTTGGGTGACAATGAATTTGCTTGTGCAAGTATTGTGGCTGCATTCAGAATCTGTTCGGTAAAACCGCCCAGCCCTAAATTCCATGTGCCAGAGCAGTCCCATCCCTTATGAGGAATGTGCAGTGCTGATCTGTCTCATGCTTCACTTGGATGGCCAGTTAGCCATGATTCAAATTAAGATGAAGGCCACTACCTCCTGCTGTAATAATTTTGACCCTTTAGGAGTCTTCTAGATAGCAGCTTCAATAAATCTCAAAGAAGTATTTCCTCACACAGGGAACTGGCACAGAAGTGCTACCGTTACGTAGATGATACCATTGCTACACCATCTGTGCTGTGTCTTGGTGGATTTAATCAAGTCACTGGCTTTCTCATAACCGCTTCCATTGAGATGCAGTAAATTCTACTGGTTGCAAAGCATTAGATTGTGCAAAGGATATATCATGTCCTTGAAGTGGTAAGAGGGCGCAGATCTAGAAGCTGCACATTGCACCTGAAATATTGTAAAAGGCTAAGAATGGATTCACATTCCTACAACAATATGACTTTCCCCGCTACTTTATAATGAATATCCAACAAAGTACATCGATCAGTCCTGTCAGGACAATGTTCCCACACATGTTCAGATAACTGGCCAGTGTATGTTCCTACATCTTGAGCTTTGAACATTTCCTAAGCTGAATTCCTATTGATCAGAAAAGACTTGGAACTGTACAAAAGACCAGAATGCAGTGAAATATGTATAAAGATGTACCTGGAACATGATGACATGTAATGGGGAAAGATTTGGAATCTAAAGTGAATATATAAACCAGACATAAAAGTGAAAGCAAAAGATAGAACTGTGGGTAACGTGGCACCCAAGGAATAGGAAGGAAATGCTCCACAGTTTATCATGATCAATGCAATTCACGAAGAAGAAGGATGAGTAATGACATGAAGAATATCTTATAACCTCCCATCATTGATAAGAAAGACAAGCTTTACAGCTTCTCTACCAAACAAAATTACAGATAAAATAAAATAAAAGTCTGCCCAACAACTCAGACAGGACAGTTGCCTGTTTCCAGTCTGGAAAAAGAAAGTTCTTAAATTATCGACAGAAAAAGATACAGGCACAAAACCATAATGACATATCTCAGAATGTTATCAATGGGCTTGACAGCAGGTGCTCACATCACATGTAATGCTATGAGGAAAAGGTTTTGAGATAATAATGCTTAAAAAAAGGTTTGTTTTTACAATATCCTGACAACAGTAACAGTCTCAAATTACTCCTCCAAAACCATGATCCTTTTGTGAGGTCTTTCTGCACAGACCTACAAAACAGCGAAGGAAATGGGTATTAAGAACATAATTAGCATATTTGTTGTTGTTGTTATGTGCGAAGTCGTGTCCGACCCATCGCGACCCCATGGACAATGATCCTCCAGGCCTTCCTGTCCTCTACCATTCCCTGGAGTCCTTTTAAGTTTGCACCTACTGCTTCAGTGACTCCATCCAGCCACCTCATTCTCTGTCGTCCCCTTCTTCTTTTGCCCTCGATCACTCCCAGCATTAGGCTCTTCTCCAGGGAGTCCTTCCTTCTCATGAGGTGGCCAAAGTATTTGAGTTTCATCTTCAGGATCTGGCCTTCTAAAGAGCAGTCAGGGCTGATCTCCTCTAGGACTGACCGGTTTGTTCGCCTTGCAGTCCAAGGGACTCGCAAGAGTCTTCTCCAGCACCAGAGTTCAAAAGCCTCAATTCTTTGACGCTCGGCCTTCCTTATGGTCCAACTTTCGCAGCCATACATTGCAACTGGGAATACCATAGCCTTGACTAAACGCACTTTTGTTGGTAGGGTGATGTCTCTGCTTTTTAGGATGCTGTCTAGATTTGCCATAGCTTTCCTCCCTAGAAGCAAGCGTCTTTTAATTTCTTTGCTGCAGTCCCCATCTGCAGTGATCTTGGAGCCGAGGAAAATAAAATCTGTCACTATCTCCATTTCTTCCCCATCTATTTGCCAGGAATTGAGAGGGCCGGCTGCCATGATCTTTGTTTTCTTGATGTTGAGTTTCAAGCCAACTTTTGCACTCTCCTCCTTCACCCACATCAACAGGCTCTTTAGTTCCTCTTCACTTTCTGCCATTAGAGTGGTATCATCTGCATATCTGAGGTTGTTGATATTTCTCCCTGCAATCTTGATCCCAATTTGTGACTCCTCTAATCCCGCCTTTCTCATGATGTGCTCCGCATACAAGTTAAATAGGCAAGGCGACAGTATACAGCCTTGCCGAACTCCTTTCTCAATTTTGAACCAATCCGTGATTCCATGTTCAGTTCTCACTGTTGCTTCTTGACCTGCATATAAATTTCTCAAGAGACAAATAAGATGCTCTGGTATTCCCATCTCTTTAAGAACTTGCCACAATTTGTTGTGTTCCACACAATCAAAGGCTTTAGCATAGTCAATGAAGCAGAAGTAGATGTTCTTCTGGAACTCCCTAGCTTTTTCCATGATCCAGCGTATGTTGGCAATTTGATCTCTAGTTCCTCTACCTCTTCGAAATCCTGCCTGTACTTCTGGAAGTTCTCGGTCCACATATTGCTGGAGCCTAGCTTGTAGGATTTTGAGCATAACTTTGCTAGCATGAGAAATGAGTGCAATGGTGCGGTAGTTTGAACATTCTTTGGCATTGCCCTTCTTTGGGATTGGAATGTAAACTGACCTTTTCCAATCCTGTGGCCATTGCTGAGTTTTCCAAATTTGCTGGCATATTGAGTGTAGCACTTTTACTGCATCGTCCTTTAAGATTTTGAATAGTTCAACTGGAATGCTGTCACCACCACTATTAGGTCAAGCCTAATGCTCCCCAGCTTTGCTTTCTGAAGGTGTACTAACAGGCATTCTGTTGCTTGCAGTTTCACCCTCAGACATTAGAATATCTTGAACTTTCTGTGGCCTTGGAGCAAGAAGAGAGCTCTCCCGCAGGACTGCAATCCTGGAAGCTAAAGGGAATGAAGTGACGGTTTCTGAATGGAACCCCATGGTTTCTGAAGGAAGATGTTTGTGCGTGTCTCCCTATTCACACAAAATAGCATCTGCATGTAGTGGGAGAACTGCATATTGCTTGTGTCCCCATTTGTCCTGCTGGTGCTCTCTGAGACAATGCAACTAATTCCGCTTAAGCAAATGCTTAAGCTGCTGGGAGTGAGGATGGATGCTGCCATGCCTAGGAAAGTTCTCTGGTTGCAGAGGAGACCAGCGAAGTGGAGCGGTAAAAGGATCTGGCCCTTCATCAGGCCTCCTGCCAGCTCCATCGGATTATTTAGGGCACTGGCCTATTTATTTGTGCTCCTGAACATATTAATGGTTTGCAGTTATGAAGAGTGGTGGATCTGGGTTTATATATTGGTGGATTACATGACCAGCCTTCTGTGAATCATCGACTCCAACTGGATGACACATTCAGTTGTGTCCTGACTCATGTCTGACTGGTGTGAATCAGTCCAAAAAGAGTAAAAGGAGCTGGGAGGTGCCCCAAATCTCAAGGGCAGGTGATTCAGAACAGCACAGTTTGGGTGAAAGGATGAGTTTGCTTCTCTTAACAAGCATGCATGAGCCCAATAATAGTCCCAAACTTTACAGACCAAGCACAATTAAGACATTGCAAATGCACAGTATTTTCTCTAGAAAACACATGGCTCCCAATCCAGTTAATGTTTGCTGGGACCAAATAGCACTGGCATTAAGAAAAGAAGTTAGTCTCAAATGATTTGCATCACTTTCAGTACAACTAAGCCATGTATATAACATTTTTGAAATTTTGAAGCCAATGCGTGTGTGTGTTTTTTCCCCACAGGATTTTAACAGAAAAATATTGATTTGGGGAAGAATTGAAATACATGCAATACTTACTGTCCCATCAAACATAAATGAATTTTAGTGCTTTAACAACATAAAATGCATAATTTATAACTTACTTAGCATATAAATTTGCAAAGCAAGCAAAATTGCAAATATACCCAATACTTGAGGGAATAAAGCAAGCTAATCTTTCTGGCACGCATATCTTATTTCCAGCTAGATCCTGCCACCCAGAGCTACTGACAGAGTGGGACTGGGAGACACAATTTGGGGGGGGGGGCAGTCAGCCGCTGCAGTGCCTTTGAAGCTAGCCAAAGGTCTATTTATTTGAAATGCAGTTCTAGCTGTCGCCACTAGAGAAGCAGGGAAGTCTGAGGGCCATTCCACATGAGTTCAAAGTAGCAGAAGGCTTACAAATGGTAAACGCTACTAATTTGCCATTCCGCATGACGTCGCACACAATCTGCAACAGTCCTGCAACACTAGTGCTAAAATCGCTTTGTTGTAGCGATTTCTGGTGAATCCAGAAAAGTGGATTCACCCTCAGAAAATCGCTACACTCCTCCAACAGCCTGCAACACTTGCGAAAAAGACCTATGCATTCTCAATGTAGTGGCTGCAACAAAGTCCCTCCTCCTGGCTCTCTCCTCCGAACTTCCGGCGAAGCGATCACCATTTTTTCCCCCTCGGAGTGAGCAGGGAAAACAACGAACCAGCGAGGCTTCATTCACCCAGCGAGGCTTCTCCAGCTACAGTCCCTCCACAGAAGTGCTTTAAAGCTCCCCTAAGTCCCCAAGCACAACACAGCTCCCTGTTTGCAAGTTCCCTTTATTTTCAGCCGAAAATCGCGCCCGTGCGGGGGGAGATTTTTTTTTCACTCGGGGGAGCATGGTAACGATGACTCACCAGCTCACACGCCAGCTAGATGGGTCTCTATGTTAGGAAGAATCATGGCATATTCGCTGCAACGTGTGTGTGTGTTTGTTTTTTTTAAACCTGTGCTTAAAGGGAAAGGGGCTTTTCCGGAGCATGATAATAACCGCCCATTGGCTGTTCGTTTAATTGACAGCCAGAGGCGGGAACAAGCACAGAAAAAATCGCTTCCTTTCTAGCGATTTTTGCTAGACCGGAAACCTGTGGGGAATGATTGAAACGCTACTGGATTCCACTACAAATGCAGGTTTGTGGAACGCCGGGATTCCACTATTTAAAATAGTGTCACAAACATGGCCAAGAGCTCATGGTCAGCCCATCAATCAAGACAGTATTGCAAGACATGACAGCACGCTGATGGCTGATACAGTAATTGTCAGCCTGCAGGTCATTGTCTTCAATAGTTTAGCCTTTCTTTCAGCCAGGTCTTGCAAAGTGTTAGAGTGTTGCAGCGAGATAAAATAACCTTTCCTCAATTTCTCTCATACTTTCACACACTTTTCTCATTCATTTCTCTCCAGGCAATAAGGGAGCAGGATGGCAGTAGAGACAATATGTGGGGGGGGGGGGAGATACCAAGCCAGCAGTGATGGGGGAAGAGGGATCCCTCCGTGCGAATATCATGAGTCACCACTTGTACTTTCCAGTTCTACATCCCAAACACACAAAAAGTACATTTAAAGCATTCCTTACTTTATCAAGATGTTTATCTCGGCTATTGTACTCACATCAAAGTGAACAAGTAGAGTTTTAACTTGACCCAGGTGCTAGGACATACGACATAATACTATGGGCAGATTCCGAACGTCACAGCGTTGATGCTAGTTGGGTCCCCCTATCTTTCAGAACACGGTAGTATTGTATTCTTCGTGAATGGGGAGGCCATATGATTCATTTGTCACAAGCAGAAGCTATTTGTTTTGCAAGCCACTGTGGACCACCTTGATATCTGTTGCATCACTTTGTTCTGTCTCCTGCAATCATTAGATCAGGAACAGTCTGTGACGAACAGTAGATAGAAGACCAAATCCCAGGTTGAATTCCTTCTTGAGAGAGCCATTTGCAATCCTGATGCAATCTTTCTCCTGAGAAACGTTTCTCACTACTAATAAATGCCAATGCATTGGACTAAATGGAATTCTTCCAGCAGCTCTGGCTCGGAACTGATGGAACCCCTTTGGGTGCAATCTATCGATCTCTTTTGGCCTCGGCATGGCTGCTACAATCACTACAGAATCCAGAATGAATACATCCAGAACCCTCGGGACAGCAGACAGGACTCAGCAAATGTGACTACACTCATTATGGCCATCCCAGGGGAGGGGTTTCCACATCTTCGCTTAAACTGTATCCAAGCATCTCAATCTACAGTTTCTGGCACCAAAGCCATTAGTCTGTCGCCAGTCTCTATGGATATTTTATGCCTCCTCAAGATTCACAGATGTAATTGCCAATTTGCTACCGAGCATGCTGTAGAACCATTCCTCAGCTCTCAGGAAATGTTCATCCTGCCAACTGCATTTACAAGATTTATTTGTTCCACTGGTTCCCTAGTGCGGCATCTTGCAAGGTAGGGGAATGTCTCACAAAGCCCTAGAGGACTCGCCCTCCGCATCTTCCTCAGCAAGTATAAACTATTGAATGAAATTCTTCAGAGAGCCAGGCTTTTAAAATAAGTACCCCCCCCCAAAAAAAAAAAATTCTATCGTCTGTGAGCTACCACCATAATTCCCAACTCTAATAGTGACCTCTGGATTTTTCAGGGAGCAAACTTAACCACCTATTACAATGCAATTGCTATCTTACCTAAAACTCAACCCTTCCAAGATGGAGGACCTGTGGTTGAGCAGAAAAGGAACTGGGCAGGATGCGTGCCTATCCACCCTGGCTGGGGTAGAACTTATCATCTTGCCTACAGCCAGGAATTTGAGTGTGATTCTGGGTGCCTCCCTTTCTATAGAGGCTCAGGTCTTAGTGTTTTACCAACTTCACCCTACCTGCCACGGTGATCTACAGTGGTCACCTCAAGACTAGATTTCTGTAACTTGCTTTACGCTGGCCTACTCTTGTCCTTGACCCGGAAACTCCAACTGGTGCAGAATGCATCTGCTAGGGTCCTTACTGGGACACCTTGTAGGGGCCACATCCATCCTGTGCTGAGGCAGCTCCATTGGTTGCTGGTTGTGGCCCGGATCAGGTTCAAAGTTTTGGTTGTGACCTTTAAGGCCATCTGCAGTTTGGGCCCTACCTATCTGGGCAGCTGTCTATCTGCTTACGCCCCCTACAGGGCACTTTGCTCCTCAGGGCCTGTAAGATGGAGCTCTTCCACAAGGTCTTTGGTTGAGTCCAGGTCTAATATCTCCCCTCCTCAGGCTAGGTATTACAACAAACAATCCCCCTGAGGGGGGTGACTGCCAGACGGGGAGGGTGTTATGGAGTATGTCGCTAATCTTTTATGATGGTTTTATGGGGCAGGGGTTTTAATGGGGTTTTATACATGCTGTAACCTGCCTTAAGTCTACAGAGAGTGGCAGGCTATAAATGTAACAAATAAATAAATAAATAAATACTCATTGAATCACCACATCATGAAAATGGCCCTATATAAAGCCATTTAAGGCAGTTTTGAGCTTTGGGGCACAGGCCTGCTGATGAATAAATGTGTTGTGTTCTTCCCAGTGTGTGTGTGTGTGTGGGGGGGAGCTACCAATATCCACTGGATACATCCTGAGAGCATGGAATGAAAACCTGGTTTCCTGCTTGTTCCATTTGGAGCATGCTTGATGTTTCTTTGCTGCTCACCCATTTCAGGCCTGCATGGCTTGTAACCCATCAACCAGGTAAAGCAGCCCAGCAGAGGCCCAATAAACATTCTCACTTTGCAGCTTAGCTTGGACAGTAAGAACAAGGAGGTTATCAAATGTCAGCAAAGACTGAAGTCCACTGCACTTGGGCCACATTTGGCTGAGTGGGCAAGAAGGCATTTTATTTGTCAATTGGAGTCCAGTCGCACCTTTAAGACCAACAAAATTTCCTTCAAGGTATAGGTTTTTGTGTGCATGCACACTTTGTCAGCGAGTGCACACGGAAGTTTATACCTTGAATAAAACTTTCTTGGTTAAGACCAACCTGCCACTAGACTCAAAGTTTGCTCTGCTGCTTCAGGCCGACATAGCTACCCACCTGACTCTGTTTGTTTGTTTGTTTGTGTACACCCCACATTTCTCCCCAGTGGGGAGTCAAGGAGGCTTCCATCACACTAGCTTATTTCTTCCAATTCCAACCAGAAGCCATTGCCCATGCTGAGGGAGGCAGCAGTTGAGAGGCTTTGTCTCCTTTTCTTGGGGCACTCTCAGGTGTTGCTTTCCTGTATTTCCATGGCTGTGGCTAATAATAGCAGTCACTCATCTTTTTTTTCTCACAGGCCAGTTCCCCTCATTAATCTTCCCTTCATAGCTGTGCAGCAGCCAAACCTCCTCTAGGCACTCCTGCAATTTCACTTATGCTAACCTGACATTTTCTAAATCCTCTTTTTACCAGGGCAAATTTATGCTTATGTGTCATTACCTTGACTTTTGCCCCTAGATTTTATGAGAAATGAAAATCCACAGGAACCTGTTTTGCCCAATGTGCTTTCTGAAATCCAGCTAATGCCACGTTATTCCTCAGTGTGTCAAATGCAGAGTTCAAGGATTGAGACACATCCAGTTTTGGTCCCTAGCTCAGGCTCCAGAGAAAGCCAGGAGAAGGTAAATATGAAGGATCTACACAGCCCAGTAGGAAACTAAACTGACTCTAGTTGAGTGGTTCATCTAGTGCTGCAAGCTGAGATTGCAGGGGGCATTCAGGTCTGGCTTGACCAGCAATGCCAATAATTGCTGTTAGCTCACCAGTTGCTTCCTTCTGCCTCACCACCAACTAGCCACCCCATCAGCATTGCAGAAAAAAGTCAATATACCAGGGGAGCCAAACCACCATTCATGTGTTTCTGGACAGGCAAACTTACCAGGCAACTGGCCACAGTAGGAAGCCTCCTACTCACACTGCTCCTCCCTCCTCACCTTTGATCAATGGGGTAGTGCTATGACATCACTTCCAGTGTGGATGTGACATCAGAATGTTGCACAGTGCTCTAGGATTTCCCCCAATCTGAAGTGACATCAAGATATCACACTACATCATTTCCTCCCGGTCTTCACGTCCCATGTCTTCTTGACAGTCAATTAGTGACTTTTTGAATGACTGGGGCTTGCCTCTGTTTGGCCCTTGGCTTCCAGAAGCCTCCAGGACATTGGCTCACCAAGAACCTTCCCTGTAAGTTAAATCGCCAGTCTGCCCCATAGCCCAGACAAACCAGCAGCACAGAGAGGAATGGCCAGGGAAGATGCAGCACAAGACATAAAACTCTGAACTGGCAGCTTAGCTCATCTAAGCAGGCAGAATCATGTCAAGACCATATACAGTGACACCTGGCCTCACTTGGTAGTGACACCAGAGACTTTAAAAAGAGGACCAAGCTGATACTGAGATTCTGGGACATCTCCACTCACATCTATTGGTGCTCACTCATCTAACACCAACAGCTGGTAGATAGGTAAACCATTCATAAGACTCCCTGATCCACCGTATGGAAATGAACTATCATTCCCAATTTATTGCACATTTTAACATTATATATCTCAAGGTAATCAGTACAGGGATTGATTAAGTTAATAATTTGGGCCTGTGTGCCACAGGTCATGGATGATGCCAGTACATGTGGCCTTGATGCATTGGATTGGTTTTGCCTCTAGTTCACAAATGCCAAAGAGCAGGAAGCCACACACCATTGGAGAGAACGGTAGGAGCAGAAGCCTGATTCTATGCTATATCCAACACCTGACCAGGCATAATGATGTCCTTCTACCCAGGCCATGTGCTTGAATGTGCCCACTACTCAGAGGTGGAACACTTCCTTTGTATGCATAAAGTCCCAGAATCAGTCACTAATCTCTCCAAGTAAAGGTTTTCAGGTAGTACATACTTGGAGGTGTGAATTCTTAATATGATGTTGCATCAGAAAGTGAAATTTTATCCTGCATTAAATGACAATAGTACAAAGCAATGATTTGGCCTCCATCAGCAGAATGAGCAGCAGTGCCACTGAAAGAATACTGGACAATTTGTTCATGGTACAAGGAAGAACCGTAAAGAGCCTGCAAACCTTGTTAACATTTGCAGCCTCATAAATCTAACAAAAGATGTATAGACTGATGCAGTACTTGGGAGGTAAAGCCGGACACATTCAATTTATTTAAAAAGCACAATTTATTCTTCAAGTGGGATTGATTAACCATCAAAACTAGTTGCAGACGGAGGTGGAAGATTGACTATCACTTCTTGCAGGCATCAAACTAGATTAGACTTCCTTCTAAGGGAGATAAACTTAGCCAGACGCAATTTAGCCAGGCTTGATATAGCCAAGAAGAGAATGTGTTTAGTGGTCCCTCCAGGCCCATGATTTCTCAAAGCTTGGGTTTATTTGGTTATTATCTGATTGAAGTTGATAGAAATTACTTGGATTGTAATTGGAAGTGCCAGAATATTAAATTGCAATCCATCC
Organism: Paroedura picta; assembly: GCF_049243985.1. Taxonomy (NCBI): domain Eukaryota; kingdom Metazoa; phylum Chordata; class Lepidosauria; order Squamata; family Gekkonidae; genus Paroedura; species Paroedura picta. The sequence goes on from NC_135372.1 coordinate 112,145,217, forward strand.
CTCTCCATTGAGCGCTGGCCAGGAACAAGCCTTTGGCAATAGCCCTGGGGCAAAACTCCACTCTACAATCTTTGGCTGGTTCTGAGGGCTGCCAGCCTCCAGATGGGACCTGGGACCCCCGAGAATTACAGCTCATCTCCAGACTAGTAGAAATCTGTCCCCCTGGACATAATGAATGTTTTTTTTGGGGGGGGGGTTCCTGTCCTCCCCAGGCCCTATCCACAAACCAGGACCCTTTCCACACCTGGAAAAAACAGGACAAGGGCTGTCTTAATGCTCCACAGAATTACAAGTATTGCACACAAAAATCTCACAATTCAGGCACAGCCTCAAATGCACTCCCTGTTTTCTCCATGGTTTGGGAATGCTGCCTACCTGCGGGACCGCTTGGTTGCTTATGCCCCTTGCAGAGCTCCTCGCTCTGCGGGTATGAACTTACATGTTGTCCCTGGCCCCCAGGACATTTGCCTGGCCTTGACCAGGACCAGGGCCTTTTTGGTCCTGGCCCCAATCTGGTGGCGGAATGAGCTCCCGGAAGAGCTGAGGGCCCTGCTGAAGTTACCAGTTTTCCGCAGGGCCTGCAAGACGGAGCTCTTCTGCCAGGCGCATGGTTGAGGCCAGGGCAGAGTCCTGGGTTTGCAGTTTGGATCCCAGGGTCTATCAGACCAGCTCCCTCTCTCTTTGGAGGGATGGTATGGCCTCAGGCTGAACAAGATGGGGTTAGAATTGACTACAGAGGATGTCCTGCCACCTGCTGTTATTGTTGTATTTTTTTACTGTCTAGCTGGGTAAATTATGGGGTTTTATTGTATTTAATATTTTATCATGTAAACCACCGTGACACTTGTCAGGGAGCGGCGGTATGTAAATTTAAAAATCCCCCCCCCCATCCCATGGGAAGGAATTTGTGGTAGCCTAAAACGGAAGCTCAAAATAGTTGCATTGGCTTCTTCCACTGTTTCCTGTCTCAAATGATGAGGTTTCATATCTGACCAATGTGCTTGAATCTGCCCACCCACCCTCCCTTCTCCTTTTCCCTTCTCTCCCCTCCACACTGTATTTTTTTTAACTTTGATCATGCTCACATTACAACACGATTCTGCAGTAGCACAAGCACCACACTCACACAGTCTCCCCTGTTTCCCCCTCCAGCATGACACTTTGGAGGGAGGGCAGTGAGCTTCCCCGAGCCTCTGTGCTACGGGCTGCTGACGAGGGTCCCCAGCAGCAGCATCCCACCACTGTTTACACACACTAAAAGTCTTGTGTGTTACAATGTGAAAGCCTTCAGGGAGGGTGGCATATAAGTATAATAAATAAATAAATAAATAAATAAATAAATAAATAAATAAATAAATAAATAAATAAATAAATACATACATACATACATACATACATACATACATACATACATACATACATACATAAAGTAGATAGATAGATAGATAGATAGATAGATAGATAGACAGACAGACAGACAGACAGACAGACAGACAGACAGACAGACAGATAGATAGACAGACCATTTTTTTTCAAGCCACCTGTTGCTTGAAGTTGCTCCAGAGAAGGCTGGGGGGGGGGTGAGATGCACAGTAGATGGAAGCGCTTGAGCATCTTTCTCATGGGAGGGGGAGGAAGGGAGTGGGAGGGAGGATGAGGATGAGAAGAAGATGCAGGAAGAAGCAGAAGGTGAAAGCAGGGTTATTTCCCTCTTTTGATCACATTAGGACACAATTGCACTATTGCACATGCTCAGATTTAAAAAATGGGAAGGGAAGCAAGGTGTAACCACCCACTCCCCTAACAGAAATGCAGAATGCAAGCTGAGAATGGACACAGTGGTGCCTGACAAACCCACACATGTAGGATTCCAGGCACAAATTCGCGGTCTGCATCCCGAATTTGATATGGTGAGAACACACCAGCAAATGACGACTGTGGAAACAGTCCAGGAGTTTCCCAACCTGCCCCCCCCCATCCCCCACTCATGTCTGGAGGGATGGGCCTGGCTATTCCATTGGTTTCCCAGTATTGTGGTTCTTCCTTTGAATCTTTTTTCTTCATTCTGTCATTTTACTCAACCTTGACCTTAATGTCTTTGAATCCTAATTTTATTGTTAGATTTATATGCCAATAAGGGATTTCTGAAACCGTCTATTCAATTGCAAAGTGACAGTGACTCCTTATGAGTTCATTCTCATCTAAATATCATAGCAAGGCCCCATGAGACTTCAAAAGGATGAAGTCCCTTTTAAAGCATTGACCCAATTCCTCCTAAATTAAACAGCATCTGAACCAAGTCACAGTTCATCAGAGACACAAGGTTTCAGACTAGACCCACATTTGTGTCACAGTTTTTTTCCCCAAAGAAAAACAACTTTGTATGGAAAGAGAAAGAAGAGAGAGATGTACAGCCTAACTGCCTCTGACTAACATTCTGTCTGTTCTGTTCTGGAGGCAATAAGAGAGGAAGTATGATTAATGGAACAGGAAGTCTCCAGGTGAGCCAATCAGAAAACAGGAGGAACTATACATCTCTCCTGATGCCTCCTGTCAGATATTCCCTTAAATCATGCACACTACAGATCTTGCATGTTCCAACATGAATGCTGGGAATGACTCTCAAGAGTGTGTGTGTTGCAGTAAATGACAAATACTGTTGCAGTCAACACTGAAAAAATAATGATAATAACTAGCAGACAGAATTTAACACTGGAACTATGCAACTAACACTGAAGGGAGAAGGAAATCTCACATTTAGCTAAATAGCAACACAACACTCTCTCACACACGTCTGTCACATAGCAGCCATGCAACTGGCAAAGCCTCAGGACCGATTAGAATAGAATCATAGAATCATAGAGTTGGAAGGGACCATCTGGGTCATCTAGCCCAACCCCCCCCCCCCCACACACACACACACATTATGCAGGACACTCACAACACTATCGCTCATCTACTGTAACCTGCCACCCCCTTAAGCCTTCACAGAATCAGCCTCTCTGTCAGATGGCTATCCAGCCTCTGTTTAAAAATTTCCAAAGATGGAGAAACCACCACCTCCCAAGGAAGCCTGTTCCAACTGAGAAACCACTCTGTCAGGAACCTCTTCCAGATGTTTAGATGGAATTTCTTTTTAATTAATTTCATCCCATTGGTTCTGGTCCGTCCCTCGGGGGCAAGATTAATGTACACTTTATATTTTATCTGTTCAGCCATTACATGAAATCATGGTTTATTCTAACCATAGCTAGTTTGTGAATCCAGGGGTTGCCTTGCAGGTGACCATTCAAATACTTGTTTGTTTCAACAAATGCTGGTTTCATCTCTTGGCTCTTTCTTACACTTTCCCAGTTGAGATCCAGCTGGTTCTCAGCCTACATTGTGACAATGGCAGTGCCAGAAAAATGGGCTAGGATTAAGCCAGGATATTCACATTTGGGTGTAACAGCACACTTAAGACCAGCTGTGACTAATAATGTCACTTAAGACCAGCTGTTTCAAATCCTGAATTGGCATACCCCTATTCGCCATAGTTAGTGGAAAGGTCTGTGTTCAGATAACCACAATAACCACACTTATTAGACCATGGTTTTATGAGACTGCTGAACCAAGACTATGAAAACATTACTAATTTAGGGAAAGTAACTGGGAGCAGGGAGAGCTGTGGCTTATATATTTTTATTTATTTAGGCAATTTGTATCCTACCTTTCCACCTTCACAAGGTTCACCAAAATGAAAAACAATTTAAAACATACATAATAAAATTACATTTTAAAACCATTAAAATCAAACATTTAAACAGGGTTAAAATACACATGAAACTGAGTTAAAATTCATACAAAACATACAAGACGTTTATTAGGAAGGAAGGATTGTTGAAGGAATGTCAAATGGAATTTTAAAAAGTCTTCAGCTGTTGGAAGAAAACTGCAACAAAAGGGGACAGACACATTTCCCAGAGAGGTAAGTTTGAGATTTTGCTGCTGTGATCAAGAAGACCCTCTCTTGGATTACAACCCAGCTAATCTCAGAATGCAGGAGTGTTGGGATACCTAAACCAGGGCACCAGAAGATGATCAGACTGGCTTTCACCAATTCTCCTCCTCCTGTAGCACAGCGGTCCGCAAGCTTTCGCCCGCTGCGGACTGCTGCTCCGGAGTCCGGGGAGAGGGCGGCCGGGGGGCCTGCGCACGCGCGGCAGCCCCAGCGCAAGCGCGCATGTGCAGACTGCCGCGCACGTGCTTTTGCGCCCGGTAGGGGCGCAAATGCGCGTGCGCAGCAGTCCGCGCATTCGCGTTTGCGCCGCCGCCATGCCGGCAGCCGCCGCTCCCCCTACTGGCCCCTCCGGGCCGCCAGCAAAAGTGGCCAATTAGCTTGCGGCTCGGCAAGCTTCTCTTCCCTCCCCCCCCGAAGCGAGACGCTTGCCGGGCCGCGAGCTAATCGGCTGCTTTGGCAGCCGATTTGCTCGCGGCCCGGCAAGCTTCTCGCTTCGGGGGGGGGAGGGAAGAAGGAGCCGCGGCCCGGCACCAAGGCCTTCGCGGTCCGGCACCGGTCCGCGGCCCGCGGGTTGGGGACCACTGCTGTAGCAGACCTCCAACCTCTTCCTCATTCTGGTCTCAGGAGGGAGAGTCTGTGGTTGGGTTGCCAGGTCCCTCTAGCTACTAGCAAGAAATGGGGGGCACGGTTGCCAGGCCCAGATTGGGGAATTCCTGGAGATGTTTGAACCTGGGGAGGAGGGATACAATGCCATAGAAGCCATCCTCTAAAGCAGCCATTTTCTCTGGGAGAATTGATATCTGTAATCTGGAGATGAGTTGTAATTCAAGGGGATCCCCAGGAGCAGCATTTCGATGGGAAACTTGTGTTACCAGGTCAGACCTTCTGTCCCCTAATAGTACTTCCTGCAATGAGTATGGGGAGTTGAGCTACCCGGAAAGAAATCCTATTCATCCTTGCAGTGAATCCAAGCCAAAATTTCTCGGTATGATAGCTCATTGTGGCTTGGCACTGTTAGTAATGGACTGCAGTTATGATTTGCCCGTGTGTTTTCCCTGCATCGGATTTTTTGCACCTGACATTCTGCATCTGTGGTTTTCTCCCATCACTGGTCGAGAGTCCAATTGCAGCATGTGTTTTGCACTTCTGTCGGGAGAGTGGGTGGTTCTACCTCCCATCATGCTTCTCCCCTTTTTTCTGGTCTGAGCATCTGCCATAATGCACTTGTCCTGCAATACAATCTTTTTTTTTTAATCGCGGCCACACACACACACACAAACACCAACCCTTGATTCCCATTGCACTTGAATCACACAAATGGGGGGGGGGAGGTTCTTGTGTTGATGTGCGCTCAATCACCGCGCATGCATGAAGACAAAGCTTGTCAACTGCTAATGCACAACTGTATATTTGCACAAAAATTATGAAATGCTCTGTTGCACCTTAAATCATGGAAGTAAAGTGCATTTATTTATTTATTTAATTCATATTTATATACCACCCTCCCCGAAGGCTCAGAGCGGTTTACATATAACTGAAACTATACATGAAACCATTTAGATGCTGGAGGGGGAGACAGCAGACGTGGGGGGATTTGGAATCCTTGTTTTTGACTTTCTGCCAATATTAAATTGGTTTTACCAATATTATTTAACAACTTTTGCCTTTCATTAAATAAATTATATTTTACTAAATTTGTTCTTATATAATAAATTGATCTGGCCATACTGGTATATACTTGTAAATTAATCTCCAATTCTGCCATGACAAGTATAGTATATTTTCTGCCATATATGGCATATTCTAGCAGCAGTCACCATGTCACTTCATATTTCTCTTGTCCATTTTGCTGGGCAAATTTGAGTAAGAACAAAAGTGGGTCTATGTCCAGTAATAACATACCTGAAGACGTGTGCATGCTTATGAGAGCTTATATCCAGAATGAAACGTTGTTAGTCTGAAACGTGCAACTGGACTAAAACTTTGTTCCGTTGCCTCAGACCAACATAGGTAACCACCTGAATTTATTTCTCTTATAAATTTGTAACCAAACTTGCATATGGACAGTTTCACTAAAGGTTTGACCATAGAGCAGGGGTCCTCAACTCCCGGTCCATGGCCCGGTACCGGGCCGCAAAGGCCATGGTACCGGGCCGCGGCCGCGCCTTCCTCCCCCCCCCCGCAGCGAGAGGGGGGAAGAAGCAGGCACGGCCACCGGCACGCCAGCAACGCAAACGCGCACGCGCAGAGCACCGCGCGCACGTGTTGCGCCCCTGCTGGCGAAAACGTGCATGCGCAGCAGCTCTGCGCATGCGCGTTAGCACCACCTAGTGGCGAAAACACACATGCGCGACAACTGCGCGTGCGCATTTGTGAGCGGCGGCGGTGGCCGGGCCGCTGGCTCTCTCAAACCCTCAGAGGCGGTCCCCGACTACTAGAAGGTTGGGGACCGCTGCCATAGAGGACTATAAGCTCCCAAGATTCTATGTAGTTTTAGTGGATTTATATACCATTTGGTCATAAATTTATAGTGGTTTTATTGAATTAGTACAATATAAAAATTGATACTGAAGTTACATGCCACGCATACCACAAATCAGTGCTCATACTTTGTTCACTAATAGTAATGTATGCCTGTTAATTTGCCTATGTAGTTGTCTAGTACCACTAGTTTGTACCTGTGGTTCTTCTGTCAATGGTATTCTACTAATATATTCTTAAGCAATGGTCTTCTATGTCACCACATCCTGTACAGCCAGATATGATGCAAGTTCAATTCTTTGCATTCCTGAGCCAACCTAATGCTAACTCATTTTAATAGAACTGATATTACTGGAATCCTTTTCTCTTTGGAGTTGTTTAATTCATATAACCATTAGGCAAATTGCTGTACCACAAGTGCACATGATTTACAGCTGTATCTATGAGTTATCATATAGGTCATAAAACACTGTCATATCCATCTGCAGGCTTTGGAAGTATTCAGTTTGCTTCATTCATGAGCAAGGTCTGTTTGTCTGAAGTTGACAGTGGCATGAAAGGAATGCATATATTCACCAAAAAAAAAAAAAAAAAAGGATGCCTCTATCATCTCCCCTTCAACTCTCCTGAAATCTATGGTCTGTCTCCAGCCTAATACTACCTAATGGCCAATATTTGTATGAGATCATCACAGGGAGTGAAGCTGGGGCCAAAGAAGATGAGCAACTGTCTGATGAGAGACAGGAAAGCACGTAGAAAAGTTTGCAGCAACAAAGTTGTCTTCCCTGTAGGTCCTGCTCCCCAGCTGCCAATCAGCTGGCTGATGGGAGGATTTATCAGTAGAAAGACAAAGGCCTAAGACACGTTGCTGATGTCACACAGGAAGTGACATCATCAAGCCAGTGTCTTCTGGGTAACAAGCTGGTATTTTGGCAAAAAATCTATAGCTAAAGCCAGTTTTACCATAGAGTTTTTGCTGGCATGACATTGCTTCTTATGTGATGCTAATGATGTGGCCTTTTTGTTTCTCCTGACATTCCCCCATCCCCAATTCTGTGAGGGGTCATTGCTGCAGTAAATCAGGAATGCTATTCAGGAATACTCCGAAGGCCCCATTTGCTCACATCTCATCTCTTCTCTTTGTCTCATTTGATTTTCTTTTTGTTGTGCATTAAAAAAAAAGTATGAACGGCTGTGAGTGCATGCAATCCTAGAACATTTCAAATGAACCAGTGGATGCCAAGGCTGTCATCTGTCCTTCATTTGAGTATTTTGGGGTGCTTTCCCACTGTTTTGAGTGGTACAGAGTTCCAGAAGCTAGAAGTTACATAGGCTGGTACCCCTTGGAGGAAAGAGCACTGAAAGCACATTCGTTCTCAGACAAGCACCAGGGATGCTCAAACATCCATTGATTCAGCCCCTGGCAAACAGGGAGCCAACTGGTTGATGGACTTTTCATTTGCTTGTTGACTGGCTCATGGCTGTTCTGCAGGATGCTTCATCATATTCCTGCCTAACAATACAGGGCAGTGCAACTGGCCTTCCATACATGAACATTCTCATGCTACCCAGCTGAGTTCTCCTTCCCTTTTTACTGACCACACCACTGCTCGACTCAGCAGGCAATTTGGACAGACAGTTAAATCAGTCACAAATAAATGCTGTGTTTTAAAAACCCTACCATATGCTGCAAGTCTAAACAGTCTCTATTGATATCAGTGCTGCTGATTTGTCTGATATGCAGAGGGGTTTTGGAGGGGGGAATGCACCATTTTAAAAAATCAACTTAATTGAAGCCTGTGTTCCAGGCATTCCAATTATTCAGTGCTGAACAAATAGACCTGTTGGTCAGCTCATGTTTGGTTGAACGGGCAAGGGCAACTGGCAAGCACGTTCAACATAAAATTTACGACATCCAAACAAAACCCCACCTCATCATGCCTCCTTCCAGCCTTCACGGGCACCTGAACAAAACAGCTTAATGATAACTGAGGGCCATGAAAGGGTACGAGAAACAAAGTGAGTGTTTCACTGGGACGCATCATCATTCTTTTTCTTATGAGTTCCCATATCGTCAAGCATGCCAGTTTTAAGCAAAGCCCATGGAATCCGCAAATACCACGCATGCAACACATGCAGCAGTCTAGAGAAGCTGCAGTCTAGAGAGGGACTTTCCCATAAAGCTGAAATTATAAGACCAATGTTGAAAGGAAAGGCAAAACATGGAGAACCATGAGGATGAAATTTATCTTTCTCAGCTTTTGTTGGATGGGTTTTGTGTTAATATTAATAAAAATACTAATATCGACATGCGGTATTTTCTTTTTGTGGCATGGCTCATGGTTGCTCCTGCTCTTGGCCGAGCTTTTATAAAGTGTCCACTACCCTTAGAGCTTCAGCTTCCCGATCTCTCAAATTGAGCGCGTAGAAACAAACAAACAAACAAACAATACTGCATAGACACACTCTTTTGCTCTGAACTGGATAGCCCAGGTTAGCCTAATCTGGTCAGATCTGGAAAGCTCAGTTTGGTCTGCCCAGGTCTGTATTTGGATGGGAGACCAGCATGGAATAACATGAAGGAAAGCAGTAGGAAATCACCTCTGAACGTCTCTTGCCTTGAAAATCCTACAGGGTCACTCACTGTTATGACTTGATGGCAAAAAAAAAATCCCACACCCTTTATTTGTATTACAAGCATTTGCAGTGTTTTCTGACATATTGGAAAAGTCTCTTTTTGTTGGCAGAGGCTGGAAGAGTAATGGAAAATGTGGGAGGAATGGGTGGGAAAGGCTGTAGAGCCAAAAGAGCAGGCATGGTTACAGAGAGCATATGGGGGAAATGCAAGCAATTTATAATAACTGCAGTCTGTCCAGTCTGTTATCAGCCATATTTCTTGCTTGAATCCAAAGAGGGTGCACCTGAATATGAAAACTGTTAGTTATGTGCATTGGCAGTGTTCACAGAAGGAGGTGCAAGGGCAGATATTTCCCCTGCCTTCCCCTTCCTCAAGCAGCATGACGTTAGTCCTAAAATGCCTCTCTGAGGATATTTCTGAAAACATGTGTGACCACAGAAAGCCTCTGTATACAAAATACATTCAGTCACCTTCTCCAAGATTCTCATTCCAGGCCAGGGTCAAAAATGAATTTAGCCCTAATAATCTGTACCCTTGCCATCCACCATTTTAGGGTTAGAACCTCAAAAGCTTTGGAGAAATCAAAAATCTTTTATTGAGGGGCAAAACCATTAGCCAGAGGGTCTTCTTTGTGCACACCAGGCTGTTAGGTCCTTATAACTGCACCTTACAGAAAACCAAGTCACCTAAGAGGTCACCATTCTTGTTTCCAAGGGAGAGCTGGCTCAGCACCAGGCAGGTTAACAAAATATTTCTGATAGGAATCTTGGAGGGTCTTGATACATTTTCTCAGGTACCAGGAAAAAATCTCAGAATCAGATTTCAAGGCATTTTGTGGTGTTTGCAAAGCAGGACGCCACAGTCTGCAGTGATCTGCCATATGGGAGAAATCTGCTTTCGCCATGCCATCGCATATGTGGCAACTGTTTGCTTCTCCATATTTTCTCTCAGTCTGAATATGCAGTCTTACCTCACTGAAAATATGGCAGGTAGCATAGTATACAAGGTCTGAGGAACAGACACCCATCCACCAAGAGTACAATGTACTTGAGAAACCACCTCCAACTGGTGGGGTCGATTGGGGTCCCCAGACCAGGGGGGGAATGTTCAGCATCTAAATGACTAAAATGGCTGGTTAGGATTAGAGACTTTAGCAAAATGTCTGTCATGGGGATGGGTTGGAGGGACAGTTTTATACTGCTGGGATGTTGCAGCACTTCCTTGTGTCTCTGTGTCAAAGGAGCTTTAGGGTTCATGGCCTTGGTGAGGGTTCCATCCTGACTTCAAATTTGGCCTCCAGTTGTGCACTTGATTCTGTATTCCTTCCCCATCTTTTGATCAGATGGTATGGGTACAAAGAGGAGGGCTTCAATGAAGAGTTAACTCGGGCAGATTTATGTGGGAGAAGGCAGTTCTACTTTTTGTAACAGTAGTGAATGGAAGTTGTTTACTAACAGAGGACAAAGTCAAGATGTTCATTTGGGGACCCTTAAATATCTACCCTGTTTGTGGGGCACTCCAGAATGAAGGCTGCTCTCATGTCTTTGTGATCCTATCCAGAACTAGCAGCTTGGGAAATCTCCTTTATCTCTTTGTGTTACTGATAAAGATGTTTTCAAGTTATTCCTTACCAAAGACGATGGAAGAAGAAAAATGGAATGGGGTACTTAGAAATTTCATTTTGGAGATCTACATTCATTTTGGAGATTCTTTAATGCTTGGCTAGAATTTCCAGAATATCAAATGAAAGCTCTATCAGAACTACAGGACAACTGAAATATCTTCCAATACATAGGATTTTCCCCTGAATATTTTACCCAGAGGGCTCTCTCTCTCTCTCTCTCTCTCTCTCTCTCTCTTTGTGTCAAACCATATCAGCCTTTCCCCCAATTTTTGCGTAGGGTATGCCTTCACAAATGAAACCCCACAAACTTTATCTAACTCAGAAACTGGATTACATAAAATAAACATGTTTGAGATCTGCCGTTTGCTTTCTGGTAAGATGCTCTACTTAATGTCCCACTGCCCTCTGGAGACCACTAAATAAAAGCAAGAGGCATGCTGTTTGGCAAGACTCTTCCCAGTGTTACAATTTAACTGCAAAGCTATCTGAAACTTTACCTTGTTCCCTGCAATTCCTTCTAAGGGGAAAAAAAGTCTTGTAACATTCTAGAGGAGAATTTTAAAAGATTTATGTTGCTAGACTAGCATAGCTTTTCCCATCCCATTTTTCTCTAAAAGCTCTATTTAGGCTTTGGGCTGGGTTTGCAACATAAAGGACCCATGTTCTTTTGCAGCAGGAATGATGGATGTTACCTGTGTTTGCTAGTACAATAAGGACAAAGTAAATTTATGTTAGTTAATAATCATTTATAGAACCTGTTTCTCTCATATAATCATGAGAATTTGGAGTTTTACTTTGTGAAAGTTGAAGCGTTAAATCATGTTCTGAACAAAATGGTCGAACGTGATTTAACTCTATTGATTCAAAACTGGTGTTCCTAGTATTGCATGTTCCCTATCCCATGAGTTGTCTACTACTGTTCCCAATGGGAAAGAATTACACATATCCCATCACTTAGATTATTTTGGTCACAGCTGTGTGGTATTTTCTTGTTGCATTAATACAATGCAACATTTCTGATATTTACTCTTGCACTAAATATATCTTTTCTCTGAAAAGTGTGTTTTGTATAGACCAGAAAAGTGCAAACTGAGGGCTTTTTAATTATCAATGTCATCCACAAAGCTTTGCCATCTCTTCTCTGGGATATGTTTAAAGCATATTTGCAAGGTTTCATTATTGCTTATGCCTCCTGCAAGAGGAGACAGTAGAATAAAAAGCTGAATAAACTGGAAATTTAGGGGGGAAACCACAAATTAACAGCACTCACATCTCTTAAAAATTACAGGATGAAATACACAAAGAAAATTGACAAATTGCTTTGCTTGTAGGTTGAATTTGCCTTGACCTGCATTAAACAGTATTGCTAGTAATCTTGTAGAAAAGTTGATAAATTAGCTTTTAGTGTTCTGTAGATATTTCTCACATTGCTGCAAAGAGACCCTGAGACAGTTTCGTGTTACTCAGAAAGTGATAAATGATGAGCTCCAGAAATTGTATCCAGATCTTTATTCTGTGGAGATCGTTCCATCTAGAGAAGCCGTCTCGACATTTATGGAAATCCCATCTCAAGATAAAGCAAAGTGTGTGCAATTGAATCAGCAATCAGATCTAGGCAGACATGACTATATTAGTCAGTGATGCAAAATCTTTAACAATATATTGGTACCCTCTTGACCCAGATTGCAAAACACGCACAAAATTCTAGTATACTCCCAGAGTCAGCATATGATTCAAAGTTCTTTCTAAACCAGACAAATATTCCCACCTGTTTTAGTGACAGGCTGATATTCCTGATTAAAGCTGATGAAAATACCATTACTACAGCTCTCACAAGCTGCCTCATCCAAGTCAAGTGGGATTTGTTCCACAGTGGCAAGGTGCCATTCAGATACTGCTCTGTACTGACATTTAATGCTATGGAATATAAGGTGTGAGTCATACCCTCTTCTTGGCCTTATTTCTAAGAAGTGGGGATGCCTTTGACAGGCTGAGCTCTTGAGCAGCACAAGGTGGTTCTTTCAGAGTCCATTTACTGGGAGAGGAGTTTTATATTCATTCATTCATTCATTCATTCATTCATTCATTCATTCATTCATTATATTTATTTCCCACCACTCCCTGACAGGCTCATGGTGGGTAACAATAGTCTAAAACCCAATTAAAACTTCCGCTAAAAGACTTTAAAAACTCCCAACATGGCGGAAAGAAAAAATATCCCACTCCCACCCCCACTACCGAGGCGACGGTGAAATGGAGGAGGAACGATGTACACTTCACACCCCCAGGGGGGCAATAGATCTACCTCCCTGGGGGCCAGAACACACATGCTAGGTGTTCCCTCTCATCGCTGTCAATTCATGTACATGGTACAGTTACAGAAAGTTACAGATTTTTAAAGGAATTTCATTCATTCATTTGTTCGTTCGTTCAATCTGTTCATAGCTCATCACTCCCAGATGAGCTGGCTTGTGGTGTGTAACATTGTAAAAATCCCCACAATAAAACTCCAATAAAACAGAATAAGAAAATTATCCCTCCCCAGCACCAAAAAGCTAACCTCCCCTCCCCTTCTCAATGGACTCCAACAGCATGTGTCTCAGGGTATAGATCGTAGGGGAGTGGCTGCTGTCCTGGCCATTTCGGGGAGGGATCAATCTTAATTGCCCTGGCCTCAACCAAAGAGCTCCGTCTTTCAGCCCCTGTGGAACTAGGAAAATTCTCTCCTGGGAGCTCATTCCAACAGGTCAGGACCAGAGCCAAAAAGGCCCTAGCCCTGGTTGAGGCCAGCTGTGATTCTCATGGGCAAGGGATCACCAACAGGTTTGTACCCACAGAGCAAAGAGCCCTGCAGGGAACCCTGTGGAAAACAGGCAGTCCCACAGATACGTGGGTAGGATTACGTGAGTATAAACAGGGCTTCTTCCATATAGATGATCTGTTCCACCCCACCACTCAAGCATTTTGTTTTTCCCCAGAGCATCCTCACAATGTCATCTTCCTCCCATTCTCCTCTTGCAGTTTTCCCTTTTTTGGATTCCAAAACCTGCTTAAATTAGCTGTTTCCAAAAAAATCAGACTCAAAGTGGATTAAACTGTATGTGGACAGGAAATTGTGGATTTCTGAACCTCCACATTTGGCTCCACGTTCCCTTCTCATTCCCTTGAACTCATCATACTCCCAGCCCCTCCCCCCTCCCCGAGCTTTTTTGTAGCTTAAAAAGATGGTAATGGGTATTAGTACATCTATTACCATTTACGGAAAAACAGGAAAAGTTCTTCAGTGGTGCAGGGTGGGAAATGGCTGGTGTGAGAAAATGAAAAGGGAAAATTGGAGCACTGTCTTCTGAAGAAGCTCTGCTTTTGCATTCTCAACACCAATGACTCCTCACAATGAAGTTTTTCCCCCCTGTGAAAGCAGCCCTCATATTATATGGTCAGAGCTAAAGTGCTAATGAAACTGGAAGAAGTCTAGACTAGGGTTGGGCGCTTCGGCATCTGAAGCGGCCATTCCTGCCCGAAGCAGCCAGCGCCATGCCAGTGCAGCGCTGGCTGCTTCGGGCAGCCATGGCTGCTTTGGACACCAAAGCGCCCAACCCTAGTCTGGACCTTGGAAGAGACGACGTCACTGGAAACACAGAAAAAGACTCCTCATTTTTAAAGCTGAATCCAGTCTCTAGGTATAGATATTTTCCAGAATACCCATACCTAAAGACAGGATTCAGATTTAGGTCATAGGTCAGATCAAATTTAAGGAAATCCTGGATCAACTTTCTTGAGATAGACAGGCTTTCTTGACAATGAGCCCATGGAGAAAAATCAGTATTAAGTGATCCCACGCACATCATCTACTTCGAGAGCGGACTGCCAGTTCATATTTATGTCTTTTAAAATAAATTAGATTCCACATTTAGAAAATGTACATGAGATCCGACAGATAAACCCCAGATCTGCATATAAGCTGCTTCAACTTCCTGTAGGACAGGGAGGAATTTAATCTGCTTAATACGTGCCAATATCTTTTGGCCCTCCTGCTCTCTAGAGTCAAGTACTAGCCCCTGAATGCAGCTCGAAGAACTACTCGGTGGGCTTATTGGGAAATGAAGAGAATCCTTGGAACTTAAACAGACATAACAAAGATCACAGCTGTCCAATAGTGTGTAAAAAGCAGACTGTACGCATAACCATCCACTGTTCAGATTAGTGCCATGCAGGGAGGGAAGAACAAAAATAACTCTTCAAGGCCCATTTTGATTTTACTAATAGAATTCAGGCTCCCCAGTCTGCCATTAGCAATTTTAAAGGCGGAAAAGAGGGGTCCATTTAAAGTTTGTCTCCCCCTCACCCCAGAAATGCTAGTCATAGCACAAGAAACCCAGTTTCAGTTCGTGAAACCAAATTGGGACAGAAGTGTTAATTTTCCTGTTTTCTCCTTGCACGGCCCTGATTGGAATTTGACTGCATGTATACACAATTTTTTTATAGAAGTCTGTGCCCTTTGTTATGTGTTTTTAGCCTGTATACATTTGAAATACCCTTAGATATGTTGGCCTGGCATGTGACAGGTAAACACCTGAGCTTTGTACGTGCATGGACCTAATTTTTAGGCAGAATTCTGAGACCTGTTTAAAGGACGTACAAAATTTTGAGACAGATTCTCCAGTTTTGATTCTACTAATCAAACAGAATAACAATTTCAAGCTTTCTAATCCGTTGCAAGATTAAACCCAACTTTCTGGCTGGGGTTGGCAGGCTGCACATTTAGCTGATTTGGCCATAAAACATCTGAGGCTTCAGAAGTTCCCCTTCTTTTCTGTCCTTTGAAAACCCACCAAAGTTGACAATATTAATTAGACTTTTCAAACTAAGCCTGGCATTCTGCTGTATCCTGTTGAATTTGGAATTAAATATTGCAGTTCAGAATGGCAAAATGTTTTGCAGTCTATCAAATTAACTGCTTCAGGCTTGGTCTACACTAGCATTTTCTTTAGAAGTGACACAATCCACTCACTTTTTAAAATGGAAATCCAGATATTGTGGTCAATAATTCTTTCCCAGGGCTTTCTAGGTTGTTTTTTCTCATTGATTTATTTTTTATGGCTGATCAAGAGTTATCAAGAGACGAATTATTCACTCACAAGTGCCACAAAGAAACAACCAACCAGCCAGCCAGGAGAAGTAATGGACAGCCAGCTGGACTCCCCCCCCCCCCAGAAACATTTGCCAGTTGTTTGGAAGTAGTGACTGGAGGGCTCAGGCAGAGTCGTCTGAAACTCAGCCACTCCACGATGGGTGGCATGAGCTACCATGACGCTGCTGCTGCCTGACACAGCAGCCCTGGCAGTGCAGCAGTGGCACAGGTGGCGTGGAGGTGACACGGGCGACCTGGAGGCAGCATGGGCAGCACAGAGGCAGCACAAGTGGCATGGACATGGAGGCCACACAGGTACGTGGCAGCAGTGCCCACGCTTAAGAAGTGCTCAGAGAGGGAGAGAGAGGGCAGGAATCCTAGGCAATTGTAGAAGGGAATGGCTGAGCAGCAGGTGGCCAGACCAGCAGGGTAGAGGGGGGGGGGGGAAGAGAGGAGAAGAAGGGATGGGGGCCTGACAACTGAGAAATGGAAGGGAAGGAGGCACTCAGTAAAAAACCACTATAGAGAGACTTAATTTCTATTTTATAATGTTATTGTTATGATCTTGTTAAGTTATTATTGTTATAATGTTATTACTGTTACTGTTACATGTTACCATATGTTAATTGTATCTTTTCCTGTTTTCTGTAAACAGCCCTGAGCTCTCAGGGAGGGCGATAGATAAATCAATCAATCAATCAATAAATAAGGGGAGGTTGAATTGACACGGGGGTGGGAATCTGCCTCCCTCACTGGGCAGGAAATGGAGGGAGGAGGGTGGGAGCAAGGGTGGGACAAAGCTGCGGAGTCTATTGCACCTTTCCCCCTCCATACATTCTTTTCCGTGGTCGCTCATTGGTTGCTCACTGGTGGCTCGCACATTTTATGGTGATAAATCCACTTTCCTGGATTTACCGCACCGTGAGTTAAAACCGGTATATTGGTGAGGTGGGTGCTGGGCAGCCTCTGGATGTAGACGATGTCATGTGGAGAGGCCTGAATATGTCGCCAGCATTTGGAGTCTGTCCAGCTACATTTTGCATGTGCAGAAATTCTCCTAGATTTCCGCTGGGAATATGGTACTCATGTACAGAGCTGTGTAGACCCCTGGTTTTAGTTCTGCTTACCTTTTAATACTAAAATGGAATCTTTCAGCAGCACAAAAAAAAGGTCATCACACGGAACTACCTTAGATCTACTGCAGCTTTCCCTTTCGTTTTAATTCTTGTCTATCCAGCCTTTTCTTCTCTCTTATCTTTTGCTACATGTGTCTGCTTGTTCTGGCAGCCTGCTGTCTTTTAAAAATGTTTTTCATCTTTTTCTGTGTTAGTAGAAGAGAGGGTGGGCTGTATAGGCTGCTGCTAAGAGCTTATTTCTATTTTTGACAATACCAAATAAAGTCTTAATAATTAAAAAATAAACACTGGCGAGACGGGAAAGGAACAATCCTGCATCAGTCCCTCACACATAAACATGCTGGCGCATGGATCTCTCATAAACTGCAAGGGTTTGCATCAGGTTCCCTTTTGCTGTTATTTTTTTTTCCAGCATCCTCTTCCTTGTAAAAATGCAGGAACATTCACTTGAGTTATAAGAAATATATCCAGGAGACACCACAGTTGTGAGTCTGCTGTTTCAACAACCATGTAATTTCTATTCTAGAACCAATTTCGTACGTGCTCCTTAAAGCAGCCCAGTTCCAGACATTTTTTGGATTGGGCAAAGTATCCAGGCTCATGTCAACTTATTTTGTGGCCTGGTTTTGGAGCTAACACAGTTTTGGTTTCTCTGGTCATTCAGAAAAGGCAGAAACATTGTTCATATGCAATTTGCTAGACCATGGAGATGGTATCCAAGTGACACTGGAAAAGGTTGCACTGCCCTTAAAGATCAGGCTCACATTTTGGATAATTCATTATACACCATATTATTTACAAGTGGTGTCTGTAGTTCAGAACATCTTTTACCAACATTGCTTGGTATGCTAGGCAATGAGTCCTATTGGAAAAGGATGATCTTTTTGCAGAGATCCATGCCTTAGAAACATCCAGGCTAGATTACTAGTGGCGAGTAGATAGCCTTTAAATCTTACTACAGAGGCTAACCCAGCAGGATGCTCTGAGTCGGGGGTAGTCAAACTGCGGCCCTCCAAATGTCCATGGACTACAATTCCCATGAGCCCCTGCCAGCATTCACTGGCAGGGGCTCCTGGGAATTGTAGTCCATGGACATCTGGAGGGCCGCAGTTTGACTACCCCTGCTCTGAATCTTCAGATAAACCATGAGAGCCATCGTGGACAGGGAACTGCTACACAACTAAAATGATGCTCTACAGAGGAAGGTTGAAGAAAAGACTTGATTCATGACAGCATACTCAAAGAAGGTGGACCAGAAGGCTCAATGTCTATACCAGGATCCTGCCAAGAAGGATGAAATGTGGGGGCAGCTCTCCAAACCAGCTCCTACTAGACAGAGCTAGAATAAAACCTGGTACACTCACAAGCTGTGTTGTATGTAGAGGAGGAGAAGTCTACAGCAACTATGACTGTTACAGCAACAGCTTCCTCCAGGCTTGGGGTAAAGGAGCAACTTTCTTAGCACACAGAAAAACCAACAACCTGCAACTGATACCTGAAATCTTGCAAAAATTGTAGAACATCTTCAGTAGCCACAATCTCAAGCTCCACCATCGACAACCAAAAGGAAGTCGTATTCAGCCCTGGTAGGAAGGCTGTATCACATGGAGAAACAGAAAAGGCAGGTGAAAAAGTTCAAGGAAAGCTGCCTGCCAGTCACACAACAAATGTTGAAACTTTGGCCTCCAACTCCAACTTACTTCATTCTCATAGTACCTGCACTACATGTACCAATGTTCTATACCTCATGGATTTTTCCCTCACCCATTTCATGGTCAGCAACATACCAAAGGAGTTAAGTGAGGTGTTAGATGCTAAAGCAGCTACAAATCAGAAAGGAACATGGTGGTGCCATCAGGCAAGAAGTTTTTTTAAGATGATGACATCATTCCTGGTGGGAAAGAGCAGATTGAAATGGAAAAGAGAAGATCATGGGAAGAAGGTTTTAGATGGACAGTCCATTGTTGTTGTTGTTTCAGTTATAGGAATCAGCAATGATCGCACCTGATGCCATTACCCTTAAGCATCAGAAAGAGAGGATGAATTTAGTAACAATCCCTAAAAGACTGGCTTAGAGAATGTTTGCATCAGAAAGATACTGTAAATTGAAAACCTACTGGTGAATGTGCCATATGTTGGTAACAGTTTTGATACATTGGAAACCTATTTGGATGTTTTCTGTATCTTCTAGTCCCCATCCCACCACCACCCGTCATACAGATACACTATGTCCCCAATCATCGAGACTTTAAAAAAATTATTTTGTTTTGAAGTATGGAAAAATACTGGCACACCTAACAAAAGTTTCATTTTTAACACTGTTGAGATGGAATTGACAATGGCTTTGTCTTGCTAGAGGCAAGGTGTGTGCAGGCAGGCTGGTGATGCAGAAAAAGTTGGGTTACACTCTGTGTTTTAGGACTGCTTCCAAGCCTAGTTGCAAGCCATTGTGGACCAGTATTTGGGACAGGCAAATGGACTGTCTTCTCTTGCAGTGGCTCCTGATTCTTCCCTCCATCTTGGCTAGATGACAGTCTGATGGGGTGGGAACATACTGTCTGTGCTGTGCTGTTCCTCATATTTATTTATTTAATATATATTTACATTCCATTCCATCAATGTAAAATGTTCCCAGAGAAATGAGTGATTAAAAACACAAGACAAAAATTAGAACCATATTTAAAACAGATACCAAAGACAACCCCCCCCCCAAAAAAAAAACACAACAGAACAAAGCCTTCTAAAACTGGGCAGTCAATAAAATTTCTCAAACAGCCAACTAGAACTAGCAAATAAAATCTGCAGGCCCAGTGAAAGCATCCATTTAATACTGGCAGTAACAGCAGCTGAAACTAGCCACAGGCAAGAAGAATCAACCAAATGCTCGGACAATGGTGTAGTCAATTATTGCTCAGTCTCTAATTTGCCCTTTCTGGGCAAGATGGTAGGGAAAGCAACTGCAGAACAGCTCCAGGTCTTCCTGGTTGACCAATCTACCCTTGACACTTTTCAGTTTGGTTTCAAGCCAGGCTATGGGATGGGTAGTGGTGACCTTAGCTGATGGTCTCCTTTTCCGTACAGGCAAGGGCCATGCTTCTTTATTGCTGTTTCTGAATTTATCAACAATCTTTGATACAGTGGACCATGTCATCTTGGACATCTGAAGACAGAAATAGAGATCAATTGTCATGCTTTGGTTTAAATAATTCTTTATGGACTGAAGTCTGATTAGGCCTCCTTCAATTGGGGATGGGCTGTGACTCAGTGGTAGAATATGAGCTTGGTATGCAAAAGGCTCCTGGTTCAATCCCCAGCATCTGCAGTTAAAGGGATCAGGTAGCAGGTAATGTAAAAGATTTTTACCTAAGACTGTGGAAAACTGCTGCCAATCTGGTTAGACAACACTGTTCTTGATGGACTGACAGACATCATATAAAAGGAACAGGATAGCAGTCTCTCCCAGTGTTTATTGCATATATTATCATGCTCTTACTGTATTGCCCTCTACTTTTACTATTCCATTTTCTGCATTGCTTATGATAAGTCATGTCTGAAACTTTGTACTTTCCCCTAACTTTAGTAATCCTAGTCATGTTGCTTTGTTGTGCTCTCTGAATACACTGTTTTATCATTGTGCGATCTACCTTGAGTCTCAGTGAGAAATATGCAGCTTTAAACAATTTTTTAAAAACTATCTTTGCCTAGGGCCCATACAATATCAAACTGATCCAAGCAAAATTAGCCTGATTTTGGGAGAGGAGAGGAGGTTTTGGGATCATAAAGCAAACAAGCGAGTGTGTTTTTAGAACTATTTTTGTCTGCTAGCAAACACTATGCTTTGAGGTGTGATGCATATTCAGCAACAAAAGCGTTTTTAAAACACAGCAGAAGAGAAGAGGGAGGGACAAGGCAACATCTAAGCTGAGGGGAAGTATAAGGTTCTTCATACCAAAGACAAGTACCCTTTCTAGCCCATCTTCACCTCTCTACCATCCCCTTCCTCTGAGCAACTCACGGCAATATATATGGTTCTCCCTTCTATGTAGTGCCTGTGACCAACAGCTCTGTGAGGCAGACTAGGCTGGGAGTGAGTGGTTGGCCCAAGGTCACCCAACTACCTTCCTGGCGCAGTGAGGTTTTATTTCTGTGTTCCCTATTCCTGGTCTAACCACTATGCTACAGCAAAGCCTGGGATTTTCTGCAAGAAAATTATGAAATTAAGCTAAAATAATGTGGCGCAGAGTGGTAAGGCATCAGACATGCAGTCTGAAAGCTCTGTCCATGAGGCTGGGAGTTCAATCCCAGCAGCCGGCTCAAGATTGACTCAACCTTCCATCCTACCGAGGTCGGTAAAATGAGTTCCCAGCTTGCTGGGGGGTAAACGGTAATGACTGGGGAAGGCACTGGCAAGCCACCCCGTATTGAGTCTGCCATAAAAACGCTAGACATGACCTGGTGCTTGCACAGGGGATACCTTTACCTTTTAATGTCTGTGCAGTGCAGTACAACTGCACTATCAACAAGCCAAGGAAACTGTATGAAAAAGTCCTCATGCAGACACAGTTGAAGCCATGACCAAATGGGTCATCCCAACCTGCAACTCTTAGCCATTAAAGGGAGAAGGGATAATTTTATTTTAACTCTGGATATTCTTAACATTTTAATCACAATACTCAGTACTTTTGAAGCTCCTGGCAAATTCTGGCCTTTTTTTTCCCCATCTGCTCTTCCGAATAGGGCTGGATGTGTACTTCTTTATAATCAAATTTAGAGACAAGATTTTAAAGATAGAGGGACCATTATGACCACTCGTAGACTAACATCCTGCTCAGCACAGGCCTTAATAGGCAAATCAGGTTAAGAAGACCCAGAGAATAATACGAAATTTTCATCCACAAATCAGAAGATTCTTATCTGCCACTCTTAAAGAGACAATTCACACATGCCTATACGTAGATGTCTCATCACCTGATGACATATTAAGGATGTGCATTCTGATAGCAACCAAGCAAATTGTGGCATGCTGGGAATTTCCACACCAATACAATGGCCAGGCAATCTTACCTTAATTAAATGTCATCTTTATCCACCTGCAAGTTCAGCTCCTGATCAGACTGTCAGGAATGGCTTTTGGTGAAATTAGCCTCATATCCTGTGCTGAGCACCTTTGCACCTGTGCAATGGCTGCTTGTGCTACAAGCCAGGTCATGCCTCGGTCATAAGTAACCAATAAACTTGACTAAACCTTCTCAATTCCTGGAGAAGAGACACTTATCACCTGAGCTCCTGGTGGTGTCACTGAAGTGTCAGACTTCTAAAGATCACCTTCTGAAT
Organism: Paroedura picta; assembly: GCF_049243985.1. Taxonomy (NCBI): domain Eukaryota; kingdom Metazoa; phylum Chordata; class Lepidosauria; order Squamata; family Gekkonidae; genus Paroedura; species Paroedura picta. The sequence continues at coordinate 112,167,561 of NC_135372.1, forward strand.
GAAAACGGAATAGCAGGTGGGCCAGCAGCCACTGCAAGGAGGTCATCTCATCCCCTGAAAAAAGCAGCCTAATGAGACAAACAAGCACAACCAAGCTGTCTGGTGACCAGCAGCCAGAAGGCAAGCTGGACCGGTGTGCAATCAACCATAAAAAAGTTTGAAATGCTTGTGGACTGTCCTGCTGTTCTGCTCAGCTAATGGCAGCACCTTCCGCTAAAGCCCTCGGTTTCTAGGCTTGAACTGGCATGAGAGTTTCACCGACCATCTGATGGCACGTTCATTGTAGGAGGCGGTTGTGTGAATTCAACCTTAAGGCTGTGAGATGATCAGAGTGAGGAACTGGCTGCTTTGTCCAGAGTCCACAAGAGTTTTTGTCACTGCAGAGTCATCAGATCATAAAATACATAATGAACCAGTTATCCTTGAATACTTTATGATTCAATCCAAGAACATCTCAGCAACAGAATCCAAACAAGCTCAAATATTTCCCTATTGATTTATTTATAAACTTATATGCACCTTTTCCACACCAGTGCGCAAAGCAAGGAACAGGGTGTCCCTTTGTTTCCCTGTTTTGCAAATAAACACTCTGTTTGCTCTTCCCCAGTTGCTGAAATATTAACTTTCTGCCAAGATTGTTCCAGAGAACAGTGACATCATCTGTATTTTCAGAACAAGGGGTGGTGGGGGGGGGGAGTATGGAATGAGAGAGAGAGAGAGAGAATTGGGGCTGTTTTCTTGTCAGTGTCAGGAGAGGATGCTAATCTAACCACCAAACCAGACATCACGCTTGCAGCTCTGTGTGCTTAAACATGCTGGAATTGCCCACAGCATAGAGCAAGAGGGAACCTGATTTTAAAAGCAAATGATTTCTAATGTGTGTGTTTTTTTTGGGGGGGGGTGCCATTTTTATGAACAACAGCCTTTCTAAAGGAAATTTGCTCTGTCTCTGACCCTCTTGAAATTACCTAGCAGAATATGTAACAATAGGAATTAGTGATAAAGGGGAAATGGCACATGCTAACAGATACTGAATACAAATTTCCTAGCACTGAGCTAAGAGCTGGGTTTGCATCATACGACTCCAAAGATTTTGGGGGAGGAACTAGAGAGCAATGGGCTGGCACATCTTCCCAGTCCTGCCAAACAGGTGACTGGTTCTATCAAAGAAGTCTGCAGGATCACACTGAGAAGTTTACCCAACAGTGCCTGTGCTGTTTATTGCAGTAGTGGCCAAACTGTTGCACTCCAGATATCCATGGACTACAATCACCATGAGCTGGCCAGGGATTTTCTGAGCATTCTCAGGTGACCTGGAGTTCCAAATCAGATCAGACCCAGCCAGTTACCTGGAAACCTCTTGCTTTCTGTGAATCAGACTGCACGGTTTCTCCTTCCCTTTGTGGGTTGTTTTTGTGGGTTCCCATCTTTTCAAAGCAGGTTACATCCGTATATCCCAGATCTCCCATCTTCCCCCTAAGCAGAACGCAGAGAAACTATTTACTAGTCAGGTCTCTGAAATTCCGAGGGTGGGGCAAGATTCTCAAATTAGGGCTTCACCAAATCTCCTAGGCACTTAACACTTTGGTAATGTTAAGGTAGCTCTGTTAGCCTGTCGCAGTTAAAAAAACAGAGATCTGGCGCCAGGCAACATTTTATTCATTCCAGCCATAAGCTACCTTGGTCTTCGGTTGTTTATGGCTTCCATGAGGCAGACAGCTTTGGGGTTGTGAGCTCAGGCATTGTGACTGACACCTCCATAATTGGTGAGGAAAAGGATGAAACACCTGCATGAGATTATACAAATTATGCATGCTATTTTAAATTACTTAATTTGCATGATTAGCACTCGAATTTACACAATATGCAAATTGCATTGGTGGGGTCTGGGGGGCATGGGACAGCAATTGTTAGGCTGCAGATTGGCCGCTCTTTTTAAAGGCAGCCATGGCCACTGGCTCATGGTGCAGATGCTCATTTCTTTGGTCCCTTTGACGTTGCTGCTCAAATAGGCTTTGCAGGTTGCTGAAGCACTACAAAAACCCTGCAAGACCTATTTGGCAGTGGAAAGTGCCATTGCCTGTCACTGCACAACAACCCAGTGGTCTCCTATCCAAGTACTAACCAGAGCTGGCCCTGCTTAGCGGCCAAGATGAGATGAGATCAGGGTAGCAGAGGCCATCCAGTCAGGGCACAAAACTTGCTTGCCAGAGGTAATATTGGAGGAATGGACACACCATGCGCAGCAATGCCTCTTTCACATCACCTTCAATACTCTGGAAACAGTACTGTCTGTCTCTAGCCAGAGATGTCAAGAAGGACACAGTCTGTATCAGCTAAACATATGTTAACAGAGGGGGACTGAATGGCTGATGGAGTTTTTAAGATGCTAGATGCTTGTCAGTTACATTATCTACATATATATTTTTTAAAATACAGGGTCCAGGAGAACATTTCAAGCCCCAATTTTCATTCCAGGCCACAGTCTGGTGACACAAGGCATTTGTCACTTTCGGCAGCCTGAAATGTAATTTTCAGTCTGGTGTTCGGTTTCCTTCTAGACAATGAGACCCCCGGAGGCATGACAGAATTTAGCCTGTATGCAGAGTCAAGGGAGCCAGGCATTTCTAGGTGTTTACATCTTAGATCTGCAGGAAGGCAAGGCCAGCAGGCAGGTTCCTGTTGCAGGGCTCTTCCTGACAGATGCTCGCTTCTATTCTGTTCCTGAATCTCCCATTGCTTAAAGTGTGATGTACTCCTCTCGGTTTTTATGCTCAGTCAGCACCACAGCATTGGTACAGGAAGCATACTCGTGCCCAAGAGACAGACGAGATCTTCAGTGAATTAAATAGCTACTTTCATACTGCTGAAAGGCATCTTCATTCATAAGCCTACAGGCAGTCCCCCCCCCCCCACACACACCCCACACCAGGGAAAATGCGTCTGATATCTATGCCGCAGTTAACGCCTCACTCCCATTCCGTTTTTTGCTGGTCTTGTTGTCCTAGTTTTAGAATGGCTTCTGGCTCCGCCCCCACCATCCTGTATCTATACAATGTACCTGAGACTCAGAGACTCGGCCTGACAGATATCATCATAGACGCTCATCAGTGACCGTATAGAGAGAACAGCCAGGCAGAAAAGGGTTAGGCCCTGCCTCAGCAAATAGGAACATTCACTCACTGTCCCCCCAGAGAAGGAACACATCTGCGGGGGGTCAGCAGCTGTTCACCAGCTGTGTGCTGCAATCCACAAAATGCCAGGCAAAGGCCATTCAGCATTGGTGGCTGTATGCTGCCTCTCGCTTTGTTTACATAAAACAAACGCCAGCTGGAGGCAGTATTATTTTCCTCTCCCTTCCAGTCTGCGTGGCTGTGGGTTTAGTTAGGATGGACTGGATGTCTTTAAAAGCAGACATCCCTCCACCGCAATCTCTTCCTTTGTTTTTGAGAGAATTGGTCCCAATGAGCATGGAATTCTATGGCTCTATGACCTGTGTTATGCTGGAATGGAAAGGGGCATTGGTAACCTCCAACAAACGTATTGGAGTCATAGAGTTGGAAGGGTCCATAGAGTCCATCTAGTCCAACCCCCTGCTGAATACAGGATCAGCCTAAAGCATCCAGAATAAGGATCTGCCCAGGTCATTGAAAACTCAGAAGCAAAACAAAAGGAACTAGTATGTCATTTTTCTGTAGAATGCAGAAAATTCACAACTACCAGCCTAGCCACAGTGGCCCCAATTTCATGTCCAAATGATGCTCCCCCCCTCAAAAAAAGCCAGAATCCCTGGTCAATCTGGTCTGGAGGAAACTCACCTTCTGACCCCAGTGTGGAGATCAGCATTTACCTGGGCATGCAAGAAAGGGCCACAAGAGCCAAGCTCAGACACAGTCCCTTCTGCCCACCACTTACAATACACCTAAGTTCACAGAATCAGCATTCTGTGTCTGAGCTTGGCTCTTATGGCCAAGCCTGTTCTACTGAGGAACCACTGTAACTGTCAGGAACGTCTTCCGGCCGGGTTGTGCATGCGCGTTTGCGCCATCTGCGGTCGCGCATGCACATTTGCGGCATCGCATGATGCAAATGTGCATGCGTGCCCCGGCCGCGCATGCATGGGAGTGCTGCGCATGCGCAGCCGGGCGATTGCCCTCCCTGCTGCCACCGGTCTGCAGCCTGAAAAAGGTTGCGGACCACTGCTCTATGTGACAGAGGTTATCATATCTCCTCTGAGTTATCTTCTCTCCAAGCTAAACAGACCAAGCTCCCCCAACTATTCCTCATATGTCTTGGTCTCCAAACTCCTTGCCGTCTTTGTTGACTTTCTCTGGCCTCGCTTCAGTTTGTCTACATCCCTCTTCAACTGGGGTGCCCAAAACTGAACACAGTACTTCAAGTGAGGTCTATCCAGAGCAGAATGCTTCTGGTGTTCACTATACAAGGGGAAAGAAAGCTGGAAATGTGTACATCTCTATGGAAGTCAATAATTCTCATTCTTCTAGAACTGATCATTCCTGATATCAGGGTTGGCCTTGAAATGCTGACTGGCAGGACCACTGATATTGCTGCTGGTGGGCTCATTCCTGCAGTCCTACCTTCAGTTGCTTTCTTGAATGGGTCCCCACTGAGTTTTATTTTTTAAGATGTACAGGGTATGATTAGTGACTGACATTGCTTTGCAGGGCTGGCTGGCGGTGGTAAAACTAGCAGCCAGCACAGGAGCATCTGGCAGGACCGCAGAGGCACAAAAGCTTTAAGGCCTGCTCACACAAGTCACTGCTTTTGCTGGATGCCTCTGGATCCTATTTGATAGAAGTCTAACAGCAGAATTGTCCAAATTTCTCAGCTGTCGGTGAGTCATCAGATTTTTTAAAAACAGATCATTGCACACATTCAGTACCTGCCTGCCACAACTGCCAATTCTTCTGAAGAAAAAAATGGCTCTGCAGCAGTTCAGCAGTTTCTGAAATGGTTGATGTTGCCCAGAATTAAACAGCAGATGAGAACGAACCCCTCTGAATCCTGCTTAGCCACCCAGAATGACAGCATCTTCCTCTCCTGAGTTGACGACAGACTTTTGCTTTGTATGTATCAGCTGTTAAAGATGCAACTGAAGCCAGGGGGCACATAAATAAGCAGCCCACCAGCTATCAGCCTCCTTGTCCATCAGCAGAGAAGGCCTGTACTGCAAATAGCTTGTTCTCCCTCGGACATGGGACAAAGGGCATCCCAAGGGCACACAGGCCGTTAGCTTCAGTGGGATCTCTGCATTTATCTTCGGGGGCTTTGGCGGTGAGCTGTGGCAGAGGAAGCAAAGCAGCAAATGCGCTGAGAAGCCCAGCTCACTCATATCCACTGGCCGGCTCAGTGCCTTAAAAAGCTCTATTTCTCTGGATGAAATATGGGGGAAGCCCAAGCCAGCTAAAGCTGTCCTATTGGCCCAAGCAAAAAGTTTATTTTGTTCTGTTCCCCATGGGGTTGCCAACTCCACATTGGCCTGGGGATTTCACCAAATTACAACTCATTTCCTGACTACAGAGATCAGTTCTCCTGCAGAAAACAAATGCTTTGGAGAGTGGATTCTATGGCAGAATACTCTACGGGGGTCCCTCCTCTCTGGGATTACCAGTCCTGGAATGGGACATATCTGGAGATTTTTGGGGTGGAGCCTGGAGGGGTTGGGTTGCTAGATCCCCCAAGGCCTGCCCCCTCCCCCATGGCCCATCAGGTGGCCGATGAGAGATCTGAGCAAGAGCAGAAGGGAGGCCCAGGTTACGTTGCTGGCAATATGTTGACATCACTTCTAGCATTTACCAGAAGGGACAGAATCACATTGGTGATATCACAGTGGCGCTCTGGTATTTGGGCAAAAAATCTCTGGTAGAAGCCTTTGTTACTATAGAGTTATTGCCCAAATACTAGTGACGTCAGACTGTGATGACATGACCTCCAGTACATGCTGCTAACTTGGAACCTCTGAACTGAGCATTTTACCTAAATCATAGCTTTAAGAATTAAGTAACTGTTAATGGCATCAATTAATTAGTTCTCAGTTAATAAAGGCACAAGAATAGGGATGGGCACAAATCACATTTTTGTGGTTTGGTTTGTGGTTTGTAGCTGAACCATGAACTGAACCACAAACCCATGTGAACCAGAAGGTTGATCCACAAACCAACACAGTTCCCATTTAAGGTTCAAACCCCTGATTTCTGCTCACTGCAGCTTTTCTGAGCTTTCCTTTTTGCACAAGGAACAACAAATGCTGTTGGTGTGATCCAGGAAGGCCCTTCTTCTGTTTGTATGGGCTTCAGCAAGACTTCAGCTGCGGATTTCCACTCATCTCTGTCCTCTTCTGGTACCACTACTGTTTCTTCTCACACCTGCCATTTCCCCCACTGAAAGGCATATTGCAGTAGTCGCTATGGTGATAAACATACTGCCAATTTTTTTTTGGGGGGGGGGATCAGCAAAAGACCTACTAGAGTTGGAGGGGGAGAGAGGCAAAAGCCTAGAGAAAAATCCCTATGCTGCTCAGTGGTGTGTCCAGCCCACTTGGTGCCCAGGGCGTGTGACTCGGTGGGGCTTGATGGCACAGACCCAGGCCGGAATGCTAACCTCCAGTTACCCCACTGGCCGGAAGCTGCCAACCCCATCCCTTGCTGATGGCTGCTGGGGACATGGCGGGGGCGGGGGGAACATGGCAACTGTCCAGCCAACCACACACACATACAAACCCACTGCATCCAGTGTTGACCAGTGGTACTCACAGTCACAGTCCACCCTGGTGGTGGCGCCTCCCATTGGTCAGTGGGGTGGATGGGAAGTGGAGACAGTAGCGGTGTGCTGCTGCTGTGGATGGCTGGACTGGTGGGGAGGAGGTTGTGCATAATGGGAGCGACCCAGCCTGGCCTGGGAGCCACAGGAGGTGAAGGCAATGAGGCTCCAGCCTCCTTCTGCCGCTCTGCAACAATGAAGCAGCGAAAGCAAAATGGAGGGATTTCCCCACATGGACTCAACCTGTATCTCCACAGTGCTGCTTAACACTGAGGAGCATCAGCTTAGGTGGTGCACTCTTACTGTAGAAGAATTACACCACATTTGTGGGGAAAAGAAGAGCAGAGCAAGGTCCGCCCGCCAGTCAGTGCTTCAAGATGGAGGGTTCTGCCAAAGGCAAGTCAATGGGATCAATGGGATTTGGCACACCAACGACCCACAGCCCACGTGGGGCCCTGCCAGTTCCCACGCTGCTTGTGCAAACAGTCGACCGCAGTCATTCTGGGTAAAACCACAAGTATAGTGCCAACCCCAGTGCTAAATGGTGCTTCTTTCTCATATTACTTTTCATCCCGCCTCATATTAGGTACTCCTGTTGACGGGGCAAGCAGCCCTTGGGTGTCTGACACCTCCAAGCCATGGGAAAATGGGGACGGGGCACTGATCTCTGGCCCCCTGTTTTCCATCCATCATCCAGTTCCTGTAATGTCAGCATCCTTCTCTGGGACCAGTGGGATTTCATTGCCAGCCTCCACATAAAGGTCACCATGTGCAGAGAAACAAACATTCCAGTAAAAACCTGAGCCCAAGGAGACCCTGCTTCTGGGTGACCCAGGCAGAGTTCAGCCTGCAAAGCCAGGCGAGGCTCCGTTGCCTCCGGCTGTGCATCCGTGGGGAGGGGAACCGCTGCACTTGGGGCTGCTCGCAAGGACCCAGATGTTCCAGCAACCAGATGCGTCACAAAAGCATCACTGCCGCTGGAGCACCTCCTGAGCCACAGCAATGAGCAGGCGATGACCAAGCCGAGGGATCAGAGGGGAGACTCCGAGTCTCTTCCCGGATGACGTCACGGGAAATGTGGCACCACTTGCCCTCTGGATGACCCAGCCAGACAGCAGCCTCTGGGAGCCTCTTGTGGAAAATGCCCTTTACACTGCTAAATCCGGCTGGAAAAGCCAGCACCCTTTACAGCATCGGCAGTTGTCGTGAAGGCCGGGAGCCACCTGCCCTGCCCGCAGCACAGCTTCTGGATAAGATGCCGGCACTTAAGCCGCACCCAGACAAAAGGTGTGCCCTGCCACTTGTCGCTTTGGGCTTGCACTCCCCTTGCTGCTGTCAGTCACAAGCCACCAGCCCTGACAAGCACAAGCAAGCAGGCACATTTAGACGGGGCTCATGCAGAAGGGCTGCACTGTGATGTACACAGATAATTCCCCCAGAAGGAGAACGTGTCGGCATACATTTCTGCAATGCCATTCATGCCTTCAGGGCTGGGGTTCCGGTGCACTTCTGTGGTGGCGGCTGCTGCGTTCTGGATTTCAAAATCCTGTCTCTGGCTTTTATCCTTTTTGTTCTCAGCAACGAGCACAGAGGCATGCTTAGGGCATGTTTGCCATGTTCCCCAACTGCTTTTCCCCAGTTCGCTGGCACTTCAGTGAATATCCAGGTCTATGATCCCACCCCTACTCTTTCTTACGACGCAGCCATGTAAATGCCACCCACAGGACTCGAACTGCTGGACACAAATTAGAAATCTTGCCTTCCTCCCTCTGGCTGTTGCTTCAGCCACAGTGGTGCATTTGCAGATCTAGGCAGTGGTGTCAAAACAGGCAGGACCACTCGTAATTAGTCCCCTGCCCCCAGGAACATATTCTAACATTCTGAAAGTAGGCATCTAGTTCCTTAATGTGGACAGTTACAATGATCCTATTTATGTATGGAATTTATATGCCACTTCTCTGGAGGCCTGCTCAAGGTGTCTCACAAGTACAAACAAGAACATAAAGACATAGATATCACAACCTAGACAATCAATATTGAAACCAAGCCATCACCATGAAAACAGCCTAAAATATACACGTGGAATGGAATGGGCAGCTGCTTTTCTTTCTTGAACCAGGTCTCCTTCATTCTTGGCCAGGGCACTGTTTTGAGGAGGCTCCATATCCTATCTTCAAGGGAGACCAGAGCTCGAGCCTTCATTGTGGCAAGTTTTGTAAAGTGACAGCTTTGAGAGAATGCTTAGAAGCACCGTTTATAACCCTCGCCAATACGGTGGCTGCCTTCCCATTGGAGCCTGGACTCTGCCCAGAATTACAACTGATCTCCAGGCTGCAGATACCAGTTCCCATGGAGAAAAGTCTTCTCAGGGTGGACTCTGCAGCATTGCATCCCTGCTGAGCCATCTCACCGAATCTCCAGGAATTTCCAGCTCAGGGGTGGCAAGCCTCCATAGAATCATAGAGTTGGAAGAGACCTCCAAGGTCATCGAGTCCAATGTCTGCAGAATGCAGGAAATTCACAACTACCTGCTCACCCACAGTGACTCTGATTCCATGCCCAGATGATTTATCATGTGGCCGTGATAAAAATATATCAGCCTTTCTCGACTTTCTTACCACTGAGAAACCCCTGAAACATTCTTCAGGCTTCAGGAAACCCCAGAAGTGGCTCGATCGTGCTGAATATGGTTGGGAAGCAGAGCTATTTACATGCCCACCCAGGGCCCCTCCCCTTCTCACCCCCTCCAGGCCCATCATTGGTCATGGTGGGGGGCAGGTCAACATGACCGTATATGGTGATATCACCTGATTAATGTTTAACAATATTTTAAAATATATAGAAATTAACACCCACCCATTCACATCCCAGTATGATCCTAAGCTTTGCAGGCCCTGAAGTCAAAACAATAATTCTAGAGATACCCAGAGAATAATGCAATAGAATGTCTTAGGCCTGGACCCAAGAGGGCTACTGTATGGCCATTCAATTAGATAGCTGGGAAATGGCCCATGGAGGGTGGGGGGGACAGAGAAAATGAATGGATGATCCCTCTTCTACACTGCTGTTTGTCTGCCTGCAGGCCCAAAAGAGTATTCATCATATGGACACTAGCTGAGAAGTTAATTATCCCAATGACAAATGGCTGTGTGGAGCTCACTTGATCACCTCTCCCTGCAGCCCAGCAGCCCCATCCATGGGGAACGTGTGTGTGTGGGGGGGGGATGGAGCTTGGACCCATCCAGTCCCTATTCAGCAGCCATGCAACAGGCACCACAGCACCCATCATGAGAGCCCAAGGCTGGAGAGGATGGTTCTGCCAGAGTGTTGAAAGGGATGGGGCAGAGAGGCTTCAGGTACATGATGCGCATACTGCAACCCAGGAGCATGTGTACATCTGCTTGGGGAGTGCTTAAAAAGGTAAAGGTATCCCCTGTGCAAGCACCGGGTCATGTCTGACCCTTGGGGTGACGTCCTCTAGCGTTTTCATGGCAGACTCAATACGGGGTAGTTTGCCAGTGCCTTCCCCAGTCATTACCATTTGCCCCCCAGCAGCAAGCTGGGTACTCATTTTACCGACCTCGGAAGGATGGAAGGCTGAGTCAACCTTGAGCCGGCTGCTGGGATCGAACTCCCAGCCTCATGGGCAAAGCTTTCAGACGGCTGCCTTACCACTCTGCGCCACAAGAGGCTCATTGGGGAGTGCTTAACCATACCTAAAACGCTAGCTGTTCCAGTGAGGACAACAGGACAAAAGAACTGTGTTCATGTGGGTACGTCACACAGGAAACAGAGGCACTTTTGTGAACTTTAACTTCTCTTTTTAATAAAAATCTACAATCTCTGCCCATTTGGAAGCCGTCTGGCAGTTGAGAAAACAGCTGGGGGAAGAGAGTAGTTGTGACACAAAAGATTAGCATTCCTTATCAGAACCGCACATGTTAGTTTTTTTCCTCATTTATCTGAAAGCTGTGTAACACCCTGGGTAAGTAACTGAGTGGTGAAGCAAGATGCTTCCCTGCCTCAATCTGGCCCCTGCCCCAGAAGTCACACCCTCAGCCTCTCTTCTGCAAAGGCTGTGACGGGGGGGGGGGGGGGAGCAATGCTGCCGGGACCACACCCCCTGGAAGTGCTACAGACCAGCAAAGCCCTGATCTCTTATTTCCATCTGCACTGCTCAGGTGAACGGCCCAAGCACTTGGATCTCACTCAACAACACAAGTACCTATTCAGTATTTGGGAGACACAGACAGAGCCAGCCTGGTGCTGTGGTGAGAGAGCTGGGAGTAGGATCTGGATGATCCAGGCTCAAAGCCCTGTCATGCCATGAAGCTTTGCAGGGTGACCCTGACTCAGCCACACCACAGGGTTCTTGTGAAGACACAACGGGTAATGGAGAGCTTTGCATGCACCGCTGAGCTCCTTGACAGAAAGGCAAGATATACCACATGGATGACTAGAGAGCATATTTGGGCATTGATCTGTGTATGTACCTTTGACAGGCAGGATTGCTTCCTAGAGCAGGGGTAGTCAACCTGTGGTCCTCCAGATGTCCATGGGCTACAATTCCCATGAGCCCCTGCCAGGGTTTGCTAGCAGGGGCTCATGGGATTTGTAGTCCATGGACATCTGGAGGACCACAGGTTGACTACCCCTGTAGCCTAAGTGACTTGTGGGGGAAGACCTTGTGTTTCTTGGCAACTAGCCTGTCTCCATGAAGTGTCTGTGCAGACATCAGGTTCCCAGATCCAAGTTGGGAATTTCCTGTAGATTTAGGGATGCAGTCTGGGGAAGGAAGGGACTTCCATGGGCTGTCATGCCATCCAGCCTACCCTACCCTCCAAAGCAGCCCTTTACCTCAGATGAATTGAAGTCTGCAGCCTGAGGAGCAACTGTGATTCCAGGGGACTCTCCAGACCCCACCTGAGGTCGGCACCCCTATAGAGGCTGCTGTTGCATTCAGCTGAAGATCTAGCCCAGGGGTGAGCAAACTGTGGCCCTCCAGATGTCCATGGACTACAATTCCCATGAGCCCCTGCCAGCGAATGGACATCTGGAGGGTTACAGTTTGCCCACGCCTGATCTAGCCCTTCTGTACTGAGCCAGCATCCCTGCAGGGCTCTCTCTGGACTGGTCTCTTTCCCCAAGCATCTCAGTTGCCTTGAATCATCTGGGCAACTTTGTGGGTCCAGTGCCTCTTCCCATTGAAACTGGCCTATTTTTAGGTTCCTGTTAGTGAGACATTTAACTTAGTCCTACCATAAGAAGAAGAACTGGGTTTCTATACCCATTTTTCACTACCCAAAAGAGTCTCAAAGCAGCTCACAACTGCTGACCCTTCCTGTCCCCCACAACAGACACCCTGTGAGGTAGGTGGGGCTGAGAGAGCTCTGACAGAACTGTTCTATGAGAACAGATCTAACAGGACAGTGACTGGCCCAAGGTTACCCAGCTGGCTGCATGTGGAGGAATCACACCCGACTTTTCAGGTTAGAAGCTGCTGCTCTTAACTACTACACTATGCAGGCTCCTTGTGCATGTCTTAAGTATGGAGATTTCTTGTCTTCCAGTCCCAGGAAAGAAGGAGCAAAAATCTCATGGGTGCTTAATATTCATAACAATCCAAATACAATTGTAGTTAACTTTTTCATTCCAGAGATCTGGTTTAAAGCACAGCACAAGCCATGTAAGCTGAAGCCCAAGAAAAGCAACTGCTCAGCATCCCATAGCAGGCAACCTCCCTGGTTCTATTGCTGCCCTGCTGCCGTAGTCAACCTGTGGTCCTCCAGATGTCCACGGACTACAATTCCCATGAGCCCCTGCCAGCATTTGGACCACTGGTTGACTACTCCTGCCATAGAAGAAGACCAAGCATTTTAACCTGATGATAAAGTAGACATTGGGCAGCTGTGGGGCCTTTAAATTTGCTCTGCCCTCTCCAAATCATAGCTCAGTGCAAAACTGTTACACGATAACGTTAATGTACACAGCAGCTGAACTGTTCTAGCTTGTGTGTGTCACATGCTCTCAAATGGCTTCTGATTAATGGCAACCCTGTGAATGAATGACCTCCAAAGTGCCCGCTTGTTAATTAAGAGCCCGGCTCAGGTCTTGCAAACTGAGGCCCATGCCTACCTTGACTGAGTCAACCCTGTAGCTAATGAACTGTTATTAGTAACATTTCATCTTAATGAACTGTAAACATGTGAGTACGGTAACCGTAATGTCAGCTGAGGGAGGCACAGGGCCGCCTATTAGCGATCACGTTTCTCTGTGTGATGTTTGTCTAGCCTCCGTAAGATCTACATTTCCCCTGACAATTGTCCCCAAGCCTGTGGGGTGGTTTGACAGAGGAAACACAAAGAACCTGAAGTTGTACAAAGTGGCTTTCAACCTGCATGCCTGAAATTTATTTGGATAGGTAGCCAATCTGATTTCTGATGGAATGAGGTTGAGAAGGGGCTACTTTTTTTTCTTTTTTTTAATGGCAAGGATTTAGATTTTAGTCAGACTGATGATACATATATTATGTGGTGGCTGGAAGTTGAGTGCTTTTATGTTATGGCCGGGTGCTTTTAATAGAGAAATCTTAATCCTTAATACTGTTCAGTAGCACTCTTATTTACTTGTCAGAGGCTTTTTGGCCTGAACAAAAAGGTGATAAATCTTTAAATAAATCATACCCTTCATCAAAAAGGAAAAGAATTATATGTTCTACAATCAATAAGGAAGTTTCAGTTGCACATTTTAATCTGATGACCAGATTCCAGTGATGCAGGCAACTGTGGTGACACAAGTTCCACACATCACAAATGAAGGCAATTTTCCTTATGCAGGATACAAGGGTATAGTCTGCACAGAGCTTTTTACCCACTCCCAGTTCGAATGAGTCCCTGCAGCCCTACCTCAGTGGTTCTCAACCTTGGGATCCCAACCCCAAGTGGGGTTGCCTGGCCCCTTCTGCGGGGTTGCCTGGTTGGTGGCCACTGTGGTGGTGGCAGCGGCAGCAGCGGCAGCAAAGGTAGCAGATGGCGGCAGGCAGCAGCAGGGGCGGCAGAGGATGATGGAAGCAACCGGCAGCAGCTGGCAGTAGCAGAGCCACAGCACTTGACACCTCCACGCTGCCTCGATAGTTCTGCGCCTGCGCGCCCGCACGCGCACCCCTGTGCATACATCCCCTGCACATGCGCGCGCCACTCCCACCGCTGCCAAAGTTGGGCTCGCGGCCGTAAGGCAGTTGAGAACCACTGCCCTAACATCTCTTAGCAGAGATTTGCCTCTTGGATTTATTCTCCCTCCTCTGCTGTCTCCAATCCTCTCCCCCCCACCCCCCGCATTCAAGAAAAGAAAGAGCAAGTCTCCTGCTGTGCTTGGCTCCCTCCCCCTTCTGAGCTTCCCCAATCGAGTGCAGAACACTTTCTGTGTCAATGGGATGGGGGGATAGAGGAAGACCCAAGTTCAAATCAATCTGAATTCAACATGATCCACACTGGAAAAAACAAAGTAAATGCAGAATCAGCATCTGTGCATCTGTGTATGAGAGAGACAACCAATGATCCCAAGCAAAGATCCCCAGTCACTACAGAAGAATGCCCACAAAATACAAAATGACTTCATACTTGCAAGTCTTCAGAATACAGAACATGGGGAATGGGTCAGAATGGTTTTGTTCTCCTCATTGCCTCCAAAGCCATGATGAAGATATGTACTCAGCTACCAGCTGCCCTGAATGGGCTTGGAAGGCAGAGCGATCTGTTCCAAAGGAGGTTCTCTTTCCTATGCCGCCCCATCGGAATATGCTATCTTGGGTAACATGGCCCTTCCATGTGACCTACAGGCAGTCTTACTAAACCTGTACCTTTAATATATTATGTACCATAAATGTATAATTCAAAAAACTGTTGTAGGGCAGTAGCTTAATCATAAGTTTCACCAGGTAGACATATATTAGCCTCAATGCTCTTCATGAGCTCCGTATCTCATTATGCAAGCCTTCAGTTGCATCCACCTCAGCTCAACCAATTTTTAAAAATGAAATCTAATTCATGATGACATCACTGAGAAGAAATAGTTTTGACTATGTCCAGTATTCAAGAAAGAAAAATCCATTCTTTTTTTGATGAGTGGAAAATTCCTTCTCATTCTTAAATGTAGAATTCCGTAGCTCTACCCATTTCTCCATTTTGTCTATCAATGGCCACTAAACATAGTGACTGAGGGGAACCTCCACATTCAGAGGCACTAAACCTCTAAATCCCAGAGCCAGGAGGCCCCATCGGGGAAAGTCTCGGCCTCCATGCCATGTTGTTGGCCTTCCAGAGGAACTGGTTGGCCACTGTGTTAGAAAGCATGCTGGTGTATACGGGCCATTGGTCAGATCCAGCATGGCTCCTCTTATATTATTATGCTATCTCAAAGATGTTATTGAGCCACTCTTGAATTACAGAAATGGTGGAATTCTTCCAGTACACTGCCCAGGTTATCTAAGCTGTTATCAGTAAGTTAGTTCTCAAACACGTAATATTAAATTTTGTATCAAGAGAATGAAATGAATAATGGATCCCATGGCCATTCCAACCCCAATAACCTCTTGAATGATCAATGTAACTCATGACTGAACAAGCATGTGCCTGGCCACTTCCACCAAAGATGGTAAAAGTCCACTCGTAGTGCAGAACATTGCAATGGGTTTCTCTTAACCAACCACTAAGATGAAAATTTAATATTCTTATATATTCTTGTCCACTGTCAGAAAAATTGTGAACCAAACCCAGCCTGTTTGTGCCAAAAAGAGTGAAAAGGTATATTCAAAGTGCAGGTTATGATCTTTAAATCCCTCTTTCTCCATATGTCCCTGAATGCAAATTTATGAGTCTCCAATTGCCACCTTCTGCTTGTGCTGTAAGATCCTTTGATTTATGAGGAGGTCTCCAATTCAGCTAATCAGGGCATAGGAGGAAATTATTTGAAAAATACCAGGAAGTTCCTATCTAAATATGCTAACTACACATCACCTCTGATGCCCCCTGTAGACTATTTGCTATATCCTCTTGAATCATGCACTCTACAGATCTTGTATAGTCCAACATCTATGTGATTGTATCTGGTTTTAATTTGGAAGTGGAAGCCACCCTGAACTGCAAGAGGAAAGGGGGCTATAAACATTTTAATTAATAAATAAGCTTCAATACCCCAGTGTTGACTCCCCCCCCCCAATTTCTCAATTTCCTTCCCTTTTTCATACACACTGGGGGCCAAGGGGAACCTGGAAGCCTGGCTTATGTCTAACAGCAGCCTTGACCATCATGTGCCCACCCCTAATACAGCAAAATAGATGCCAGTGGGTGGCACAGTTGGAGAACACTGTTGGAACCCAGAGGCACTTTGAAGACCAACCAAGGTTAGCAAAGGTAGAAGCTTCTTCAGATACAGATACAGCAGAACAGGGGCACCCAAAGACAAGGCAAAGATTCTGGCATATGCAGAATGTAGAAAAGGGTTGATTTGTAAATTTAAAAAGAAGACCGTCAAAACTGTGATGAGAACTGAACATGCTCAAAACATCAGCCAAACTATCACCATATTGCAAGCCTCTTCTTACATCACTCCTCCCAGCAGAGGATAGAGGATAGGACAGCCATGAAATGGGTTCGTTGTAATGTGTGTTTTAAAAGTAGGACCATAATAAATACACACATATCACATATGTTGTTACCCACTCTGAGCCTTCAGGGAAGGGCAGGTTATACACATGCACACACACACACACACTTATTATTATTATTATTATTATTATTGTTGTTGTTGTTGTTGTTGTTGTTGTTGTTGTTATCAACATTGCCCTTTGGCAGCCAAAGGGTATCGGAAGCAATTAAAGGGGGGAGGGCTGGGGAGGAGAAAATGATCCGCTCAAGTCCCCTTCTGCTTATAATATCTTGGAGTGTGCCACACAATGGTGGGAGTTTCACATGTTTTTATTCCCCTCCTTCCTCCAAGATTCTTCATAGGCTCCGAGCATATATGGAGATCATAGTAATACCAGCTTTCCTTTCAAGGCTACCCGACAGGAAGCACTAAGAGATAACTGATCTAAGCAAAGTTGAGCATGAGTTCTAACAGTGAATAGTCTCCACAGCTTCATCTGCCATATTCTATCACTAATAGAGCCAGTTTGGTGTAGTGGTTAGGAGCGCAGACTTCTAATCTGGCATGCCGGGTTCGATTCCACACTCCCCCACATGCAGCCAACTGGGTGACCCTGGGCTCACTACAGCACTGATAAAGCTGTTCTGATTGAGCAGTGATATCAGGGCTCTCTCAGCCTCACCCACCCCACAGGGTGTCTGTTGTGGGGAGAGGAAAGGGAAGGCGACTGTAAGCCGCTTTGAGCCTCCTTCGGGTAGGGAAAAGTGGCATATAAGAACCAACTCTTCTTCTTCTTCCTCCTCCTCATAGATCTGGCATTCCAAATTATTATTCCTACTTAATTCCATTGCTAGCTTATTATGTTTTTGTTCTCATCCCCTTTCTTGAGTTGTGAATGCCTCCTTGTGTCCACTCTCCAAGCAAGACTTAGAACAGAATGATCAAGATTGAGCTCATTATGAGAACCAATATATAAGTCAGCCACAAATACCCAACGCCTCCTGTGCACAGAATGCCCCATTCACACACACACACAGAAGACTATTTTGCTTAAACAGGTAGAACAGTATTCTGATTTAAGATGGCTTGTTCTTGTATTCCATCCCAAACAACATTCCTACAAACAGGAAGACCATGGCCCAAAGTTGCTTCTTAGTGTTGTGCTGTGTCTGAACTTTTAGCAGAAAATGAATAATTAAACCCCTCACATCTCCGTGAGTTAAGCATGTCCATTAAGTTAAAACACTTGTGGAATGTTGATGAAGCCCCTCAATTCCATAGCAGGAGCACAGATCGCTTGTCTTGAGATGCTCTGGCCCCGCCCTTATCACCCCGGTAACATTCTGCCCGCCTGGCTGTGGCTCTTACCGCATGGGGATCTTCACTCGGAGGTATCGGTCCATGGCAATGGCCAACAGCGCCAGGATGGAGCTCTCCGTGAGGATGAGGACAGGACACGCCACCATCAGGCAACTGTAGAACGGTATCTGTGGCCCAATGTTGATGATGATGGCCAGCGGGATGACCAGGGCACCCACAGCAACGTCTGCCACTGCCAGTGAGACAATAAAGTAGAAGGTGGCATCTCGCAGGGCCTGGTTCACCTTAACAGCCCAAATCACCAGGATATTCCCAGGGATGGATATAAGGGCGATCAGCACCTCTATGGTGATGTAGGCAGCCTGGAAGCCCGAGATGCTTTGCGACATGGCGTTGCAGGGTCCAACCCTTCAGGGTCCTGGAAGGAGTAGAGGATGCGTAAGTTGCAAGGACAAGACACCAAAGTACACGGACCCTCTTTCTCATCCAGACTAACCCCATTATTCTACAATCCTTGCGAGGTTGTCCTGTGTCCCACATTTCCCCCTATAGTTTTGACGGAGGTTGCTGACTGAGTCACTGACTGAGCCTGCTCTGGTTTAGCCCTTTTCAGTCACAATATCTTGGGCTTTCCAGTCTCACATATTGGGAGAGTGTGCTACTTACAATACCCCCTATAGGAGCAATCACAATATGCTTGTATTTTCCAGCGTCAGAATATGCAATGTAAGCGCTTACCCTTCTGGCATACCCAAGATGGGTATGTGTTGTTCTATTCACACCAAAGGGCAAATGTGCATAACCAGGAGCACTGCAGGTAGCATGCTCTCTGATGACGTGCGGATGGATTGTCAAAAATGCACCTCTTCCAAAAGAGCTTTGCTACCCACAGCAGTGGAATAGGCTGCCTAAGGAGGTGGTGAGCTCCCCCTCACTGGCAGTCTTCAAGCAAAGGTTGGATACACACTTTTCTTGGATGCTTTAGGATGCTTAGGGCTGATCCTGCGTTGAGCAGGGGGTTGGACTAGATGGCCTGTATGGCCCCTTCCAACTCTATGATTCTATGATTCTATGATTCTAACCAGGATGCAAGGCAGAATGATGGAGGCAGGACTGTTGCAAAGAGAATGAGCGAGCCTGCCCCTTCCGCTGGCTTCAGCTCAGGATCAGGACTTTCCTGTTACCACATTTGACTCCATATCTCCTCTAATGTGTAGTGGTTAGGAGTGCGGACTTCTAATCTGGCAAGCCAGGTTCGATTATGCACTCCCCCCACATGCAGCCAGCTGGGTGACCTTGGGCTCCCCACGGTGCTGATAAAACTGTTCTGACCGGGCAGTGATATCAGGGCTCTCTCAGCCTCACCCACCCCACAGGGTGTCTGTTGTGGGGGGAGGAATGGGAAGGCGACTGTAAGCCGCTTTGAGCCTCCTTCGGGTAGGGAAAAGCAGCATATAAGAACCAACTCTTCTTCTTCTTCTAATGTCCAAGAGAGCAGCCCTGCAAATGTCCTTTAAAAAAGCTGTTGCCTTCATTTAAAAAAATCCCATTCTTGCTTCAATGAAAATATTTTGCTTCAGTTCCATAAGATTCTCATGAAAAACTTCCTGAACGAGTCAGGAACCTCTGGGAATTCCTTTCTGCATGCTTCCATTATCTACTAAAGATCAGCTTTAGAGGACTGCAGAAAGAAAAAGAAGACTTAAATATGCAGGCCCCGTATTCACAACTCATTGAACCAGCTATCTTGTCCTTCAGTCAGGCTTTAGGATGGCCACAAAGTGCAAATGTGCTTTCAAGAATCCTGTGGGCACGCCCTGCACGAGCACATAAGTGATTTCTCTAGGACAGACTAATCTTGCCCAAGATGGTGCCAACTACTATTCTAAGATGATGCCTTACATAAACCCATGGAAGGCAGGTTAGAAGTCCCCACTCCTAACCACTATAACAAGCTGGCACACCAAGGACCACTCTTCCTCCACATGCGACCTTGGGCTGATCACAGCTCTGATAAAGCTGTTCTGACTGAGCAGTGATATCAGGGCTCTCTCAGCCTCACCCACCCCACAGGGTGTCTGTTGTGGGGAGAGGAAAGGGAAGGCGATTGTAAGCCGATTTGAGACTCCTTCGGATAGAGAAAAGGGGCATATAAGAACCTACTGTTCTTCTTCTTCCTGTGCTACAACTACTACCCAAACTAAGCAGGATCGACTCTGGTTAGTGTTTGGATAAGAGACCTCCAGGATTCGGAGGGAGTTCCTCCAAAGAACACTTAGTGTCCTGACGCAGAGACAGGCAATGGCAAACCACCTCTGAATGTCCCTGGCCTGCCTACCAGACAATGCTCACATCTCCTGGCTACACTACACACATGCCATATGGTACATAATAACTACCCAACTAGTGCTGATAAAAATTAAAAACGGCCCTGAAATCTCACCAGATTCAGCTGTTTCAAACCCTGCAAAACTTTTTGTGCATGCCAAGTGCAATACTCTTTCTGAGAGCCACTCAGTTTTGTGTGTCCCACAGTGCAGATCTTCCTGCTAGGCTGTTGCCTTTTTTGCATTCTCGTCAGGGTGCTAACCTTCGCATGGAACGCCATGCTGGCTGCTGTCACTTTAACATATCTTTGTAAGGGCAAGGCTGCTGGGATTCAGACTTCATTATAAGAGAGCCCCTGAGCCCTACCCACACAAAACGTGCTTGGCATGACTCAGCATCAAATCTGTTCTGTCTCGGATTCCATTTGGAAAGATGTCTCATTGAAATCAATGGAACCGGTTTCCAAATAGTGTCCTTAGAATGCAAAGGAATAACAAGCAGATCAATTCAGCTCCACATGCCGATCAGTTTGCATTTGCCCCAGATACAATAACACTTGTATTGCCAACAAGGTCTGTGTGCTTTAGCAAGATTGCCTGCACTCTCTAGTGGTCTGCACCATTGTTAGCATGACTTCTGTGCTCCGTATGCCTTAAAAATAGTGCTTTCCAGACTTTTCAGTAGAGGATAACATGCCTTCCTCTAGGATCCATCGATCTGTTTTATCATCTTTGCCAGCAAATGTTTCCTTGCCCTTTAAGACACCCCCCCCCAGGTGTCTCAGTATTCTTCTGCATCATTCCAGAAAGCATGTCACAGGTGCATTTTAGCAATCCTAAACGGACCTATTCAGAATCTTGCTCTGGTCTGTTCAATGGGGCTTATTAACAGGAAAGTGTTCTTAGGATCTCTCTCTCTCTCTGGGCATATGCTTCTACAGATGACTTTAGTTTTACTACCAACAGCACAATATCTTGCCTGCACCTAACAGAAGGTGTGGCTAGTAAGGCTGCCCTTCACCAACTAAAAATAAAATCCAGCTAGCTGCACCCTTCTGCCAGGAATTTAAAAACAAAAGAGCACACAACATGCAAATATAACAAAAAGACTTGCAAACAACAGTCAATAAGCATAAAACATTTCTTTGAGCCTATCAGGGAAGGGCAGGCTAGAAAAATGACATTATTATCTTATTCCATATATTGATCACACAATCAATGAACGGTGGGGAGTTGATCCAAGTTGATCCTTTTGTGCTATACGTGCTTTGATACTTATGCAGTGAAGAGAAGACACGCATGTTGTACTCCCAAAAGAATAATAATACAGATTTATTGTGCAAACAACTGATTAGTGTATTGTGAAACAAGTTGCTGAAAATATGATGAGCAACTTGTAACATTGCTTTTCACTTGTAACCATCATATGTGCCTGTTGGGTGGTGCCATGGGAAGTTACACACTTCTCTTCACACCCAATGACCAGAAATAGTTTTAATTTAAAAAAATGGTTGGGAATGCAAATCCAGTTATGTCCTCATGTTGCTCTAGATCGAATTCTACCTGGTCTAGTCAATTTCACTTATATTGATTCTATAGAACTAGAGGGAGTAGGTCAGATCAGGAACTGAGTGCTCATGCCGCCCCCCTTCCTGCAGGGAGGTTTTCTCACTCCGCCTTCTCCGTACACACACTCAGTGCTGGATCGGGGCTGCTGCCACAGAGAGGCAGTAAGGGTAAAGTTGTTGCCATTGTTCCAGTCAAACAATTATCCTCACATCGGCTTACAGTCAAACAAAAGCTCAAGGTACAATAACTCCACTAGTCTTTAAAGATAACACCTCTGATCTTTTAGCTGCCTTGTATTTCTTTGGATTTTTCCCTCCCGTTTGGGTTTGCTTGTTAGCCAATGGTAATACGGCGTTTCTAAGGATCGTCGTGATCTTGGTGCAAGAAGGTACCTAAACTGCACTTTGCAGGTCAGAGGAGAAACTCCCTCAAGAATAAAGCCCATCGTCTCATCTCTGTAGTTCCTTTGCCTGGCCATTCTCCCCCACTGACCCCCGACTGCCCCTCCGGCTATTCTCTCCTCCGAACATTTCTTACCCTTATCGACACACTCAGCCGCCCAAAAGACAGACCTAATTCTCTTCATGCTCAAGAGGGCTGATTCCGACAACAAGGACGGCCCCCTCCTGCTCCCCGTGCCTGCCTCGCTGAATGAGATTCCTGCCCGGCTGCTCGCGTGCCTTTCCCGGCTCCGGGGCTGCCTCCCGCTCGTTCAAACGAGAGAAAGAACCCCACGCAGACGGCCCCCGGCTGCCCCCCAGCCAGCAAAGAGCTGCAGGATCCCGACTCACGTTGCCTTATGCAGGGTGGTCCGGCGTTACCGCTTTCTCCTCCAAGCAAAGACTTCGCCCCCAGCAGGACCACCAGGCTGAGGGAGCGCAGGGACCATTCTGCTCGGCGATGCCTCATCGGTCAGAGCCCCGCGTCTCCTGGCATCCTGGAGATCCCGCCTGCCCTGCCCTCTCCGGAGCAAGAACTTTGGCTCCCTTAATTGCAGCCAGCCCTCATTTCACTGCGGTGAACCTTCACTCCCAGGCAGGCAGGCAGGCAGGCAGGCAGGCAGGCAGGCAGGCAGGCAGGCAGGCAGGCAGGCAGGCAGGCAGCTCTCATCCCTGAGCCTGCTTTCCTCCTGCAGATTCTAACTGCCTTTCAGGCTATCACATGGTCCAGCAGACTGCACCGTACACTTTGCCTGCAATGTTTTAAAGAGGTAGTGGCCCGTTTCTCCCCCTGTCTCTCCTTCAGAGCTCTGAAACACAAGGACATGCAGCACTAGGCAGGCTGCACCCCATCGGAGAACGACTCTCCCCTCCCTGCCTCCCCCCCCCCCAGCTGAAATCCTCTGCCTGCCAGCCCACCCACTATCTTGAGCAGTGCTTGATATCTGCTGCTTCTCTCTCTCTCTCTTTTTTAAAAGGAAAGTCTGCTGGGACTCAGGCCTGCAGGGGACACAGGAAAACTCTCCTCAATCTGGAGAATGTGGGAACCGATTTCAGCCACTCAGCACAAGGGGAAGGAACTCTGCCCATGTTCAGACACACTTTTGTTTTGGTCCACGTATTCCAAGACTCAACCTATGGCTGGGGGTGGGGAAGATTTCAGAGCTCAGTTATAGAAAAAGAAGATGTTGGTTTTTATACCCCACTTTTCACTGCCCGAAGGAGTCTCAAAGTGGCTTACAATCACCTTCCTTTCCTCTCCCCACAACAGACACCCTGTGAGGTGGGGAGGGCTGAGAGAGCTCTGCTCTATAAGAACAGCTCGAATGCCTATGAGTAGCTCAAGGTCACCCAGCTGGCTGCATGTGGAGGAGCAGGGAATCAAACCTCGGTCTCTGGATTAGAGGCTGCCACTCTTCCCCACTATACCAAGCTGGCTCTTGGTGTAGAGTTAAGCTAAGTAGGCCCCCTTCCTTCCATTAATGGAGCTGGAGAAAGAGGCATGGAGATTGGGTGGGTGGAGAAATAGAAGGCAACAGGGTGAGCCACCTATCCAAACTGAACCCATGCCATACTAAAACATCACCAAGAAAGCCAAAATGAGAAGCAAATCCATGCCCCCTAACAGTAGGATCTCAGAAACTTGCTAGATCAGCCTACCAAACCAGCCTAGAGTGAGGTGGGCAAGCTGTTTTGAAATGGGTGGCACTCCTTCTTTGGACTCAGGTTCACAGTCTTGGAGGTACTCAAGGATCCAGATCAGTTTCTAGAAAACATGGCTGCAGAGCTGGCCAGCAGTAATGTTTATTGCTCTTTGCTGGGCAGCCTTTGAAAAATACCCAAAGGCCACAACTGGTGCAGAACTTGTTTTGCAACTAGAGTTCTAAAGAAGGACTGATCTAAACTGCTACTGTCCATTTATTTCAAGGCTCCGTTCAGATTGCAGTGCTTTACTTTTAAAGTTTTAAATGGCCTAGGCCCAGAGGGGGGAAGGGTGTCAGAAGAACGGCTTGCACAGTGGCATGAGGTGCTCACTGCAATGGGGGTGTGAGTGGGAGGCTCATGGTGGGCTAGGTATAGAAATCACTGACCAAAGAAACCAGCCCATCCTTTCCCTTCTAGCTTTTTTACTTATTAATTAGATTTCTATACTGCCACTCCTGGACCAGCCAGCTTGTGGCGGTTTACACAACATAATAATAAAATCAAGTGTTCCAGGGACAGGTAGGGTGCTAGTAGCTGTGCTGGTGCAGATGGGGAAAAACTGCTTGGGCTACCTTCGTAACCTGAGCCGCCATAGATTAAAACGCATCAAGAATCACCCCCAAATTCCTGGCCACTTGGTGCAGATGTAAATTGCACCCCATCCAGGCAGGGGAGGTGTGCTTCCTGGTCCTGCCCCCTTCTGCCCAGCCACGGGACCTCCATCTTAGAGGGGTTGAGCTTCAGATGACTTTGCCTGATCCATCCAGCCACTGCTTCCACATCGAATGCAGCCAATAGTTGCGGAAGCCAGATTGGTAGGGGTCCAGGGCCCATGTTTCATCCAAAAATGCCCGGAGCTGGTTTGCCACGGTCTTCTCAACCACCTTTCCCAGGGACACAAGTAGTACTGAGGGTATACCTTTTATCCGTCATGACAGGTGCCCCAGCCAATGAGAGTGCAGTATTTTCTGACCAATGAGAGCGCAGAGGAGGCGGGTCTAAGGCGGGTCTAAGGCCCTGCTCATGGGGTCAGGTTGGCCCCTCCCCCTGAAATGGGAGGGGTTGGAATTATGTCTTGTTGTAGCTTGAGTTATGGTTTAATTAAAATAAGCAGATTAATTTGGGATCTTTGATGCTAAAAAACAAAACAAAAACATCCCACAACAGTGCTGCCTGCTGTACAGTTTTACACATAGGGAGTGCTCTGGGTCTCTGTGGCAGGAAGAAGTCTTAGAGAGTGTGCTACGGGGGCTGGTTGGTGGGATGTTGTAGCTTGAGTTATGGTTTAATTAAAATAAGCAGATTAATTTTGGATCTTTGATGCTAAAAAAACAATCCTGCAGGGTGGGCTCTTGTAAGGATTTACAAGAAGAGTCTCCCCTGCAGAAGCACATAGAGCGAAAAGCAATCATGATGTCCCAGTTTGATTCTTGGACATTGCCCAAAGTTTTTTATCCTTGTTAATTTCAAACGTATTATGGTTTAATTAAAATAATCAGGTTAATTTTGGGTCTTTGATGCTAAAAGCCACCCCTGCAGAGCAGGCTGTTGTACAGTTTTATACATAGGGAATGCTCTGGGACTCCAAAGGGGTTCTGTGTGTGACTGGAAGAAGTTTCAGAGAGTGTGGCAGGGGATGGTAGGTGGGTTTTGGGGGGGGGGGCTTGGGGGGTGCATTTCTTCCCTCTACTCAATATCCAACCATGGCTTGATTAAAATAACAAAATGAATTAATTTTGGATCTTTGGTGCTAAAAGCCAGCCCTGCAGAGCGGGCTGTTGTACAGTTTTACACATAGGGAGTGCTCTGGGACTCCAAAGGGAGTGCTCTGGGACTCTAGGAGCGCGCATGCTGCCGACATTTAAACATGCTAACGAGCGTGTGGGGCTCTGGCTGTGGGGCTACCTTTCAAATGGGAGAGAGGGAAGGCATCCAGGGTGCTTTCTGCTACTGCAGAATCCACTGCCCCATTGAAACCACACCAGCATATCTACCGCAGAGTCAGGATGAATATATATTTCAGTTCAAACACATAGCACTCAGCCCGTATGAGTTGGCTTTCTAAGGAATTGCTCAGCCAGTTTGCCTACTGAATAGCTCACATGTGTAAGAAAGGCAAAGGCTGGTTAGGCTCCCCCCCCCCCTTGAAACGTCAGGCAGTGTTGATTGTGGCTTGCTGTAGCTTGGGTGTCCAGCGAGTGTGTTTCGATGTGATTAGTAGAAGGGTGGGGTACGACTAATGTTTTTTTCTTCTATCGTAGGGGGAAATCTGATAATTCGTGGAATATAGGAATTTCTGAGTGCACTCTTAAAACTCATCAACATGAAGTTTTTTATTCTTGTTAATTTCAAAGTAGCAGGCCTCCCCCCCCCCCCCCATACACAGAGCCTGAAAGCAGCTGGCTGTATACAGTTAACGATGTGAGAGCCTCTGAGTTGGCTGATTTATTTTTGGAAAGTGGGTGCCCAAGGAGCTACACAATACAAAGAAAATACATAAAATATATCACATAAAATACATACAAAAACAAATTTTAAAATCACGATGTAGGGCTACTTTAATCCGATGCAATCCTAAATAAAGCTGACAGCTGCTTAGTAAGGACCAAAAGCGGGAGGTTCAAGTGTACAATCCAGAGGAGATTGTTCCACAAGTGTGGGGCTGGTGCTGAAAAGGCCCTTTTTTTCATGTAACAACCAAATAAGCTTCTTTAGCCTTTAAATACATGTATTCTCCGAATTCTGGTATTTGCTTTCAGGTTACAAAAATTTGAACTGTGTAGAACATTAGAAATTTAGAAGTAAGGGCTTTAGTTCTGGTCACCTAGCATTGTGAAGCATATGTGTTCATTATAAGGACTTGATATAAGTCCTTATAAGGCTTTCACCGCCATCTCATACACCCTCATAAGTGTGCAATGAGATATCCTTACAGCATTGTCACGAGTCTTCCCCCACACTCGCTCTATCCATTTCACTCCCTTCTTCCTCTCCCAAAACTCTTTGGAATATCACAAGCCTGTTTGAGGTGAGGGGAGAGAGGGCACCTAGGAGCAATCTCATCATGTGTGGCCACCAGGCAGGACTGCCAGTCCTCCACCAAGGCTGCTAATGAGATGCCGGAGGACATCGGGTCCCGTAGAGTAGTGGTCCCCAGCCTGAGGGACCGGTCTGTGGATCAGTCAGTACCGGACCATGGTTCCTCCTGGTCCTCCACCCCGGCTGCTGCCTCAGGGGCTGCCCTGCCACTCTGCTGCCGGCTCACCTTTGGTGCTCTCCAGTGGCCGCCATGGCTGGGGCTCCCCCCTCGGCATGGCCCTGCGCAGCAGCTGCTGGCAGCGCCCCCCAGCGGGGGGCAGAAAGTCAGGGGCGCTGGCGGGAAAGCTAGTGGAGCAGGGACTCGGGCTGCAGCATCCCTCAGCAAAAGACTACCCCCCCCCCCATTCCTCAGTAAAATTGTCAAGCATTGACCGGTCCCCGGTGATAAAAAGGTTGGGGGCCACTGCCATACAGCATTCAGCAATCCCTAGGATTCCATAAGTCTCCGCGGGTGGACTAAAAATATTTTTTGACATTTGATTAAATTATTTCTATTTTGGAAAGTATTGGAGGGGTGTCATGTAGGTCTCTCTATTTGCTGCTGTTTTTAGTTGCCTTTGGCTACTTTCCCAGAGCAAGGATTCTCCACATTTAATTATTTCTTTTTTTTTTAATCCCATATTTTTCTCTGATCAGGGATCTAGAATGGCTTTTCATATCATTCTACCCTCCTGCGCTTAATCCTCAAAACAGCGACCCTGTGAGGCTAGGTTAGGCTGAGCAATTGTCATGGTCCCAAGGCCATCCAGGGTCCTAGGCCAGCACTCCAATCACTCTGCCAAGCCAGCTTTCACGGGTACCGTGAAGTCAGACACATGTAAAATGGCAACAGAGCTTCCACAAATACGGTTTTTTAAAGCACTTTCCTGTCTTTTTTCTGACTTCCCCCTTCCACATATGCTCTGCTATGGTTCTTGGCAGTATGGTCATAATATCTGCTGTGGTATCTGGCCAACACTTTTCTTGGATGCTTTAGGATGCTTTGGGCTGATCCTGCATTGAGCAGGGGGTTGGACTAGGTGGCCTGTATGGCCCCTTCCAACTCTATGATTCTATGATTCTATGGTTGTTCTTTTGTCCACACATGCACTCTAGCACTACATCCATTCTATTATGATCATGATAGTGCAATATCAACATACAAATAGTATCCTTCTAGCCATTTTGCTGCTTTCTCTCCTGGTTCCTTTCCATGCAATTGGGACAAAATCTGCCTGCACCTTTCCACGTATAGCTTCACAATGAAAATAGCTGGAAATATCTTTTAAAAACACACAAACAAAAACTGGGAATTCAGAGAAACTATCATCTGAAAAAGAAATAGGTAAGTGATGACTGAGCATTATAGAATCCTGTGGCCTATTTGTTTTCATTGGTTTTAAATGTGCTGCTATTTGCTTTTGTTTTTCTCTCGTATACCTTTTAGGATTTTTTACAATGTTGTTAGCTATATATATAAATTATATCCTTTTGGGGGACCAATTCCTATGTTATGTCCCTAAAGTCACCACTCTTCGCTATCATTAAGTTCTGTACTCAGAGTGTATTCTCATGTGCATCAGAAAAAGATCACTCAGAGTATCTAGAACAGTATAGGACACTGTGGAGGACCCCTATTTAACCTGTCCTCCAAGAGTTGCATTGGCTACTGGTTGAATTCCAGATCAAGTTCAAGGTTCTCGTCTTTACATTCAAGGCCCTATGTGCTCTGGGCCCAAATTTGTGGATGGAAAAATATAATAAGAACTTTAATAATGGAAGTGGACATGTGAAAACAAGAGCTCCTTACCTTTCTGGTTGGCATGTTCACTTCTAAATGACTGAAATGAAGCGAGACTGGAGAATATACAGGCAATCGTTACACAAAATACAGTCTGACCAGTAAGCCACAGCTGAAAATAGTAACACGCTGCTTGAGAAGATCAGGAAGACATTGACTCACAAGTCTTTCAGACACAACTGAGCTGTTTAGGAGGGCTTTTGAGTGTGGCTAGCACCAGTGACTACTGCCCCTTTCCTGTGCCTGGATGTCCTGTCTTATCACTTGGCTGCAACCTTTGTGTCTGCTCTGAGAGTAAAGTGGGCTAAAAATATTTTAAATAGATTCATTTTGTTTGTCTGAAATATCCTAATTTTCACCTTAAGAAAGTTGCCTCCATCCTATACATCATACCTGTCCTAATGTTCATATGGAATTTCCATAGGATGAGTTGGGCCCATGACTAGGATTTCCAGCCTCCATGTAGGTCCTGGAACGCTCCTATTATTACAGTTCATATACAGGCAATAGACAGACAGAATATCTTTATTGGCATAACTCAATTTTTAAAATAATGACAAATACAGCCCCAATAGTATGAACAATCCCAGCACCTGTCAGTATAATTGTCCTTTTTTGAACTAAAATTCCATTGTTTAGATCAGGCTTTCTCAACCAAAGTTTCATGAAACCCTGGTGTTTCTTGGAAGGGTTTCCTAGGAATGAATTAATTTTCTATATATTTTTTAAAAAATTTAAATGTGTTAAACATTTATCAGGTGATATGATCATATATGATCATGTTGACCCCCAAATGGCTAATGATAGGCCTGAGGGGGGTGGGAAGAGGAAGGGCCCCTGGTGAGCATGTACACAGCTATAATTCCAAAGCATATTATGCATGATTGGACCACTCCTGGGTTCCTCAAAGCCTGAAGAATGTTTCAGGAGATTCTCAACAGTAAAATAAATTGAGAAAGGCTGGTTTAGATGCTGCCACCAAGAAGGTTACCACTGGGGTTGAGTGCTCTGGCGCGCTTCGGCAAGCACCAACGCTTGAAGTGGCCAATGCTGCAGCACAGAGAGGAGGGGCGGCAGCAGCATGTGAGCCAGTGCCCTCCCCTCCATGTTGCGGCGCTGGCTGAGCGTTGGTGCTTACCAAACTGGCCGAAGTGTGCTGGAGCGCTCAGCCCTGGTTGCCACCTTTTCTGTAACCTTCGAGTCTCAATCGGCTAGCAATTTATAGATCAGTTTCTGTTTATTTGGACAAGGTGTTGGAACTATAGCTTCTATAAGGTGTTCTGGTAGATTATTGTAAAGGTGGCAAGCCAAAGGACAGGTAGTCGAGACAACCCACTCCACATCTGCATAGCCTTTCTTGATAAAGTATTCTCTTCAAGTGGCCATATAAGATCATTGAGGGCAAGGAGTTGGTTATTGCTGACATGAAGGCTTTCCTGAGCTTGGGATTGTCTAAAGAGTCTAGATAATTCATGTGGAATTCCAAGATATTGAGGTGAACAAATTGGTGGAATTAACAGAAATTTATGCTGAAACTCATGCTCATTGAGCCTTTGTTCGATTGTTTTTAAGATAGAGCTCTCACCTAAAACAAAGAATCTAAATCAATGCCAATCTGGGCAATTTTCTCTCTGATCTTGGTTGTCCATTCAGATCAGGGAGTCAAATAAGAATCTTCATATAAATATTTTATAAAGGTTAAATTCCCTTAAATGGAAATGGATCCTTAGCCAGAATCTGATGGCAATAGATCAAGCTCTGGTTTCCAATCACTTTTGATTTACTTTGGAGCATATGGTAAGGTAGGGAACACAATTTGGTAATCCTACCTGTCAGCAAAGGAACCAACCTTGAATCCGTTCTATTTCAGAAGAGTAGGCATGTCTCCAGGCAAAAGAGATCAGTTCCACTGGAGAAAATGGCTACTTTGGAGGTAGGCTCTATGGTACTGTGCCCTGCTGAAGTCCCTCCCCTCCCCAAACCTTGCCATCCCCAAGGTATTTTCTCCCCCAATGCTGCCCCCTCCCCCACTTACTCTTGGTCAGTCCATTATTGTCTACAAGCCCAAAGCCAGACATTTAATGATGAGAAGAACCAAAGGTACAGGGGGATCAAGTTGAAACAAAAAATCCCTGCATGTAAATCTGATATGTTGAAAGTTACTTAATTTAAAACTCATTGGATAGGGTTGCCAACTCTGGGTTGGGAAATTCCTGGGCATTTGAGGGTAGAGCATAGGGAGGGTCAGGTTTGGGGAGGGGATTAACCTCACTAGGTTACAATGCTATGGAGCCCACTGCAAGGCAGACATTTCCTTCAGAGGGAACTGACCTTTGTAATCTGGAATCAGCTGTAATTCTGGGAGATCTCTGCACCCCATCTAGCTCTAAACCCTATCTCAAGTGTCCATCTGTATTTGAGGGGGAAGTGATGGATGTTCTACTCAAAACAAAGGTTCCATTTGTTCATTGTACATTATCTGTCTGAATACATTTTATAGTTCATAAACATAAAGTCACAACCTCATTAGGCGCATTTAGCGGCTCCGAAACAGATGAAGGAGAGGGCATTAACAGAGAAGTGGACAATCCCTAATGCTTTCATGAACAGAGTAGCTGAAAAGAGCTGATGATCTTCAAGGTGGTGGGGATAGTGGTGAGATGATAGGGCCAGACAAGGTGATGGAGAAAGGCGAAGCACTCAGGTCCCACAAATAAACAGGGGTGGGCTGGGCGGAGAAAATGGCCCTGAACAAGCCAAATGAAGAGGTCCTTTGGTGCTACAAGTGAACACTGCAGGCCCACTCAGCTCACAAGCAGCCACAGAGGTCTAGGGATAGCCACAAACTGAACCATGAAGCACAATTCATCACCATTTTTGTCATGTTTGTGGTTTGCAAAGTGAAATTTGTGGCAGGCTGCCCAGCGTGAACTTTCCGTAACTTTGATGTTCATGGAGTTTCATGCCCAATTAAATTATTTACAGAAGTTTGATGCAACAGCTTGAAAGGCATAGAAAGGAGCATCCAGGGAGGTCCCCTGCTCTACTTTGCTCTAGCTTAATGTACATTCCTGACCCCTGTTCATATGGATAGGTGCAGGTTCAGTAGGTTCAGGAATGTATAGAACATATGTTGTGCAAGCTTACCCAGGACTTCCCTTGGATGCTTCTCTATCTGATCTCCAAGTTTGGTATTTCTAGCTTGCAAAGGATCAATTCTATAGACTTCTGGACCTGCACCTTTCAAAATGACTGCAGGCAGGTACGGGTTCAGGAGTGCATTGAAGGGATCCTGAGACACCAAACTCACAGGGGATCTCCAGATGACTCTTAGAATCATAGAGGAATCATAGAGTTGGAAGGGACCATACAGGCCATCTAGTCCAACCCCCTGCTTGATGCAGGATCAGCCTAAAGCATTCATGAGAAGAATCTGTCCAGCTGCTGGTTAAAAACTGCCAGTCAGGGGGACCATACCACTTCCTTAAGCAGTCAATTCCACTGCTGAACTATTCTGACTGTGACCTCTACATGACCTCTGAGTTTGATGAGGATTGAATTATGGGGTCTAAGTTATGGTCTTCCAAAGATGGTGCCCCAGAAAAGTGCTGTTGGGAAAAAGGACAGGTGGTCATTTCCCCAGAAAATACTTTCCTGGGGGCATCTTCTTTGGAGGGCCATTATTTGGACCTCATATATCCATTCCTGTCCAATCTTGGCAAGTGTGTAGAGGAGAATCATCTGGAGATTTCCTCTGAGTCTGGTGCCTCTAGTATGCATGGGGGGGGGAGGGCATTCTACCACCTCACAGACCAAACTAGTACACAAGGTGGCTAAACATTTGGCAGTCCATGGTTTGTGAACGATGCATATCACGAACCAGTCACCAAACTATATTTTCCCAGCTTTGCCTCACCCACTGCCTTCTCCTCTAACTGATGCACCTGTCAGAGGCAAAGGGTGAGCTGACAGTGGCCATCATTATCTCTGGGGGTTCCATGTCAAGTGGCTGCTGAAGCTCTGGCAGAGTTGCCGAGGCTTGGTTCTGCTTGCTTCATGCCTCTAGCAGTCCCATACGTGAAATAGCCATCTTACCAACAACAACCAAGCTTCATTCATGAGAGCTGAGAACCTGGCTTCTTCTGGAGAGCCAGTTTGGTGTAGTGGTTAGGAGCGCGGACTTCTAATCTGGCATGCCGGGTTCGATTCTGCGCTCCCCCACATGCATCCAGCTGGGTGACCTTGGGCTCGCCACAGCACTGATGAAACTGTTCTGACCGAGCAGTGATATCAGGGCTCTCTCAGCCTCACCCACCCCACAGGGTGTCTGTTGTGGGGAGAGGAAAGGGAGGGCAACTGTAAGCCGCTTTGAGCCTCCTTCGGGTAGAGAAAAGTGGCATATAAGAACCTACTACTACTACTACTACTTCTTCTTCTTCTTGTGCTCAAATCCTCTCTCTGCTTCTCTCTTCTCCAGGTGGATGTGCAGAATGCAATCAAAGGCCTCCTAGCTTTGCAATAAGCCTTCAATCAGTCTGCAGTTTGCAATGAAATCCCAGTGGAAACCAACTTAAATTGGTTTCTTTCCCACAAACTGGGATTTTCAGCCAGATTCATAGTCTTGCTCTGACCTCTTCTTACTACTGAAGGCTTTTGTCAACTTGTTCTATGCTGCACTCATTTATTCTGCCATATCCTCATTGATAGGAAACGTTACTAATATGAAGATAGAAATGGAGAAAAAAACCCTTCATACTAAAGGAATGGCTGCCTCACCATATGCCTGCTTACGCAGAAGAAAGGTACATGATAGTGCAAGATTTGGGCCTCACCTCTTTTTCTCCAGGCTAAGAATTCTGGCCACGATCTTAGGAACATTCTAGAACAAATGCTAGTGAATTCAATGGACTTCTCTTCCAAAGGGGCAACAACATTTCATACTAAAAATATGGACATTTGTTACGTACCTAGTTTTTAAAAAGTGCTGGCTCTCATATATAAGGTGGGATCCATTTTCTCCCTTAGGATTTAGGAGAGCACACCAAAAAAAGGTGCCAGTACACAGTACTAGTGGGTACCCATCACCACCCCATGTAGATGATTGATTATAGAAGTCACACTGAGACAGCAACAGCGCAATCGTCAATGGACTGCTCCAGGACTGCACTGTAATTACCAATAATGTGTTTTTGTAAGATCAGGTTTTCAATAAGCATCCCAGAAAAAACAATACTCACATAGCTGATGCCTTTTTCATGAACTAGGTCAGGAGGGAGCAGGAATCTAACAGCATGTTCCAGAAATAGATCTCCAGGCTGAATAAATCCAGTTCCTTCACAAAAGATAAATGAAAAAAATTGCACCAAATCCCTTGCCAAACTCAAAAAGATTTTTATTCAGTCCTGCAAAGGTGATCATTGGTTTTCCAGGAAATAAAGCAGTCAGCCTAACTATGACTGGTGCAAATCCCATAAAAACCTCAACAGGTCCCAACCTCCAGCTGAGGGATGGAGTTCTGCTGGAATTACAAGTGATCTTTGGATTAGAGAGGGCTTCCCCTGGAGGAAATGGATGCCTCACACTTTGGGCTCGCTGGTGTCATGTCCCTGCTGAACTCCCACCCCCTCTCCAAACTCCACCCTCCCCTAATTCTGCCACCAAATCTCTAGGAATTTCCCCAGTTTGAGCTGACAGCCCTATTTGTGGCCCACAGGCAGGCAGATTTTAGCACAGTGTGGAAGAAAGGGCAGCAGACATTCATCACCCCAAACCAGCTTAGCCGGATTCTAAAATTCAGTCCTCAGTGCATAAATGGCTGCCATTAAAGTTCCCTGGTCAAAGCTCCAAGGTCCTTTATCATTCCTCCCTGCAGCCTTGGAAGATAGTATCCCTCTTTTACAGATAGTGAACCCAAGAATGCGACGGTGCACTTCCCCAACTGAAAATAGAACTAGGTATGTGTAACTGCAGTTGCCCACATTTGCTACTATAAAGAGCATTACTCACTGGTTGAGTGCTATCCCTAGGCGTGGCACTGGACGAAAAACAGCTCTGTGCTCTGAGGAGCTTCCAGTCCATGTTGTGAGCTGTGAGGAGCCTGTGTGGTTCAGTGGCAGAACATCCACTTGGCATACAAATGTTCCTCCTGGGTTCCAGCCCTGGCAACTGCCAGACCGTGTAAAGCAGTGGGTCTCAACCTTCCTAATGCCGCAACCCTTTAATACAGTTCCTCATGTTGTGGTGACCCTCCAACCATAAAATTATGCAAGTGTTCTTTCACAGAAATTAAACCAAAACTGACCACTGGCGTGAAGTTCCATTGGTCAGGAGTGTTTATAAATTGTTTTTTTCCAAGGTTTCTCAGTTCAGTTCTGCCTCTTGTCCCACCATGCTGATCTTGCTCTTTTCTGCTGCTCCAGACAGACAAATGCTCTATCTTGATCTACCCCACAAGGCTGTTGTGTGCATGGTGCTCCCCCAGCCAACCTGCTAGATTTGCTGCAACCCCTGTGAAAGGGTCATTCGACCCCCAAAGGGGTCCCGACCCCCAGGCTGAGAACCACTGGTGTAGAAGATGAGCAGACAAGCCTGGCCTCAGCATGAGAGAGATGGCAAGAAAGGGGAGCTGGCCTGCCTGCCTGCCTCTCTCTCACACACAAACTCATCTCCCAAGTCTAAAACTAGATTTGAAAGGTACTCAGGCAAGGATATCTCCTTTGCTTACACCACTCTGCAGAGTTCCAGATAACACTGATGAGAATAAATGAAACAGCACTATCATTGCTTGACTGAAACAGTGTACGCCTGTCCTCTTTTGCTTACTTGGGCAGGTGTCTGTAATTTGGGACAGCATATGAATAAAATAATCACTACCCAAAGGGTGGTAAATTCATCATTATGTCTTGTAATAGAATTCTGCTGGGGTCTGGGTGCCCCATTCATCATGCAAGCACCTTTCACTGCTTTGAGAAACTCTGGGTGAAAACCAATCAGTGAACACAACCACCGCACGAAGCAAACACAGATGGCAGTGGGAGGTTATTTTGAACAGGGGGATACGCTGTGTACAGCAGGTCTGGGTTATTATGAAGACAGGATGGGGTTTTGAAGGCTATTCAGAAGGCCTGTCCACAGTGGGGAATGTTGCAATTAAACTGCTCCCGGTCTCACTTGAACATGTTGATGCTAACAAATGGGGGGGGGGGGGCAGCCACTTCCAAACCCATTATGCTTTTCTTCATGTGAAGAGGTGTCACAGTGTTTCCAATAGATGCCCAAGGTTTCCTCTCCTGCAACGTATACCCTTCTCCCCCCGCCCCATAGCCTTGAAATTCCCAATGAACATTTGACTGAGGCTCAGGGCCATTTCGCACGGCTTCAAAATAGCACAATGGTTGCTAATTGAAAACGCTACTAATTTGGAATAACCCACGACGTCGTAGACAATCTGCAACACTCCTGAAACCGACCCGCAAAAAGCGCTTCGTTGTAGCGCTTTCAGAGGAATCCCAAAAAGTGGATTCACCCTCCGGAAAGCGATACACTCCTGCAACCAATCTGCAACAATAGCGATAAAGACCTGTGCGTTAACATTGTTGCGGTTTCTTCAGAGTCCCTCCTCCTGAGCCTGTCCTCCAAACTTCCGGCGAAGCGATCGCCATTTTTTTTTCCCCGAGTGAGTGGAGATCAACGCACCGGCGAGCCTCCGTTTAGCCAGTGAGGCTTCCCAGGCTGCAGTCCCTCCTCAGAGCTGTTTACAGTCACTAAGCACAAGAAGCCCGCAGAAGCCCGTTTGCTGATGTATTTTCCCTTTATTTTTCACACTGTTTCGGCTGAAAATCGCGCCCGTGAGGGGGGAGGGGAGGGGGGATTTTTTTTTTCACTCGGAGGCAGCGTGTTAACGATCAAACGATCAAACGACAGCTCAAACACCCCAGGCAGCTGGATGGGTCTCTCCGTTGCAACGAATCTACCCAGATTCGTTACAATGGGCCTTTTTTTTTTTTTTTTAAACCTTCCTTAAAGGGAAAGGGGCTGTTTGGGAGCATGCTAACGGCTGCCCATTGGCTGCTTGACGGCCAGGGGCGGGACGAGCTTGGCAATAGCGCTTCCTTTCTAGCGATTTCTGCCGAGACCGGAAGCCTGTGGGAAACGCTAAAAAACGCAACTGATTCCACTACAAAGGCAGGTATGCATAACGACGAATTCCACTATTTTAAATGGCGATTTTTCATTCAGTGACCAATTTGCAACAAAGATCCCCGTGCAAAAAGGCCCTCAGTCTTCTTCAGGGTTTCCCCCCACCCTCCCTCTCACTAGTGACCGGATCCAGGCTGGAAAACTCCTGGAGATTTGGGGGTGGAGACTGGGCAGGACATGGATCTCAGTGGGGCACAAGGCCATAGAGCCCTCCCTCCAAAGAATCCATTTTCTCCAGGAGAACTGATCTCTGTAGTCCAGAGATAAAATGTAATTCTTGGGGATTTTCAGGTCTCACTTGGAAGTTGGCATCCCTAAAGTTCTGTGCACTCTTTGTTGCTGCTCACCCTTGGAAGGAAAGCAGCATCAGCACCCTTTGAGGTCTCCCCTGATCAGCAGCAGAGAAAGGATCAAACAGCATTTCATGTGGTCTTGAGTAACCATGAAAAGTCTCTGTAGGCCAGATTAGCTCCAGCCTCCATGCTGTGGTGTGCCTCAAGGTTACTGACCTCTTGTCTACTCTACTGAAAGCTGAAGGTTTTCGCTCTCCGGCTATGTTTCTCCGACTGACACAATGTGCCTGCAAGGCTTGCTCCTGCAAGGGCAGGTATTTCTTCTGCATGAGATACGTGAATTGGCTAACCTGCAGCTCTTCTCGGGCTGCTTTCTATGGGAGGCAGTCTATGAGTTGAGCACTTTTTGTTCCTGAAGTGCACGAGGAAGGAAGTAATCCTGGGTTAAATGCTTACAATCCTAAGCAAATCTACTCAAAATCCCACGGAGGTCTACTGAATGGGGTTTACTCTCAGGAAAGTGTTCTTAGTATTGCAGTGTTCGCAACTGGAAGTAAATTACGTCTTTAAAAGTACATCTTCACTCAATGAACAGTTCACTGTTGATGGACAGAGGAATTCATTGCCAAAGAGCTGAGTGGTTAAACCAAAAGAAGGTAAACCAGAAAAAGTAGAGGAGCATAAATATTGGGGGTGGGGACTGCGGGGGGAAATCAAGGCCAACATGGCCTAAAATATTAAATATCCTTTAATTCATGAACAACTTCTCTAGAAACTGCAGAACATTCCTATTATTATGAACCATAAAAGACCAACACATGTATTGCCTTGAGAACCTTATGCCACTTGGAGATGATTCCAGAAGAAGGAACGAAACGGAGATGGAAAGTTCTTAAGTTGGCAGCATTCAGGTGACTTGCTTAAAAACGAAAAATCCAGCAAGGACAAAGATAGGTCCTGAGGACAGCCATGTTGGTCTGCAGTAGAACAATCAGAATCAAGCCCACTAGTGCCTTAGAAGCCATCAGCATTTGGGGGTATGAGATTTTGGGAGTCAAGGCTTCCTTCATCACATACCTAGGGCTCTGCATTCAGGTCAGTCTATCCAAACTGGAAAAAATAACAGAAAATACCTTATTGATATTCTTTGGATATTTTCTAAGCTGAATACAGTTGGATAATCTTTTTAAGTTATTGGTATACTTTATATTGGTAGGCAAAATCACAAAACTCTAGCTCACTTACTTTGGCCATAACATGTGATCCAACTCAGTGGAGAAAGCCATTATGCTATGATTCATCAGTGGAAAAAGGAAACCAGGCCAACAAAGAATCAAAATAGACACCAGCCAGAACATTACACAGCTAGAAGAAGCAATGCAAGATCAAAAATCATGGCAACAGTTGATTCATAGGGCCGCCAACAGCTGGACTCAACTGAATGGCTAACATCATCATACTGGATCCTGAACAAACTTTAAAATATTTGACTTTTATTTAGCTAAATTGATTAGCTGCTGAGGCTTAAACAGCTACAGTCTTACTTTTCAGCTCTCTCTCCTAGAGGTTTTCTCCAACTTTTATTCTGGTTTCCAGGGTGACAAGAGGGAGGGGGGAGCAGCATCTCTGCAGACCAAAAGTACCTTAGGAAGAACTATAGCCAATCATTGTAATGATTTTTCAAATGGCATTGCAGGTTTGCAACTTGCAAGGTTGTTGCTGGCTTCAAATGTGAGGTCCAACAGTAACTACTTTGCTTTCTCCAACTATTTCCAAGGGAATAGGAGTGAAAATTTAACAAAGAGGATTTCAGGTTGGAGGAACACTGCTCTTTGGTTTCAATAATCTATTATTTTACCGAAATTTTCTTCTCTCTCCATCATACTTTGCTGCTTCCATCCCACTTTCTCTTTTTTGGTTGGGGGAGCTTTTGTTGCATTTTTTCCCTTTGCTTTTTCCACTTTTTTCGGGGGGGGATGGTATGTTAGTGAGGGGCTTTTCATTTAGTTTCGCCACCTGTGTTTCTTTCTTTTAATTTCTAGAAGGTTGGTTTTTTAGGGAAGGATGGGGGTCTTCATGGGTGTGCTTCTGGATTATTGTGTTACACAATACTTCGGTGCTGCTAAGTAGGCTTTCAGTAATAAGGGTCTGTTTTAGGAACTGTTTAATTTTTAAACGTATTTAATTAAATTTCAGCACAGGGCTGTAGTACCTCCCTAACTAGGCCAGTGCTAGGAGGGTATTAAAAGAGGCAAGGTTGTGTGTGTCTTCAAAACAGTGGCATAGTAGCCTAGCTTTTTTTAAAGCAGCATGTGGCACTGTGAGCTTCAGTGAAGGCAGGCACTTCTAGACAAATTTCCTTTTATATTGTCCTGTAGTTTTTTGGCTTTCAAGGGGGAGTGCCTGCATTTCCATACAGGAAATCAAATTCCAATAGAAAGATTCCAGTAGAATCTAGTCAGGAGAAGTTTAATAAAGAGCCTTTGATTGACATCAGTCCTGTTTAGTGGACATTTGGAGGGAGACCTGACATTTCATTTGTGCCACTCATTTATCTCCTGCCTTTCTTCTCCCATAGAACTCAGTACACACACCATTCCCAGGTGGTCTCTTATCCAGACTCTGGCCAGGTCCATCCCTGTTTGGCTTCAGCAAAT
This sequence comes from Paroedura picta, assembly GCF_049243985.1. NCBI lineage: Eukaryota > Metazoa > Chordata > Lepidosauria > Squamata > Gekkonidae > Paroedura > Paroedura picta. The sequence goes on from NC_135372.1 coordinate 112,207,374, forward strand.
GGCTGCATCAAGCGTCTTCCAGCCAAAGGAGCAAAGCAACCCTGGGCACATCTGGTCACAATGTCCTCCAGACTCTCACAAGGTCTGAAACTCCTGCTGATTTCTTGGAAAACAGGGGGGCTTTCAAATTGCTAGAAACTGCAGCTCCTCTATCTCTGAGATGTCCTTGACACAGCCAGAAACTTGGCACTGCCCTTCCCGTGATCAGAAATTAATTCTATTGGAGCAGGTTTGCTTTATTGGTTTGTTGACAAAAAAAAGTCCTTGAACTGTGAATTCTGAAGCCCTGAATGAATCAAGAGTATTTGGTGGCTGGGAAAACCTCGCAGAAGTCAACACTTTCTGGTCCCATTTATTCTTCTGATTTTGATTCACGGATGATGTAATCCAAAACAGTTATACCCTTCTAAGCCTGCAGACGTCTACTGATTTTCTTTTCTTTTTGCCATCAAGTCACAGCCAGCGTAGGGTGACCCCCGCATGGTTTTCAAGGCACAGATTGATTTGTCATTTGTTGCCTTTGTGCAGCAAAGAAGTGGATCTTCTGGTGGCTTCCCATCCAGATATTCACCACAGCTGACCCTGCATGATCTTCTGAGCTCTGATGAGATTGGGTAGCCTGAGCTATCCAGTTAGGACTTCGCTTGACTTAAAAGGGTTAATTCTGCTTAGAACAGCACAGTGAATGGGCTCCATTTCATAATCTTATTATATCTCAGTCTTCACTGGAAAGAGTTCACATTATTAACTTTATCGGCCTGGGAATGATTCCAAGAGTTATTCCTAATACTGTACATAACAAATTTAATATTTGGTGCAGAGCAAAAGCAGGCCAAACATTTCCATCATGAGCATCGGCACAAGTTCATTACCTGTGACGAACAAGCTGCATGGAACAATATTATTTTCCTCTATTTTTAAATAGTTAAAACAGTGCAAAATAAAAACCATGATCAGATCACTCCAGGGCATGGATGTAATGAAATAGTTCTCTAGACTTCATTTTGAAGGAGGACAAAATTTCCTGGGGGAAGACATTTGAGTGATAGTCCTTTAGAAAGGAAACCAAAGATTTTCTAAGGTTACCCATTAGATTTGACGATCTTTAGGAAAGAGGAATTAGAAATGAAGGTCTTTTCCTTCACGTTGTACTCGGATACTTATAACTGGTGGGGAAGAAAGAGAAACTCAATAGTTTTACCTATATCTTCTAGTAGGTTTTTTTTTTTGTAAGGGGGTTCTGCCTTTCACAACAGCAAGGCCATTTGCTTTCATACATGAAGAGAAGCTATTGACACACACTAGAACCTTTAAGCAGCCATGGAGAAGGACATCTTGTATCAGTTCCATCTTGTTATTCATAAATTTTTCATCTCACTGGCTGCATTCTCTATGGCAGGTTTTCTCAATCAGGTTTTCATGATTTTATAGTATTTTTTTGATTTTGTAAACCACTGCAAGACATTTGACAGCAGTGGTATGTGAATGTGAATGTGAATGTGAATGTGAATGTGAATGTGAATGTGCATATGAATGAATGAATGAATGAATGAATGAATGAATGAATGAATGAATGAATGAATGAATGAGCGAGCGAGCTTTGTGGAACAGCTTGGTTTTGCAAGCCCACCGGAATTCTGCAAGATCCTTGAGGGCCTGATTTCCTCAGGTAGAGCATTTCATCAGGCTAGGTCAATGCTGAGAAAGCACTGGTCAAGGTCAGTTTTATCTCCCTGGGGCTGGAGACCCTGAGCAGATTTAGCCTGCCTGATCTTAATACTGTTTGGGGGGTATAAGGGAGGAGAAGGTCCCAAAGATACAGGGATCCCAGATCATTTGGGGCCTTGAATGTCAAAGTCAAAATCTTGAATTTGAACCAGTCTCCAATCTGGAGCCAGTGCCCCTGTAGGAGCTTTGACGTCATATGTGCTCTTCGTAAGGCTCTTGTTAGGAGCCAAGATGCTGCATTCTGGAATCTGGACCAGTTGGAGTTTCCAGAGCACCCTCAAGGATAGCCCTCCGTAGATCGAGATACAGAAGTATAATCTGGAGGTGACCATTGCATAGAACATTGCGGCTTGGTCAGATGTCATCAGGTATGGTGCAAGCTGTTGTGCCTGGCGTAGGGGAAAAAAGCACACAGTGGACAACATCTGTGACCTGGGTCATCATGGATAGCAGGCATCCAGAATCACCCCTAGATTCTTAATGGTGGTTGCAGGTGTCAAAGGACCCCTATGAAAGGTGTCAAAGGACCCCTATCATCTGCACCATATTAAAAGTAAAGAATAGAAAAAGAAATTTAAATAAAAAGAGTATTCCATTCATTCGATTAATCTTTGCATTATGACTTCCTGAGATGTTTGTTAAAATTCTTCCAAAGTGTCAAGGGCAGATTATTCATGGTGGTCATCTAGCCAAACCCAGAGGCCCTCTGTTGCTTGAAAGAAAATTGCTCTAAGTTCCCAGCTGAGCGGGCAGGTCCCAGTTCAACTCGAGGCATTTCTGGACTCAGCAATGCACCAGAGATGTCATTTCAGAGCTGGTTTCTAAATTATGGACTTAAAAAAAGCCAGACCAAGGATCCCTGTCCTTAACTGCATGTATTTTATAGTACATGAAAAAATGTTACAGTAGCTGGTGGGTTTCTTTGTGGAGACGTGAGCAGAAGCAGATCTGTGGATGAAACCGGCCTGATTTTCCCAGGCACTCGGCTTGGCTTGTCACGTATTCCAAGAGGCAGTTTTGTTTCAAATCAAAACAGTGCTTCAATGAAGCTGGCAAGTTCTTTCAGGTTTAGAGGAGGAAGAGACAATTTTCTGTGCTGCGGTTGTACTCTGTGTGTGTGGGGGGGGGGAGTGAGAGAGAGAGAGACATAGAGAGCTGAAACAGGTGTTGCTTCTCTAACAAGCAGCCGTGTTCGCAGTGGTCTCTGATGCTCCACAGTGGAAGTGTGCTGATGCTACTTTTGTTTTCTTGCCCCGTTCATACCCCCCCCTCTCCCCAGTGAAGAACCAAAGCCGCCTACATCGTTCCCCTCAGGGTAGGCTGAAGCGGGGTGGCTGGCTTCAGGGAATTTGGGGGGGTGGAGGGAGAATTCAAACCTGGCTCTCCCAAATCCTAGTCCAACACTCTAGCTACTGTACATGTTGCCTTCATGTCTGCATGTCGTGTATGGCAGTGTGTGCATTTATGGTTTTTTCCTATCAATGGATTTTTGGGTCAAATAAGATGTGCTTGTTTTTAGAATGAAGAATAGCCCATTTGGGCTTGGAATGCTGACATGGAAGGAGGAACGCTCCCCCCCCCCCCCCGTCCACCCCACATGCCCTTTTCTGAGCAGTAACAGTGCTGGGGGGGGGTTATTTCCCCTTTTTTGTTAGTCCAAGTGCACAGGATACTCCTTAGAGGAACAAATATGGGGAAACATCCTCCCCCCAAGCGCTATTTCAGCTCAGGAAAACTGTTTGTTTGGGGAGGGGGGAGACTGTTTTTGAAAGGCCATATTCCTCACAGCTGCCCTGTGGCTGCAGGGAACTGAACTGGATTGGGGAAACCAGGGCCCAGCGCTTTAAAAACAAGCCTATCCAGTTTGGCCCTCAGCCTCTACCTCCCCTCTGCTGTGGAACACCCAGCCCCAGGGGAAACAGCTGAGTTTGCAGACTGACATGAGGGCCATTTAGATTGCCATAAAAGCTTTATCTTTTCCCCTTTATACTTTAAATCAGAAATCCTGGAATCCTTTGCGTGCTCAGAACTGCATCCTACCTGTAGCTTCTCTGATTTCCACTGTGCTTGTATGACACAAGACTAATTGGAGAATATGCTAGGAGACTGCTGGGCCAGAAAGCTTTGAATGAGCAAAAGAAGGGGACGGAACATTGCTTGGTTCATTTAAATCCTGACTTTCCATGGTAACGGGGCGGCGGAGGGGGGGGGAGGCAGTCAGAGAAACTTTCCTGGAACAAACTGCTCGCCAGTTTCCCAGGTCATTCTAAAGCACCTTGAGATATGCTTTGGTTGCCAAGACATTCTGCTCCCACCAGCACTTTCTTCATAAAAACAATTAGGCAAATGGATCAGAAAGGACCAGCTGTGACATGGGCACTCAGGCAAGAGGGCCCTGGAGAGCAGGAAGCCAGGAAAAAGCGCCATGGGGATTGCTCTCTACCTGAACTCAGGTGGTTATTTAAACAGCAGGAACCTCTGTGTTTTAAGATGGGTCAGGCAGGAGAGAGGCAGAAAAATTGTCATGCCATCAGGGGTAGTCAACCTGTGGTCCTCCAGATGTTCATGGACTACAATTCCCATGAGCCCCTGCCAGCAAACACTGGCAGGGGCTCATGGGAATTGTAGTCCATGTACATCTGAAGGACCACAAGCTGACTACCCCTGCCGTAGGGAACATTCATTGGTCTTGAAAAGCTTACGGTCTGTATGATGCTCAGGGTAGCCCTGACTTGTCAGATCTCAGCTGTCCTGGTCAGTATTTGGAGGGAGGGAGGCACTGACAGAATCTCTGGATGTCTCTTGTCTTGAAAGTCCTCTGGGGTTTCCATATGTTGGCTGCAACTTGATGGCAAAAAAACCCTCTCTATGCTAATGCAGCATGATTTGCTAGACTCACTTTCTTGCCCGTGCCTGCCAGCTTTTGAAAATCAAAAATAAGAATATTTGGGCAAGTTAAACATGGCATTCACACACTCTGCCCTAAATTCGTGTCCTCTCATTACAGTCAAGCCAACAGGTGTGGTGTTTCCCAGAGCAAAGGCCTAACTGGCCTGGATCTGTGTGGACAGGATCATGCCTTTCTTGGATGACTATGCATCTGTACGTATTGGAGCTGGCTGAAATACAGGACAGTGCGAAGGGACTACTAAATTATCCTCATTTGATTTCCGTAGTCTGCTGGTGCCCTCTAATGGTGTCTCATGGAACATTAAAACTTAGTGATACGGTTTTGCTTCCAAAGCATCCCAGCAAGACACAAGGGCCTTTGTACATTAAGGGAATGTTTAAGACTAATGCTCTGAAGTGTAACTATCCAAGATCAGTTTGTTGCCATGTAAACATGTTGTGCTACCTGGGAAGACACCTGTTCCCTGGGAAACTCCCTGGTGCCCTCTATGCTGCCCCATCACCTCCACCCTCCTATGCCGATCTGTGCCTCCCCCCACACCTACGCAGTTAAGTTAAAGTGAGAGTACTTACCTCTCTGAACTCCAGTTGCTACTGTGTGCTACGAGCCTCAGCCAGGAAGGCTTTGAATGACCAGGGCCCTTTCTCTTCCCATTCCTTCCAGGTCCAGCATTCAAAGATTTTAAAATATATTAAAAAATAATTACCTTCCACCCAATCAGTACAACCCTTCTGGGGCCACCTCAGAACCCCAAGGTTTAATTAACCCTTGGTTGAGAAAGCCTGCTTTAGCTAATATACCACACTGGCTTTCAAATTTGAACTTATTTTTTTTAAGCTATTGATATTTCTGGGTGTACAGCCTATGAACATTCCTAGATTCTGTGCTGTGCTGCTAAAGTTTAGGGTTCAGTGGTAGAGTGTCTGCTGGGCATTCAGAAGGTCCCAGGTTCAGTCCTCAGTATCTCCACTTGAAAGGAGCAGGAGGCAAGTGATGAAAAAAGGTTCAGGCAGAGATCTTGGAGGGCTGCTGGCCATCAGCGTAGACATCACTCACCTTGATGGATCAGTCTTCTGATTCAGTATAAGGCCGCTTCGTGTGTGTTCATGTAATCTTTCTTCATAGCCAGTGCTGTGCAGAGAGCGGTGGACTCTAATCTGGAGAACAGGGCTTGATCCCCAACTTCTCCACATAAAGTCTACTGAGTCACCTTGAGCCAATCACAGTTCTCTCAGAACTCTCCCCATTGCACTTATCTCACAGGATGTCTGTCGAGGAGAGCAAGGAAAGGAGCATGTAAGGTGCTTTTGGACTCCATAAAGTAGAGAAAAGAAGGGTACAAAAACCAACTCTAATAATAATAATAACAACAGCAACAACAACTGGCTAGAGGCATTATTCATTAATTGGTGCTATCTTGTGTCTTCTTTTGATATTCTCAAAAAGGCCCCCAGTCTTAGCAGTAACCCTTCTGTGTCTGGCCATTCCTTTAAACTCATTAACGCATACAGCATGATGCTGAAAAGTGAACTCAGAAATGTATTGATGTGTCGTGATCACTTGAGTAAGGTAAAACCCCACCTCTTCAGATTTCAGCCACAGCGACATACCTTCATTTATAATTTTTCTAAGAGTTTTCAAAGTCTGAAGGTAATCATTTGTTGTGGGGAGAGGAAAGGGAAGGCGACTGTAAGCCGCTTTGAGCCTCCTTCGGGTAGAGAAAAGCATCATATAAGAACCTCCTCCTCCTCCTCCTCCTCCCTCCTCCTCCTCCCCCTCCCCCTCTTCTTCTTCTTCTTCTTCTTCTTCTTCTTCTTCTTCTTCTTCTTCAAGCCACTGCCTAGCCACTTTTATATTTAAGGATGTTATTTTTCTTCCTAATTTGTAAGGTGAAAATGTACTTCATTTCCACTCACTAAATTAATACATATAGTTCTTTCTAGTTTTACCAAATATATCCAGATTTTTAAAAGCATAATATTTCTATAGCCGAGTTCCTTATCATATATCATTCTTGTTACTGTTGTATCATTTTCAATTTTTCATCATCCAATCTGATAATAGTAATGAAGAATAATAATCACCAATAGCTAACCCACCCAAAATCCTTGGAGGGTGGGGGATCTGCTGATTTGTGTGCATGTGCATTTCTTCTTCGCTCTTTTGGCTGACATTATTCAAGATTTACAATACAGTATTTTAGCACTGATGAAATATTTCACTGCAGATGTTCTTATTACTTCTGGCCACCCACTGGGCACATGGGTTCCTTTGTCATAAGTATAGAGGAAGTCCATCAGCCTGTTGCTGGCAGCTGTCCCCAGTTATAACCTCTGCTCAAGACACACCATTTAGCCCCTCCTCATTCCTGAAAGAAGGGGGCTACAAGTGCACCAAATAAATGGTGCATTAACCATGTTGGTATCAACTGAGAAGAACAGAGGAAGATAAACAATATAGCTGGGAAATCCTGATCAGATCTACATTTATGAATAAGTGCTGCACAGAGATACAATGGAAAAGAATGGGTTGTCTAGGGGGGGTTCGAGACCAGGATAAAAGCATGGCACCTTGTGTCCTCTAGAGGGCACTAGGAATGGCAGGCTGGTTCTCCATTGTGCTGGCTGTGTTTGCTGATGCATGTGAGATGAGCAAGGAGTGATTCAGACAAAGACAGAAGGGAAGGAACTGAATCAAATTGAAATTTGTAGCCGTGTTGGTCTGAAGGAGCACAATAAAATCAGAGTCCAGTAGCACCTTTAAGACCAACAAATATTTATCCATGTCATGTAAGAAGATCATAGTCTGAGGAAGAGTGCTTGCACTTGAAAGTTCACGCCCTGAATAAATCTTTGTTGGTCTTAAAGGTGCTACTGGACTCTGATTTTATTGAATTAAATTGGTTCAACATATATTTGTATACTCTTCATAGTGCTCTTGTGGCGCAGAGTGGTAAGGCAGCCGTCTGAAAGCTTTGCCCATGAGGTTGGGAGTTCAATCCCAGCAGCTTGCTCAAGGTTGACTCAGCCTTCCATCCTTCCGAGGTCGGTAAAATGAGTACCCAGCTTGCTGGGGGGTAAACGGTAATGACTGGGGAAGGCACTGGCAAACCACCCAGTATTGAGTCTGCCACGAAAACGCTAGAGGGCGTCACCCCAAGGGTCAGACATGACTCGGTGCTTGCACAGGGGATACCTTTACCTTTACATAGTGCCAAGCACTGTAGCTTTGCTAAAAGGGGCAGGTGATAATTTGTTCAAATACTGCCCCCCCCCCCAAAGAACACCATCTAACTGGAGAGCAGAAAGTATTTAAAACAAGTATTTAAAACTAGACTGAGACCATGTGGGTGAGTGAGGTGGGCTTTGATTGTTGCCCTGGTTGAAAGTTTCAGAAATAATGCAAATCATACTTTTTTTGTTGTTGTTGTTGCCTTTAGGGCATTTTTCAAAATCATGGGGGTTTATGATTAGGTCAGGAAAATAAATTACTTTTTTTCTGTTTCAAGGTTATGGTGCCTTTCTTCAAAATTGAATCACCAGATCAGCCTTGAAAGATTGCAGGTTTGAGCAGAAGAAAATGGAAGGGTTACTATTATTATTATCATTTTCAATTATAGCCCCCCTTTCTCACTGGGACTCAAGGCAGATTACGAGTACAATAAAAACTTTCAGTCAATCAGTCAACAGATTACAAAATATGATAACAGCAGACAGTTAGTGAAAAGATTATACAACATGATAACATCTGCATCCAATGCAAAGATTTCTAGTAAAACAAAAAATGCAACTGGGCTGGAATTGTAGAGAGGGGGAAACCCCAAGCAATGTATGTAAACAACAGAACTCCGTGTGGGAAACACTCTGCCCTAATGTGATATGGATCCTAATTCTGTCATGTGGATCAATAACTGGTTGACAGATCGTACCCAAAGGGTACTTATTAATGGTTCAGCATCCTCTTGGAGAAGAGTGACAAGTGGAGTTCCCCAGGGATCTGTCCTGGGGCCTGTGTTGTTCAACATATTTATAAATGATTTGAATGAGGGATTAGAGGGGATACTTATTAAATTTGCAGATGATACTAAACTGGGAGGGGTAGCAAACACACCAGAAGACAGAATCAGAATACAGGATGATCTTGATAGCCAGTTTGGTGTAGTGGTTAGGAGTGCGGACTTCTAATCTGGCATGCCAGGTTCGATCCTGCGCTCCCCCACATGCAGCCAGCTGGGTGACCTTGGGCTCGCCATGGCACTGATAAAGCTGTTCTGACCGAGTAGTGATATCAGGGCTCTCTCAGCCTCACCCACCTCACAGGGTGTCTGTTGTGGGGAGAGGACAGGGAAGGCGAATGTAAGCTGCTTTGAGATTCCTGGTAGAGAAAAGCGGCATATAAGAACCAACTCTTTTTCTTCTTCTTCTTGATAGGTCTGAGAACTGATCTAAACTGAATAAAATGAAATTCAATAGGGTCTTGGAAGTAGCATGTGCAAAAAGGATCAAAGAGTCTTAGTAGACCACACATTGAACATGAGTCAGCAGTGTGACCTGGTAGCTAAAAGGTCAAATGGCATTTTGGGCTGTATCAAACAGAGTATTGTATCCAGATCACGGAAGATGATGGTACCACTTTACTCTGCTCTGGTTCAGCTTCACTTGGAGTAGTGTGTTCAGTTTTGGGCACCACAATTGAAGAGGGATGTAGACAGATTGGAACGTGTCCAGAGGAGGGCAACAAAGATGGTGTGGGGTTTGGAGACCAAGACATATGAGGACAGGTTGGGGGAGCTTGGTCTGTTTAGCCTGGAGATGAGAGTGCAGAAACACCATGCCCCTTGACAAGTAACCAAGAAACGGTATTTTGTGAGCCATCTGCCCCTTCCTTAGCATCAGGTGTCTGGTGTGTTGCTGAGGCCTGAGTGGCTGTCTCTGCACTACCCAGAGTTGTGACAATTGCAAGGGGTCATTCAGCCCCGACAGAAATACTGCCAAGTAGGTAGTGCTTTGACCTGTGGGGTGACGCTGCTGTGACCAGGGCCAGAGCATTAGTTAGACTCTAGGTTGGCACGGGCACCACATTCAGCAGTCCAACAGCTGAGAATCCCAGCATGACTCAGTGTGTTTACAATGCGCTGTGTTGTACAGGACAGAACCCAGGGCATGTCTCACATTCAGAAGCTTAGTTATCATTCCAAAGATCTTGATCTGTGAGGGAGGGCAGGGCACAGCTGCCCCCTCAGGAGGGATGAGTCGAATGGCAAGGGAAGAGAAGAGACAAGGGGAATTCCCACCAGACTCCTGGCAGTGGCCAGGGCAGGACTGGGAGGGTTCTTCTCAGAAGAGTCAAATGCATTGTGGACTCCCCCCCCCCCCAAGAGTGTACGAGATCTTCTTAAATGCTAAGCTGGGCCTAGTTATTTATTTCCCTTCCTTCGTTCCTGTGACTGCATGAGTCAGATTGCATGTACAGTGGCATTATTAGAGCACCAAAGAACCGTCCCCCTTTGGCTTCCTTCAAAATTCTTCAGGTGTTGGACAGTCACATTAGTGTCATATGTTGCTTTCGGCAAAATCTAGCAATGGATGTTCCCTGGGAATCACTTCAGGTTTGCTGGAACTGGTCTTGGTCACCTAGAGATGAACCAGAGTTCTTCCAGATTTTATTTTAGGGGAAATTTTGGTGGCAATTTTAATGTGCGCTGTTCAAAGCCTGGTAAATCTTGTCCTCTACGTCCCACCATTCTTGTGGGGAATTCCTCTGATCTCTGCACTACCAGTGCTTCTGTTGCCAAGTATCTGTCCCAGTCTGCAAACCTGAACCATAATATCTAGTAGCACTTTCTTGCTCATCCCATTTACTCTCATGCAGATTGCACTTTCCTCAGGCAGCGGGGAATCATGTATTTATTTAAAACATTTTAGCCCTGGGTCTCCCACAGTCACTCGGAGCAGCTTAAAACCTCGTTTTAAAAGCATAACAAACCGATAAAATAAAATCATTGACAAGGGAGATAAAACCTAAGAACACTAAGAAATTGAGTCCTCTCCTGCAGTCAAACGTCTTGCAAAACAAATCCGCTTTACAGGTTGTGTGTTAATCCCTCTCTCCAGTGAGATCCTCAACCAGGGTTCGCAGTTATAGGGATGGGCACAAACTGAAAAAATGTAGTTTGGTTTGTGGATGATGCTGTACCCTGTCTGTCAATTATGGACCATCACAAACTTTTAGCCTCCTCATTAACTTTCTTGGAGGCACTTCCTTTGGGACGCAATAACTCAGACTTTGAACACCCAATCCTCTTCCCTGGAGGGCATCCAGGGAAGGCTCCCATTGATTTTGGTGTCTCTGGCTTGCACAGAATCTATACACTCCTGACCTCCTGACCCTGCACCTGTCAAAATGATGGTTCAGGAGCATGTAGAATAGATCCTATGCAAGCTAGAGACATCAAAGTCACATGGGACCCCCCCCTCTATAATCTCCTACATGCCCTCCAAGTTGTTGCTTTGAAGTTCTGTAAACATTTTGATTGAGTAGAGAAAGTCTGTCTGGAAATATCTCCCCTCACAAACAGGCATGAACCTCCACAAACAACTTGAAAGTTCATGCCAATGGTGAAAACTTGAACCTGGAGAAATCAGGAAGTATTCCTTTAATGAAAGAATCATTTCTCCATTGGTGACACAGTTGTTATATGTATGGTCATACTAGATGGTAAAATGGGCTGGGAAACCTTTGGCAGATGGGAGAAACCTTAGAAGGACCTGAATAAAATTTCTACCACTAAGCCATGGCCCTTACACCTAGTATTAGAGCCTATCTGGCAAAAGAATCTCACATATCTATTGTATTCTATATCTGGAATGTTTTAGTGTTTGGGGATAGAGATATGTTTGAATGAAACTGGATGATATCTAAAAGTGAAAACAATCTTTGAAAGCTTCTTCACATGATGCCTAAAGCAGACTGAGTCAGAAAGTTACTTTAAAACACTCAAGTAAGCTCAGCTTTTGGAACTGGATTGCAACAACCACACCCAGGGTCTTGAAAAACAAGCAAGAAGCAGGATCAGAGTGGCAGGAGATGCCTCAACCACCATCACTCCTACCAGTGAGAAGATGTCATCTGTGAAGACAGCAACACTATCTGTCTTCCCAACCTGCCGTGTACCAAACCAGTTCAGAGTGAGCAGAGCAGAGACTGGATGAAGGCCTCTGCCATCAGCACTGGGGAAAACCATGTTTTTTGCATCAGTGCTCCAACCCAGCCTTGAACCAGCTCACTCCATTCTGGAATTTGAAATGCCTGTGGAGTTGAGAGGTCATAAACTGCAATCACAACAAACTCAAAAGGATTCACTAGCCTGGCCACCGCCCCCCTTCCACAAACGGCACCGCAAGGGGGCTACACCAGAGCCAAAGAGGCACGTGCATTATTCTGCTCATGATGGATACATTTTCCACTTCAAAGCATACAGTAACTCACAGGCCACAACCCAACAAAGAGACAAGCATGTTAAAGCTTTGAAATCAATTGTAGCTTAATCACCCTTAACTCTGCGCTGGCTCACAGCCACAATCTCTAACACTTTTTAAATGACATTCTGTCCTTAAGCAGGAATTGACAGAATGGGGGAATTAATCCTTTTAACCTGTCTTTAACCTCCATGCTTGGATGGGTTGCTCAGGCTTGTTGAAGGAGAACTAATCTGTTGTAAATAATGTTGGGTGTTCGTCCTCTCTAGGGGAAAGTGGTAGAGCACCTGTTGGGCATGCAGAAGGCCCCAGGCTCTATCCCATCTTCAGGTGGGAGGTGATATGAAAGACCTCCACCTGTAACCCAGGAGAGGCACTGCCAGCAGAGGAGGTAATACAGACTTGGGTAGGCCAATGGTCTGATTCAGCATAAGGCAGCTTCATGTGCTAGATCCCACAATCCAGGAGGAAAGGGTCAGGGCTGCTGAGAGAGGGCAGCTGGGAGGACAACATTCAGGGGCCCTAAGTCAGCTGGAGGGTGTGTGTGTGTGTCTGAAGCCAGCATCATACGGCATCCAGCTGAATCCCTCCCCAATGATTTTCCTTATAAGGGAGTTCTGGCTGTAGCCAATAGGGGCACAGGGAAGTCTGAGCACAGGGAAAGGCACCCTGACTCACCTTCCGGCAAGACTAAAGCAAAGGGTGTTGCAGCAAGATAAAGTTCTTAATTTCTCTCTTCCCCACACTTTTCTCATTTATTTATCTCCTTCTTTGGTGCTGCATACATCACTATTCTGGCACTGATGGCCACTTATCAAATGTGTAGTGTTATTTTTTGTTGAGTTATGCCTGCTTCAAACAGAGACCCTTAACCTCCATTGCAAATAGCATTGGGTGAGGGTATGGAGGTCTCTCTTGGGTCAGGATGTCCTTGTGGCTTTAAATTTTGGTCCCAGAACACCCACAATCATCCAGAAGCTGGTGGCCAATTTTGAGTCTCCTGGCTTTATTTCGTGATGCTTTATACATGCCATAAATGAACACACAGATAGACCAGCCAATTCTTTTATTATGGTAGATTCACGGTGACAGCAGAATTGCAGATCTTTCTTCCAGCTGTTTCTGACCCTAGGAAAGTTTATTCCCAGGTGACTGGACATGCAGGTTTGAAGGCATTGACAGAAGAGGCAGAAAGAGGGATTTCCTTGCCTTCTGTCTCCCCTCTGCAGTCTCCCCACCCAGATAGCTCTTATTCCACTTGGGAATTGCAGCTCTGAAAAATCAACTTTTCATGAGTTGGAAAGGACTGCCTTACAGAGGAAAACGTGCAACTCAACCCTAAATCTGAAGAGTTGCCACCGCCAGCTTTTGTAAAGTATAATGGAAGAGAGAATCCTGAGCAATGGCGGCCTGGACTATCAGAGAAGGGAACACCACTGGCAAGTGCATGCCAAGAGACAACCTATACAGGAAGTGAGCCCATTCTTTGGTGTGTCAATCAAACATTGTTACCTGGAAATGACACCAGGTCCCCAGGAAGAGGCTATTTCTGCATGTTTTAGAGGAGCATCTGTTCCCTTCACAACAGGCTCCATTGAGTCTCCCCTGAGCAAGCTCGGCTGGAAACACTGTGTCTGAGCAGAGCGAAAGGGCTTGTGGCACATTCCTCGAGAGGTGATGTGGGGGCGGGTGGAGGCAGCCTAGCATCTTGGGGCAGAATAAGAACAGCTGCTCCAAAATATGTTACAACTTGTCATTGTCAACGAAGCAATAATATATGTTAAGTGGGTGGGGAGCAACACGGCCCTGCATCCTGGGGACAGGAAGGTGGCAGATGAAAGCCCAAGACAAGGACATTGCTTCACATTGGACAGAGAGAAAGCAGCAGGCCATACACAGCAAGGAAAAGCAAAGACAGACAAGGCATTTCTAGAGCAATGAGGCTGTTCTGGAAGGACTTTGCTGCATCCAAGCCCAACATCTGTCTCCTCCCCACCTGAACAACATCTGTCTCCTCCCCACCTGAAGCTCTACAAGAACAAAAAACGAGCCTGGCAAGTTTTTAGCAGAGGCAAATTTTTGTTGTTGTTTAAACTGTTTATACTCCCCTGTTATCTCCTTAGACGAGGGTTACCATATTTTGGAAAGCAAAACAGAGGATTATATTTCCTGGCTGACTACTTCAAACAGGTGATCACTATGAGAAATTCAAATGCCTCTACTATTTAAGCTGTGATAATTGCCACTAACCAGGAATATTCCTAACCTTCCAACCCCAAAAGAGGACAGTCATCAGTTTTTTAAAAAGAGCCTAAGCAGTGACGGACAGCAGAACAAGAGGCCGTACCCTCCAAAAAGAGGCTATCTGGTAACCCTACCTTAGGCTCAAGGCAACAAGTTGCAAAGACATGAAGTGGAATAAAATACTCCAACATAAAAACAACACGCAAGCTCAAAATGGTACACCTAGGTCTGTAAAAAGCACTTTACTCTCCAAATCCCCTTTGAAATAACAATGCACTATATGCCTTCTGGAATGCAGGCAAGGATGTTGTCCCTGCACCCAGTCTGGTGAACTATACGACTGTTGATAAAGTGCCTTGTTGTGATGTCATTTCCTTTCATTCCTGAAGCAGCTTTACACTTTTTAGAAGCCCACTTTTATTTTTAAGGCAAGGCAATGAATGAATGGATTAACATTCTTGCCACACTTGTTTCAATTACAAAAGGAGGCCAGCCATCTGAAGCAAGGGGGCTGGGGTTGGGGGAGGAACAAGACTCATACCTGAACCAATGTTAGATTTGTTGGCCAGATTCACTGGGTGGCTGAGGGACATGTTGAATTCTCTTTTTTATAGTGTGTCTGCCTTCATCCTAAAGTGAAACTGAATGCGCATGAGAGATGGAAGTTCCGTCTTGACTAAATATCCAAAATCTCATCTAGTCATTTTATGAGGATCTCCAACCTAAAATGACCCGTGGATGAGCTGTGTTTGTAAACTACTGGGAATGTAGATTAGCAGGAGGCAGAAGTTGATTAAATGTGTGGAATGGCCCAGCACTGAAAATGTTTGGCCCCAAATCTTCCTTTATTTGTCCCGCACTATGTATACATATTTAAGAAGTGTCGAGAGAATGTTGAATAACATAGAATCATTGAATCATAGAGTTGGGCCATACAGGCCATCTAGTCCAACCCCTGATCAAGGCAGGATCAGCCCAAAGCATCCTAAAGCATCCAAGAAAAGTGTGTATCCAACCCTTTGCTTAAAGTCTGCCAGTGAGGGGGAGCTCACCACCTCCTTAGGCAGCCTTTTCCACTGCTGAACTACTCTGACTGAAATTTTTTTCCTGATATCTAGCCTATATCGTTGTACTTGTAGTTTAAACCCATTACTGCGTGTCCTTTCCTCTGCAACCAATGGGAACAGCATCCTGCCCTCCTCCAAGTGACAACCTTTCAAATACTTAAAGAGGGCTATCATGTCCCCTCTCAGCCTCCTTTTCTCCAGGCTGAACATTCCCAAGTATCCCTGTTCTAACACTCCTTACTGTGTTGGCATTACCAGGTTCTGTTCTGAGATTGCATCTCCTGCTTGGATCTTGGTCTTTAGCCACAGCAGGGACTAGTTAGTGTTCCTGCACACACAAGAGATGAAAGGACCATCCTCTGCCCTTCCCCCCTCTCTGGTAGTTTCTCTGCAAATTGGGCATGGAGTGATTCCAGAGGTCAGTCCAACACATTCCAAATTTTTCAGTAGTTTACTATAGTACACATACCCATTTACACTTCAGTGAGCTACACTGTTCTCCAGATACTGAGTCATAGAATCATAGAGTTGGAATGGACCTCCAAGGTCCTCTGCAGAATGCAGGAAATGCACAACTATCTTCAAGGGCCCAGTGCTACAAATGGACTGTAGACAGATTCCAACAGAAGCATCAGGAGTCCCAGGAGCTGTTGCTGGACAAAGGTGCCACACAGAAATCCATGCAGCAGAAAATCCATGGAGGTCCATGTGGAGCAGGACTGGGAATGGTAAGCAATGCATAACACAGAGGGCACAGTTGAATCTGTACCAAGAATGAATGAATAGAAAGGCTCAAGGACAGTTCTCATTACAGAGGTCCACGGTAATACAGAGAACACTTTGATTTTTATAGGGCTGGAAGGAGGCTGAGATGTCCAGAGTAAGCTTAAAGTTGGCTTAAAGTTGAGGAAGGGTGAATGTTTGAAGCAGAGAGAAGGCATGTTTGGGAGCAGAATATGGAGAGCCAGAACAAAAGAGTTAGGACATCATCAGAAATAGCCTCCTCTACTTTCAGACTGAGATCAGTAGAGGTCTTTTCTGATATGATGCATCAAGACCAGATGGCTACAGAGCATGGTAGTTGTATTGGATAGCTAGCTGAACATGGCTCTGCCTGCAGATCCTTAAATTTGGAGACTGGGGCCATGTACAGACCTGGGGACTCCTCCCCTCCCAGGCTGAACTGAAATGTAAACAGTTAAAAAATGGGAGGGCGAAATCGCTCCAGACAGACTAATGTTGTCTGTACTTGCACAGACCACTTAAAGGACCGTCCTCACAGGCTCCAGCATTAGGCCCGAGCAGTTCCCTGGAGAGATATTCATGCATCTTTTTGTAAGCGTGTCTGTTTCAAGCAGTTTAGTTAGTTGTTCATTTTTATTAAGAACGGGCTGCTGGAGAAACGTCCTTTGGGATCTATTCCAATTGTACTATTGTTAATTGTGCATGGTAGTTTGATATGTTTATAGGGTTAGGCCAATAAATCACATGGCGGTGATTGTCCACCTACAAGGGAGTTGGTACCAGCCTCCTGTTAAAACTGGCAGGCATTCAAACCCCTTTATGAGCCACATGAAATTGAATGTTGCCTGTTGATCCACCATGTCGTACTTTGGGGCACATGAACAGGCACAGCGTAGTGGACTCGGGTTTCTAGCATATTTGAAAGGCTTGACTGTCTGAAGGCTGTGAGGAAGACAGGACTCTTTGTTGGACCCTAACAAAGCAACGCCCCCGATACTCCTCCTTGTGGGCCTTTATATGCTTACAAAGCTCTGGTAGGAAGGGGAGAGGAAACTTGTTGCGATTCCCATCTGCCTAAATGGGCCCCGAGTGGCTTTTATAGCAACTATCTCTAGGCAAATTCATTCATGCCATTTAAAATACTCTTCAGGCCTTTTCCCACTTATGTTGTGGAGATATGAACCAGAGAGGAAGAGTTTTAATTTTGCTTGCATTGTATTTCAGCCTCCCTGTACCTTACTGCTCATATGTGATTTCGCTCCTGCTAAACTCCAATCAGTTTGCATAATTATCAGTTTTTCCACAAATATTTAACACAAGCTAGCTAGCATTAGGCACAATGATGCTCCAGCTGAAAGGAGTGTGTGTGTGTGGGGGGGGGGGGGGATCAGCTGTACATTGCAGCACAGCATTTATGGATGTTAATTTCAAAAAATGTCCCATTGCTCTCTGGGTTAGGGAACAGGTGCTAGTTACTGTACAGTTATTACTACAAGAAACAGGCCCAGGAACAACCCAAGAGGGTGTAACAGGAAGAGGACATAGAAACAGCAGAAAGTGGGAAAGGATGTGGTCGAGGGTGGAGAACAAAGAGCTGGTCAGGGATATAAAGGGCAGGGGAGAGTGTTCCAGGAGATCACAAATGATATAGTAGGAAGAGATGAAGGAAGGCAAGAAGCACCAGCACAATGAGATATGACGAAAATCAAAGATCTTCATTTCTCTGTAGGAGAAACATGCAACAAGCACACAGTCCTGACACAGACCAGGGCCATGTTGAGAAGGAAGAAGGAATTTAATCCTCTCCTCACCTGTACTCAGTTTTACTAATAAAGACTGGGCTTTTTTGTGCTATTTCAAAGGAGGAAAGTTGAGGTTTTTAAGGGAATATCTTTTCCTTTAAAATGCTAGCAGAAACAGAAGGAACCTAGATTCACATTGGCAAAGTTAAACTTTCCCGCTCTTCAACCATAGCCCTGATCCAAATCTGAGCTGTCCGCAGGTGTAATTTTTGTTTTACAGCCTTAAAGCCTGTCCACCAAATAAATTCAGTTGTTCACTAGTTATATTTTAAAATATCTGCTTGGAGCCAAACTTCTATATGGATGTCTTTTTGAAACACTGAAGAAAACAACTTAATAAACAAAATTCACCATTTGTTGTTAGAAAAAAATGTACTTTCTTTAATAGTTCCCTTTATTTCCCTTTTTCAGAAAAAGATACCAAATAAACATGTCCTAATGCTCCTCAGTCACTTCTTTGCCAATTCAAATTTACCATTATTTTTTAAATGGCCCAAGTAATTCGATTTAAATTTATATCCTCCTTTCAAAGCTACATTCTGGACTTGAAGGGAGTTGAAACATTCCTGAAAGAGGGGAGTAATATGTGCACGAAAGATCTTCAGACTGACCAAGGAAGGAAGGGCTAGAAGTTGAGACTTTCATCAAAGAAACACAGAATTAAAAGCTGCATATCTAGACAGACAACTAAACACCTTATTTCTTAGCTGTGCAAGGCTTATGAATTTGTTTCACAGAACGTTCCTGGGGAGCATGCAGATCAATCAACTCTGCTGTCCAAGTTTGGTACACAAATGAGCAGACTGACAGACATTGCTGTGAAGCTCCGGAGAGGCAGAGAACCTCAAATTCACACCTCAAGACCCCAAAGGCCAGCTTTGCTCCCTGCCGTTTCCACAACAGCTCACGTTGCTTCAAGTCAGGGCTCAATTTTGTCCTCTGACTATAATTCCCCCTTGACTGTGAGCTTGTGAGCTGCCCCCACCAAGGGCCCTCCAGCCGCCCTCCTCCTTTTAACACAAAAATGTCAGCCCATGACGGATTGGAACACGTTCGCCTCCCAAACACACAGTGTTGTCTTTGTGCTGTTACCATCAGTGGCCATCCATCATGGTCTAACCTGACAGCCGGCAGCAGAGCCCTAATCCCCCAGGCCGGCTTGAAATTACGCAGCTACAGGAGTCTCCTCCACACAGAGCAGCCTCAACTTGAGGTGGAGGAAGGAGCGCTGGTCTTTCCGCTGCTCGTGAACTGCCGAGTAGGCATGCTCCACGGGTCCCTCGACCTTGCTGTGTATCCAGACAATAAGCTGGCTAAGGGCTAGTCTGCTTGCTGTGTGCATGAAGGAGGATACACGTAGCATTTTCTCTAAATAAAGTCACTTGGGACAGGGCAGGCTTCACACTTATGAAATGAAATAAATAAAAAGAACAAATAAACACAGGTGTAGGAAAAATGCCCATTGTTCTGTGATTATCACACCCGCATGTACATAAATTGGAAGGAAGCACACCTAGGAGACAATTGGGGAAACTGCAAAGCAGCTAGGAGTTGTATAAAGAAGAGGGCATGAGAGAATTGAGTTGAAATGAAAAAACAGATGAATTTGCAAACTCTAATAATTTTAAAATGGGGGAAACAATGCAATTCTGTTCACAGTTACTCAGAAGTGGGCCCCATTCACTTCAATGGGACTTACTGCTAAGTAAGGGTTTGTAGGATTGTAACCAAAGACTCTTATACTGAAGGACAGAATAATGATGATAGGGGTGCAAAGTGTTAACCTTTACAAACCCAACAAAGGGATATTTGCAAGAAGCATTACCAGTCCTGTGACAATTAGATGAGGCAGTGATATACCCCCAGGAGCTCGGATGTTGCTGGCCTTGCTCTGGATGCACTGACAATGTAGAGTAAATAAAACAGGCAGGGAAATGATCTGGACAGGAAAACAGTGGCCAGAAAAACCATTAGAGAATGCGGTGGGTTGTTTTCATTAAAAGGAAGCGCTTGTATTGTAACAAGCTATTCCTGGGTTCAGGTTTTACATATTTCTTCACAAGTTCATCTTGTGTCTTGCATTTTATTGAAGGACAGGTGGGGTTCTTGCATCAAAGGATAAAGGAGTAAGAAAGTCTGTCATCAGCAAACCTCAAGCGGTCGCCTCTGTGAAAGAAAGTGTTTTGCCACCAGTAGTCATACTGGCATCTCTTAATCAGCCCCCTCCCACTGGTGAAAAGCACTGCAAGATTTCCAATAGTTCGGTCCCTTCACTGCCCTCCACTTCGAAGCCAGCACGGCAAATGAGGCATTCTAGTCCTCATGTTCCTGGGATTCCACATGATGCCATTCTCGACTTGAACTGACTGCTTCTGTGTTTTTCAGGAAGCATCTCCATCTGTGCTTGCAAGAGACAAACAAGGGGCTCTTTCGGGACGAATGCTAGTACAGATGGGGCTTGAGGGACCTGCTTATGAACTACATCAGCCATGTGCATTGTAGTCAGGGCTGGAAGCATCAGCAGTGTGGCAGTATCATTCCTATTTCATTTGCCCCATTGTGGTTCCTTTCATTTCACTTGAAGTTATGAATTGGGACTTCCAGGTTCAGAGGCAGTGTACCTTGGAACAGCACTTGGGAGGGCAACATGCCCTTATTATGAGCCTTTTGAGGCCACCTGATTGTCTACTAGCTCTTTGGTGCTTGACCTGCATTGCTTAGTATCCTGCAGATACTCTCCTCTAGAGGTCTGTCCTTCCCTCCACTTCTTGAACATTTCCTTTTTCTCCCTTAGTTCCTCCTGAAGTTCTCTGTTCATCCAAATAGGCTTCTTGGATCCCTTACCATGTGTCTGTCTTGCTGGAATAGTCATGTCTTGAGCATGCCATAGCTCTTGTTTAAGGAGAGCCCACCCATCACTTACTCCTTTCTCTTCCAGCATTCTGGTCCATGGGATGACTTTCATCATGTCTCTGAGTTTATTATGGTCTGCCCTATGAAACAGACACATCTGAGTACGATCTTCCTTGTCTCTCCTCTTATAAGAAATTCTAAGAGAACATGGTCACTCCCTCCCAAGGTCCCTACCTCCTTCACCCCATCCACCAGGCTCTTGTAGGTTCTTCCACCATTTGATAAATGAAATTTTCAGCCAGGCAGCGCAGAAAGTTGTCCAACTCAGGGTGCTTAGCAGAGTTTGTTTCCTAGCATACATCATGGAAATGGAAGATATCCATAATTACAAAGTCTTGTTGCCCAGATAGACTATCAAGCTGCTTAAGGAGGGCAGCATCTACATCTTCACCTTGGTGAGGTGGTCTGTAGCAGATGCCAATCACTAAACTCTTTAGGCACTTCTGCACATAAAAAAAATAGTGTTACACCAGCATAGTAGCATAGCGCTAAATATTATTGCACCTCTGGCCATTCCTCACCTTCTTGCCATCTTGCTGTAGTCTGCTGCCTTTTCGCACTTCTTACACTCTGGGCTGATCCTTCTTATCCTGGGTTACTGAAGATGCAACTGAAAACAGACATACATGTTATAAAGGCTGTGGGATGGTGACAAGTCATTAGCAGTATTTCCTCTCCACACTGTCAGCAGTCATGTAGCCATCACCAAGATAGTATTTCTAATTTGGGGGAAGTCCGAAGTGCCATCATATGCCAGCAGATGCCCGGTTTGCATCCTTTCATTTTATATGGAAGTATAATGCATGTTGGACAGTTTCAGAAGATGCCTGCTAGGGTTGCCAACTGTTTATATTGGCCTTGCTCCTCAACAAAAGCCTTCAATAACAGCTTGGCATGCTGGAATTTAGCCAGTGGCATTGTCCTGTGTACTCATGGCCCATGGCAGGAAATGCCCCACCTGCTTCATTTCTGTATGTCCAACGTCTGTTTCAAGGTCCTAATAAAACGAGCTTTGCTTCATTCAAAAATCTTGTCATTTGCCCATCAGGACATGCTGCCCTGTTCAGCTCTCAAACTGGCCCAGACAAATACATTTTACTGGGGTTAACCAGACTCAACAACATCAGAATCCCAAGGCTAGGGTTTTGCAGGCACATTTGTTCCTTTGGGAACAAGGGGATGCATGGAAGAAACTGATTGGATTGTGCCCTTTAGCCCCAGCCTGGCTTCCTTACATTCAGGGGCTCTGTTTGCATGGAATTTGCACTCCTGCGCCAGAGTATGCTGTGATGGACAGGAAGCTGTCCTACCCCTGAAGGGGAAAGCAGCCACTCTCTGGAGCCTATGGGAGTGCTGCTTCAGCATCCAATCATTTTTCAGAAGGGGGGTAGCGTGTGGGGGGAGAACCACAACCAGGGCTAACCCACCCATTAGGCTTAGTAGGCACAGTACCCACAAGATTTTGGGACCCATGAAAATGTTTTAATGTTTTTCTAGCATCATCAGGGGAAATGAAACATTTAGGCCCACAAAAAATATTAAATTTTGCCTAAAACAGGGAAGGGGAGGAATATTGAAGTGTTTAAAGTTATATCAAAATTAATTTAAAATATTGATACTATTATTGCCGGAGGGGTGCAAGCAAGAAAAGTGCTTGTGGCCCACAAAAGGAATAATGCAGGCGTGAACACAGCAGGAGTTTAGTTCAGGCTGTCTCAAGGAGAGTGCAGGAGTAATTCAACTCTACCTCAGAGGGAGAGCAGGGAGAGCTCAGGCCGGGCTCAGGAGAAGAGCAGACAGACTGACGGAAAGCTCTGCTTGGTAGAGCAGCAGAATGGTTTTGCTCTACCTCTGAGAGAGAATACAGTATCTCTCCCCATTTAAAAATCCGTCTTGCAGCCCTGATGACTCACATATGACTGAACACTAGGAGATTATCTGCTGTGTTTTATTGCACTGTGAAAAATGGGACTCACATGATCTTGTAATATGGGGAAACAAGCTGAGTGTACAGGATGCATAGTAGATCCAGATTCTGGTGACCAGAATCTGGTGACCATAGGTGACCAGATTCTGAGGGGACCTAAGGCGGGACACCGGGGGCAGGGGGGGCGGCTCCTGCTCGGTGGTGGCGGCGGCAGGCACCCGAACCATGCATAATGAGGGTGAGCGCTATGTGTGATATACTTGATGTGCCATTGCCATTTTGTGTGTCTTGGGCAATATGTGCAAACTGAATCCCATATTTTTGAGAGAATACATTATCATGTACCAAAGAATATATATGCGCTGCCCTATTCACTCAAAATGGCAGTCATACATACTGGGAGGATCATGTACAGGTTGCACTAACATTGGAGTTAAAACCAAGTGTCTGAAAAGGGCTATGGTAAGATAAAAGTCCCCAGTCCCTTGGAAAGGGATTCCCCCACCTACCACCCACCCCCGCCCATGGATTTACAACAGAATTAATTGAATTACAATAGCCATTCAAAGCAGTGAAGAATGACCAACCGCATAATACAAGACAGGCCTAGAAAAGATAACTTCACATTCTCACTTTCAGATTCAGACTAACCATATTGTATCTTCAACACATCATCGGTGCCACATAGCCCATTCTGGATAATTACGTCTCTCTCAGTGGCCACAGATGGCAGAACTTTCCTTGCTTGCAGACAGCTAACAACATTTGCTCATCACCAACAGAAACACAGACCCAGAAGCCAGGCTGTGCAAAATCCAAGAAGCTGACTTGACCCCCAAGTTGGTTGAATTTGGGCTTCAGAATTTTATCCCACTATCTTAGCAAAGCCTGGCAATTCTCATCCATCAGTTATTAACTTTTATCTTAGATTGAGAACAGACTCTGTATTCTTCTTGATTTGATTTGAAAACCTGTTCTGAAATAGAATTCTGTTAGTCTTTAAAGTACAGCAGTACACCTGTTCATATCTTTCTATAGCAGATTAATATGGTTACCCCTCTGGAGTTATTACATTAGCCAACTATTTCCTGTGTATCAAAAAGCTAAACCTAGGAACAATTTCATAATCTTTATGATTCACACAAACTGCAGATTTCCAATGTCTCACTTTGATGTAATCCCACTAACTTTAGGATAACATCAAGAAGGAATTTTGATCTCAGTGACAGTTCATGAAGTGTGGAGTTTGGGTCCTTTTTTTAAAAAAAAGGTCTATTGTTCTTTCATGGATTTCATACCTTGTAAAGCTGTCTGCATTGTGATGTCAGATGTGATATTTTCTGAGCAGACGGTGGCTTTGAGTCTGGGGATTGGATTACAAAGGCCCTAGACATCGGGTTAAGTCCATTTTAAACCGGAGAGATTCTTCCAAGTCCTACAGTCCACTGTGAAGAATAGGAGAACTGAAGTGCCAGAGAGAGATCAGATAGACAATCCATCTACAGCCAGGAGCAGAAGGAAGGCTGTGTAGAATGTTTCACTCTGGGCACCAATCTCAGGGGTTTGGGGAGACAGTGCCATAAATCCAGGGTTGGAATTCGGACAACCAAATGGTATTTCTTGAATGGAGGTTGAGATGCAATGAATTGTGACACTGTAAGGGATAGCATAACATAGCAAGTTAAATGCATAGTGTGCTAAAAGGTATCCCCAGGCTATTGTTTTTACCATGGAGAAAGAAGGATTTAGTCTTAAGTTGCTAGACCTCAACAAGGAATTCACCTCTTTCCTTTAAAAAAAAATCCCACTCAATATCCTTTTTCACATCACAGGCCTCTAACAGATTTCTGTCAGCCTGAAACTGACCCTTTTTAATAATATCAGAATTAGCTCTTTCATCAGCCAGCATGGACAAGAGGGAACATTCTTAAAACCTTGCTCTCTAGTGAGATTCTCTGCAAAGCAGTAGCTTTCTACTTCTCTCTTATACATTGGTAAGCAGGAGGCTTTTTGTGGGTTCAGTGATCAGATGACACCAATTTCAAAAAGAAAGCTTTCTCAGCCTTTTCCAACTTTTTGGCCATGGAGGTACCGCTGAAATATTTTTTAGACTTCAAAGTACCAGAAAGCTATGTCAGCTGACACCCCCCCTCCCCCCAGGAAATAAGAGGAGTCAGCCGGCAAAGGTTTAAATGGCCAGGGACCCTCCCTTTCCCGCCCCCTTCAGGCCCATCATTGGCCACTTTGGGAGGGGGCAGGCCAACCTGTCATAGAATCATAGAATCATAGAGTTGGAAGGGGCCATACAGGCCATCTAGTCCAACCCCTGATCAAGGCAGGATCAGCCCTAAGCATCCTAAAGCATCCAAGAAAAGTGTGTATCCAACCTTTGCTTGAAGACTGCCAGTGAGGGGGAGCTCACTACCTCCTTAGGCAGCCTACTCCACTGCTGAACTACTCTGACTGTGAAAAACCTTTTCCTGATATCTAGCCTATATCGTTGTACTTGAAGTTTAAACCCATTACTGCGGGTCTTTTCCTCTGCAGCCAATGGAAACAGCATCCTGCCCTCCTCCAAGTGACAACCTTTCAAATACTTAAAGAGGGCTATCGTGTCCCCTCTCAACCTCCTTTTCTCCAGGCTAAACATTCCCAAGTCCCTCAACTTATCTTCATAGGGCTTGGTTCCTTGGCCCCAGATCATCTTCGTCGCTCTCCTCTGTACCCTTTCAATTTTATCGACGTCCTTCTTGAAGTGAGGCCTCCAGAACTGCACACAGTACTCCAGGTGTGGTCTGACCAGTGCCGTATACAATGGGACTATGACATCTTGTGATTTTGATGTGATGCCCCTGTTGATACAGCCCAAAATGGTATTTGCCTTTTTTACCGCTGCATCACACTGCCTGCTCATGTTTAGTTTACAATCCACAAGTACCCCAAGGTCTCGTTCACACACAGTGTTACCTAGAAGCGTATCCCCCATCCAGTAGGCATGCTTTTCATTTTTCTGACCCAGATGCAGAACTTTACACTTATCTTTATTAAATTGCATCTTGTTCTCATTTGCCCATTTTTCCATTGTGTTCAGATCTCGTTGAACTCTGTCTCTACCTTCCAGAGTATTTGCCAGTCCTCCCAATTTGGTGTCATCTGCAAACTTGATGAGTAGTCCTTCCTCCCTTTTTTGAAGATCAGAATAACGTTTGCTTTCTTCCAGTCCTCCGGGACATCTCCAGTCCTTAAAGAGGTTCCGAAGATGATCGACAAGGGCTGTGCAAGTTCTCTGGAAGGTTCTTTGAGTACTCTCGGGTGCATTTCATCCGGACCAGAGGATTTGAACTCATCCAGTGCAGCTAAATGCCTCCCGACAACCTCTCTATCCATGTTAACCTGCCACCCAGACACTGTCTTTTGGCTATGGCCATCTCTAGATGTGCCTAAACACTTTGACCTGTGGGAAAAACAGATGTAAAATAGGCACTAAGCCTTTCTGCTTTCTCTGCATCCTCTGTTAGAGTTTGTCCATCCGCACCCAACAGTGGGCCTATTGCCTCCTTTACTTTACGTTTGCTCCTCACATAACTGAAAAATCTTTTCTTGTTACAATGGGCTTCCCTGGCCAAACTTAGCTCACTCTCAGCTTTGGCCTTTCTGATGATTGATCTACAGTGCCTAGTAACCTGTAGGTACTCTTCTTTAGAGCTCTGTCCTTCCCTCCATTTTCTGAACATTTTCCTTTTCTTTCTTAGTTCCTCTTGAAGTTCTCTGTTCATCCAAATAGGCTTCTTAGAGCTCCTGCAGTGTTTTCGTCTTTCTGGGATAGTCATTGATTGAGCATGCAATAGCTCTTGTTTAAAAGCCATTGAAATAAGTAGAACTAACTAGTTAGCCCCACAGTATTTCATAGCTACTATTTTTTTTTGTTTCGGGGGAGAAGTGCTCACATAGGAGGAGGTCAGTTGGTACATTTGTTGTTCATTCATTGGCCCCAACCAAATGCCTGGCAGAAGAGCTCAGTTTTGCAGGTCCTGTGGAACTTAGTCAGCTTCGACAGGGCCCTCCACTCTTCCGGGAACTCATTCCACCAGGTAGGGGCTAGGCCTGAAAACGCCCTGGTTGAGGCCAAATGAATCTCTCTTGGGCCAGCTTGTCAGAATTAGCAGAGTGTAATGCCCTGCAGGGGGTATAGTCTGTGGTAAGGGGTGTCTCTATAATGTGCAAAGAGATAGGCAAATTTGTCTTATTAGTTGCAGGTCTGTTGTTCAGATTAAAGCAATCCAGATACCTTTTAAAAATCTGGCTAGTCATATCTCATCGAGTCATGGGCCAGTGTATCTCTGTTGTATGTGCTGGTTCCTTTTCTGCACAAAGCGAGGCTATCTCTGAGCTGCCTGAAACAGAGCTGCCCCTGTATATGGGAGGGCTTCTTGTTCCCAGAGCGCAACATGTTAGAGTTGTCCGGTTCCCCACCGCCATTGGCAAGGGGTAATGGGGATAGGGTTGCCACCTTCAGGCTGGGAAACACCCGGAGATTTGGAGATGGAGCCCGGGAAGGACAGGGACCTCAGTGGGGCGCAATGTCATAGTGTCCAACCTCCAAAGTATCCATTTTCTCCAAGGGAATTGATCCCCGTAGTAGGGAGATGAGCTGTAATTCTGGGGAATCCCCAGGTCCCACGTGGAGGCTGGCAAGACATACCTACCAGCTATATCAGGGCAGGAAAAAGGTATGGACTCCTCCATTGGGTACATGACTGGGCAAGATCTGTCTTTCCTTTCTTTGTTGGCCTGAAAATTACTTTATTGCTCCATCTCTGCCACTTGGAATGGAAAAAGTGTAAAGGGAGACTGCCCACGCCAACCTAGTCTTGTGAGCTGACTAACTGAACAGGCAATGTACTTTCCCCCCTCAGCATTCACAAAGTGGAAACTTGATATTCACAAAGCAAGGCATAAGATTCATGCACAGATACTCAGCAGGAAAAAGTCGTTTCATTACAGATATGTGGCCAGCTAGAAGAGAAAGCCAGACACTTGCAGAGATTCCCTTTGCTACAGGAATATTGGGAGCCCATGTGATCTTGTGGTCAAAGTGTCAGACTAGAAAGTGGACAATCATGTTCCAATCACCACACAGCCATGAAGCTTGCTGGTGATCTTGCTTGCTAGTCTCTCTCGCAGCCTAAACTATGTCTTGGGAGAATAAAATGGAGGAAGAAGTCTGATTCACACTGCCCTGAGCATGTGATAGAAAGGGGTGTGTGAAAGTATGTAATATAAAAGGAACAGGATTGATTCCTTGCCATACCTGGTGAACGTGTACATTACTTGGACATATGACAACATGTGACTGGGCATGACACACTGTGGACTAGACCAGGGCAGAGTCTGCACTTACTTTGTTTATTCCATTGTCAATCCTGTTGAATTCAGATCGATTTGAACTCGGGTCTTCCACTCCTCCCCCCTCCCCATTGAAACAGGAAAGTGTTCTGCACGTGGTTAGGGTAGTTCATAAGGGGAGGGGGAGCCAAGCCTCTTTCTTTTCTTGAAGGGGTTGGGGGAGAGGAGCCAAGCAGGGAGCCTCTTTCTTTTCTTGGAGGGGTGGGGGAGAAGATTGAAAAAGGCAGAGGAGGGAGGAAAAATCCAGGACCGACAGAAGTTGAGAGAAATTAGGGGTTTCTCCTTTAAGGCAAGCTTGTCACATGACCAGGTGTGGCCTGTCAGAGGTTCTCTACCACTGAGCTTTCTTTCCCAATCCAGATTTGAAAAATATTGAGCGTTAAAAGCACTCTAAGATATGGCACAATAAAGGTAGTGTCACTCCGGATCAATCCTTCTTGCTGCAGAAGGAAAATTTAAATTGCCCAAAATCCAAATGGAAAACATATTCTGTGTAGAGGGCAGGGACTGAATCGATCTGGGGTTGGAATAAAAGCTCCATGCAGTTTACACCCAAGTCACACTTGGAACTGAACTGAAACAGCAGAGGTGGTCTTCTGAGCTACGGCTTCTTCCTTCTGTGTTGAACTATCTGTGGAGTATTTACTGCATACATTACAGTGGAATAGTTTGCTTCTCTCCCCCTGATATGTGTGTGTGACGGTTTAGTTCCATGGAGTATAATCCCTACTCCTTAGCCCTAGTGCTAGTTAAGCTGCAGGCTGTAGACTGCATGAGCTCCCTTGTACTCAAACCAGTTGCTCCCATCCCTGAATCTCATAGAATCATAGAATCACAGAATCATAGAGTTGGAAGGGGCCATACAGGCCATCTAGTCCAACCCCCTGCTCAACGCAGGATTAGCCCAAAGCATCCTAAAGCATCCAAGAAAAGTGTGCATCCAACCTTTGCTTGAAGACTGCCAGTGAGGGGGAGCTCACCACCTCCTTAGGCAGCCTATTCCACTGCTGAACTACTCTGACTGTGAAAAACTTTTTCCTGATATCTAGCCTATATCATTGTACTTGAAGTTTAAACCCATTACTGCGTGTCCTCTGCAGCCAGCAGAAACAACATCCTGCCCTCCTCCAAGTGACAACCTTTCAAATACTTAAAGAGGGCTATCATGTCCCCTCTCAACCTCCTTTTCTCCAGGCTGAACATTCCCAAGTCCCTCAACCTATCTTCATAGGGCCTGGTCCCTTGGCCCCAGATCATCTTCGTCGCTCTCCTCTGTACCCTTTCAATTTTATCGACGTCCTTCTTGAAGTGAGGCACACAGTACTCCAAGTGTGGTCTGACCAGTGCCGTATACAATGGGACTATGACATCTTGTGATTTTGATGTGATGCCCCTGTTGATACAGCCCAAAATGGCATTTGCCTTTTTTACCGCTGCATCACACTGCCTGCTCATGTTTAGTTTACAATCCACAAGTACCCCAAGGTCTCGTTCACACACAGTGCTACCTAGAAGCATATCCCCCATCCAGTAGGCATGCTTTTCATTTTTCTGACCCAGATGCAGAACTTTACACTTATCTTTATTAAATTGCATCTTGTTCTCATTTGCCCATTTTTCCATTATGTTCAGATCTCGTTGAACTCTGTCTCTATCTTCCGGAGTATTTGCCAGTCCTCCCAATTTGGTGTCATCTGCAAACTTGATGAGTAGTCCCTCCACCCCCTCATCTAGATCATTAATAAATATGTTAAAAAGTACTGGGCCGAGCACCGAGCCCTGAGGTACCCCGCTACTCACCTCTCTCCAGTCTGATGAAACACCATTAACAACAACTCTTTGAGTGCGGTTCTCTAACCAATTCCCTATCCACCTAACTATCTGAAAATCCAGATTGCAGTCCTTCAACTTATCCATCAGAACATCATGGGGAACCTTGTCAAAAGCTTTACTAAAATCCAAGTAAATGACATCAACCGAATTTCCCCGATCCAGCAAACCTGTTACTTGGTCAAAAAAGGAAACTAGGTTGGTCTGGCAGGACCTGTTGGAGACAAATCCGTGCTGACTTCCTTGGATCACCACATTGTCCTCCAGATGTTTGCAGATCGCTCCCTTTAATATCTGCTCCATTATCTTCCCCACAACAGAGGTCAGACTCACTGGTCTGTAGTTTCCTGGGTCATCCTTCCTCCCTTTTTTGAAGATCGGAATAACGTTTGCTAACAAATTGATGTTTTGGTTTTTTTTAACCTACATATCCCTGCGTTGCGAACCTAATATCAGGAGCAGGAGTTAGAACCTTAGTCCTGATTTGCAAGCAAAACAGAACTTCTCACTACCAGAGCAAAAAGCACAAAGGAGAATCTTGAAATGAAAACAGCCAGAATTTCAGGTATGGGGAGGAACTCATTCTCCAGTGAATACTGTTCATGCTCTGTTTAAAATTAAACATAAAACTCCGGACTTGTTCAGCAGCTCAGTTATGAATTTCCAAAAAAAAGGACTGTAAGATGAATCATAGGCCACTGTGACTTCTGACTCGACAGGGGCAAACGTGAAACATGCCAGAAATCTGCCCCAAGTCCCTCCCCATTGAGCTGGTGGGCTGAGAAATGTGAGCAAAATAGAAAGTCTCTCTCAATGGGAGGGGGAATTTAGAAAGGAAAATATTATCACCTCTTTTTTGCTGACATTCTTTCCATTGACCAGTCCCTGGGCTGGTATTTAGCTCAGAGGAAGGCTGAAACCAGAAGAAATGGATGGAAGATTCTTACAAGCCAGGCCTATGGACATTCACATGTTAGCTCCCATGAGTTCAATGGGACTTTCATCCTCTTAAGAAAGGGACAAAGTAAATGAAAAGTAAAGCCTTGTTTTGGATGTCATTTAAAGACCAAGAAAGGAGGTCTGGGTTCAAGTTTTTACTTAGGCATGAAGCTCCCAAGGCAAATCAGTAACTCTCAACGGGTTTCCTTGCCTAGGGTCACAACATAGAGGCAAGCAATGGCAAACCACCTCTGAAACTCTCTTGACTTGAAAACCCCATGGAGCTGAAGCTTCAGGGCAGTTCCATCACCAGCATCCACCTCCATCTCTGATCCACTCTCTTTAATAATTAGCAGGGCCCAGTGGCACCATAAGCACTTCTATTGTGATTTAAGATTTTGGGCAAAAAAACCCACATTAGAAAATGCATTATTATCATCAATTGGCAGATTATACATACAGTTAAAGAGAGAAATGTAAAAATTTGTGGCCAATAAAGCCCTGAAATGGAAGGGGTGACAGTAGATCTGTTTGGTTCTGTGATTAGTTCCAAGCTTGGATCTAGCAGTGTTCTAGAGGCAATGCAGAAGGACTGGGTACCATTCTGCTTGTGCAGAATCTGTTGCTGCTGTGGGTGCTTTCCTCTCCATGTCTATTATAGTGCACAGCAACTCCTTATGCAGCACCTTGCACAACTGGGGAAACAGACTGGGATATACTATGTTTATAGCAGTATGAAGTTTGGTTCACATTTCTACTTGCACGAGCACATGCAAAGGTAGAACCAAGCCACTATGATCTATTGGAAGGGACTAAGGGACTGAGGGACAGGAGGAAGAGTCCTGCATGGCTAAACTAAAGGTACACCTGGTGCAGCACTCCATTCCCTACAGTGCTCAGCCAGAGACCTCCAAAAACTCTCAGAAAGACCTTGAAGGCAATGGCCTTCTCTCGCTGGGGTCCTGCAGTAACTACTAATTCAGTAGTACACTGGTAGGATTATCCAGGACTTTTTCTTTTGCTTTCAGATTTGCCTGAGAAGCTAGTCCTTGACCCTGTGAAAGCTTCCTGCTCCTTAGCAATGCATAGTCACAGCTCCTGTCTGTGTATTTTGGAAGCAAAAGGATGTAGGTCAGAGTATATGGTTTCCAGAAAGTTACAAGGGTTGGCATCTCTCTTCCAGCCCCTTAACTGACTCCATGAAGAGTCTAGGAGTTATACTGGACCCAGCATTACTCTTCAAGAAGCAGGTTAATACAGAGACAAAAATGCTTTCTACCCGTTTAGCCCAGAAGATGGTACACAAACTTGACTTGGTGCATCTGACTATCTGGATCTATGCCACATTAACATGCCTCTGTGTCATCGAGATTAGACTACTGTAAAGCACTTTGTATAGGTCTGCCATCAAAGTCAGCTAGAAGATTCTAGTTGGCACAGAACACTGCAGCTCAATTATTGGGAGCTAGACAGTGTTGCATATACTCCCATTCTGCAGTCACTCCATTGGCTGCCTATCATATTGGCCATTACAAACAAGCCCTTCATGGGCTTTGTCTTTCATATCTGTTAACCGTGTCTCTCCCTGTGATCCATCATGACAGCTGCATTTGTCCAAACAGGGCCTTCAGTAAGGGCCACCCTGCAGATTGGCAAAATCAGCTGCCAATACATGTACATTCTGTTTTGCCCCCCTTCCTTGTGAAACACTCTGCCTCAAGAGGTTAGGGAACGCACCCATAATTCTGGCATTCTGCTACAGAATTGTCCTGGAAGGCATTTTTATCAAGGTGATAATGGATTGGGAGAAGTTTCAAGGAATCAGTGACCTTCTTCAGTTTTTATGGTACACAAAAACCTTACAAGAAACAATCCATAACATATAGATAACCATAACATTAATACTATTAACACTGAACTATTAACATTTGAAGGGAGACCTACCCTAGCTGTCTTGAGATCCATGGAGAAAGGTGAGACATAAATCCAAGCAGGAAAAGAACTCCATAAACTCTCCCACAGTTGCCTCCCAAGCACCAACAGAGCATCAGCTCCACGGACATGGTGTTTCATCTATACCTGTCAAACGTACAGGAAACTCACAACAAACTTCTTAATAAAAAGAGTTTTATTGATTAGCACTATACGCAAGAGACTGAGAAGTCAAATCTGCCAGAGGCCAGATTTGCCCCAGCTTATCAATACATTTCTCCCGCCCAAAACTTGACAGTTCCCAAGGGAGGGGGCCAAGAGAGAAAAGACAGATGTGTAACATAAACAGGCTTTCGCTCTCCCAGCCTTGAAGAGGTGACAACAACCCCGCGAGCCCACAACAAGATAAGGTTAACATAACAATACTATTCAATTTTATAGCTAGCAAACTACAAGGCCTGGGCAAAGAGGCGCCAGGCCCAATCAAGCAATATAACTGACATGGAGGAACTCAGGCTAATTTATGACAGAGATTCTACAATCCTGACATCCCTCCGCATTAAAACAAACTTCCACCCCCACCTAGCCTGCATCAACCGGGCGAGGGCAGTCAGGGAACGCTCGATGGAAAGCCCGGAGAAGGCGGGGCGCCTTCACGTTCCCAGCCTCAACCCACTCTTTGTCTCCTGAGGGGAAATCTTTCCAATCAACCAAGTACTGGAGACGACCCTTGTGCACACGAGAGTCTAAAATCTGGTTGACCTCATAGTGGGTGTCTTTATTGATGTAAATTGGCACAGGCGTAGCTGGAGGGGGGTGCCACTCATCCGGATCAGGAGCTCTCCGCAGCAGGCTGGAATGAAAAACCGGATGCACATTCCTGTAAGTTTTTGGCAAAGCTAACTCCACAGTTACAGCATTAATCAGTTTTACCACCTTAAATGGCCCCACATACTTTGGACCCAGCTTCTTGGACTTTTGTTGGCACCGCAGGTTCTTGGTAGACAAATAGGCCAGGTCCCCCACTTTCCACACAGGCGCAGGTGCCCGTTTCTTGTCTGCCTGGGTCTTATAGGCTTGTTTTGCCTCTTCGAGGCTAGCAACTATTACTGGCCAACCTGCCCTGATAGTCTCTGCCCATTTATTGACTTCGGGAGCCTCGGAAGAATTAAGCTCCCAGGTGGGCGCTGCCACTAAATCAGTCCCGTACACTACCTTGAAGGGAGATACGCCCGTCGAGGCGTGGGCCCCATTATTGTAGGCAAATTCCGCTAGTGGCAATAGGGCAACCCAATCATCCTGCTGATGGTTGATGAAACAGCGTAAGTATTGTTCCAAAATCTGATTAACCCTTTCGGTTTGGCCATTCGACTCCGGGTGATAGCCCGAAGTAAGGGCTTGCTCCACACCTAACAGCCTCAGGAGCTCCCGCCAGAACTTGGCAACGAACTGGGGGCCCCGATCCGTCAGTACACGTCCCGGGATCCCATGCAGCCGTATCACGTGGGTTACGAATAAGGAAGCCAATTTAGCTGCTGAGGGCAGGCTTGCACATGGGATAAAATGAGCCTGCTTGGAAAAAGCGTCCACCACCACCCAGATGACGGTTTTTCCCTGGCTGGGAGGTAGGTCAGTGATAAAGTCCATTGTGACATCTGTCCACGGTCGGGAGGGGGTGGGCTGGGGCTGCAATAGTCCTTTTTTCTTTCCACCAGCCGGTTTGGAGGCGATGCAAGTGGCGCACCCCTGTACGTATTTTTCCACATCCTTACGCAGAGTCGGCCACCAATAATGTCTCCTGACCAGGTGCAGGGTTTTCACGAACCCAAAATGTCCAGCTGTTTTTGCATCGTGGCAAAGTTTTAAAACGTCCCCGCGTGCCGCTGCTGGGACAAAAAGCCGCTCGCCTTTGAAAAACAACCCCCCTTTCTCCACAAGGTCTGGGCGGAGGGAGTGGAATTCAGAGTCCTGTGACACCTCTTTCTGGAACCAACCCCCTGGGATGGACGATCCAGACTTTGTTTGGCTGCGCGTCACCGCGGCCATCCCCAGTTGGGCGGGGGTAAATACTGTATCCACCAATGGGTCACGTTTGCTGTTGTACTGGGGCAGGCGCGACAGGGCGTCCGCCAGAAAATTCATTTTGCCCGGCAGATGCTTGAGGGAGAAGTTGAACCGAGCGAAAAATTCCGCCCATCTCATTTGCTTCGCTGAGAGCGAGCGGGGCTGCTTGAGCGCCTGGAGGTTTTTGTGGTCTGTCCATACTACAAAAGGGACTGCGGACCCCTCCAACCAATGCCTCCAAGTGGATAAAGCCAATTTCACGGCGGCCGCCTCTTTTTCCCAAATTGCCCAGTTTCTCTCAGCCCCGGAGAATTTTTTAGATAAATAGGCCAACGGGTGTAACTTCCCGTCCTCCCCCTCTTGTAGGATCACGGCCCCCATTGCCACGTCCGAGGAGTCTACTTGCACGGTGAATTGTCTAGTGGGGTCGGCATGGGCCAGCACCGGTTCGGAGGTGAATAACAACTTCAGCCTGTCAAACGCGTCCTGGCATTGGGCGGTCCACTGGAGTGGCGCACCAGGGCGGCTTGCTGCTTTCCCCCCCTGTTTCGTTTTTAACAGGTCAGTGAGAGGCAATGCCACTTTGGCAAAACTGGGGATGAACGTTCTGTAGAAGTTAGCGAACCCCAGGAAACTCTGCAGCTGCCGCCTTGTGCGGGGGGGTTCCCACGCTAACAGGTCCTGCACTTTGCCCGGGTCATTTCAATCCCTGCCTGGGAAACTCGAAAACCCAGAAACTCCACCGCATCCCAGTGGAACTCACATTTCGAAAGTTTGGCGAACAATTGGTGCTTCCGTAAACGGCGGAGCACTTCACGGACCAAGTTAGCATGACTCTCAATATTTTCAGAATACACCAAAATATCATCAATGTACACCAACACCCCCTGATACAACAAATCGTGCATAATTTCATTGATCATATTCATGAACACGCCCGGAGCGCCGGCGAGGCCGAACGGCATTATGATGTACTCAAATTGCCCCAGGGGGGTGTTAAAAGCAGTCAGATATTCATGTCCCTTCTTTATCCGGACCCGGTAATAGGCCTCTCTCAAGTCCAGTTTCGTGAAAACCCGCGCCTTCCCCAAGTGACCCAACAAGTCCTTTATCAGAGGCAGCGGGTAAGCGTTACAGGTAGAAACAGCATTCAAACCCCGGTAGTCAGTGCAAAGGCGCAGCGAACCGTCTTTCTTTTTCACGAAAAGAACCGGGGCCGCCAAGGGCGAGGTGGCTGGCCTAATAAAACCCCTCGCCAGATTCTTATCCAAGAATTCCCTGAGCTCGGCCATTTCCCTCGGACTCATGGAATAAAGTTTGGCTTTAGGGAGGGGTTCCCCTTTCTTTAACTCAATGGCACAGTCAGTCTTGCGGTGAGGGGGAAGCTGGTTGCACTCCGCCTCCGCAAATACGTCTGCAAAGTCTTGATACTCCGGAGGGAGAGCCCCCAACTCTACAGTCCCCAAAGCTGCCACTACCCCCTTGCCCGGGAGACACGGTGGCCGGGCGTGTTGCTCGCAAGCAGGGGAGGTGAACTCCACAGTCCCTTCTTTCCACTTCACCAGGGGGTCATGCTCCCTTACCAAGGGTTGGATCTGCTCCCAATGTTTTTTTATGTCCAAGTCCATGGGGCGCGTCTTCACTGTGGCTTCCCCTCCAGAAGCGCATTTCCCATCTAGTTGGGTGATCGGCAAAGGCTCCCCCAACGGCACCTTCCCCACCCCCAGAGTCTCGGCCAGCGCTGGGCTCACCAGGGATTGGGTACACCCTGAGTCCACGATGCAACGGACTCCCACCGTTTTCCCAGATCTGGGGTTGGAGAGATTGGCGGGTAGGAGCAGTAAGGGGGAATCACTCACCGCGCGTTTGCCCCTGTTGGCGGCCTGCTGGCGGGGCGCCTTTACAGCAGACCGTCTTCGTTTCCCGACTGCTCCTCGGCTTGGTCCTCGTCATCCTGGCCACTGCCTTCCTCCGAGTCGTCCACTACCGGTACGGCACCGACCGGCACCAGAAGAGACTTGGCACTTTTCTTCGGAGTGGGTTTCTTGGCGGGTTGGGTTTTCGACGGAGGGCTGCTGACAGCTCTCGCCCCTGCCGCCGCTTTCGATGGGCACTGAGCAAGGAAGTGCCCAGCTTGGCCACATCCCAAGCACAGCCCTTTCTCCATGCGGCGAGTGCGCTCAGTAGGCTCCAACTTCGCTTTTGGCTTGACCTTAGCTGGGGTGGAGGTTTTTGCCCCAGCCTTTCCTGCCAACACCTGGACCACTGAGGCCCTTTCCAGACGATTCTCCATCTCACCAGCCAGTTGGACCCACCCGTCGACTGTAAGCGGGTCGTCTAGAAGGAGACATTTGTTGGCCAGGTCTGGTGAGAGACCCCCTACGAACGCCAGCACGCGTTGGGGCTCGGTCCAGTCCGGCACCGAGGAGGACAGCTCTTTAAATTCTCTGGCGTACTCGACCACTGACAATTTTCCTTGCCGGTGAGCTCTGAGTTTCTTCTCCGCAGTCTCCCTTTCAAACGGTTCCACGTACATCTGGCGCATAGAGCGCAGGAAGTGGTTGTAGTTGCGGATGGCTTGTGGGTTGTAACGGTACAAGTCCAGGAACCACTTTGCAGCCTTGCCCTCCAGGGCTTCCCCCACAAACCGCACACGCTCGGCATCGTCATGAAAAGTGAACCCCATGTCCATCATGTAGGCCTGGAGGTGCACCAGGAACGTGGGAAAAGCTGCGGGGTCCCCCGAAAACTTAGCCTTGAATTTATAGGTGTTCCGCATCTCCACTCCCCGGAGGTGAGGAGGCAGGCGTCCCTGGCCCCAATCCACCGGGGCCGGGACCGGGATTCTCGCACCACGGCCGATGCCTCGTCCCATTCCTGCTGCCGCTCTTGCATCTGCTGCCGCCCTTGCCGCCTCCGCCGCTCGCGCGGCCACCGCCGCCGCCTCTCGTGCCGCCGCCGCCGCCGCCGCCGCCGCTTCGGCTCCCGCAACGTTCGCCGCCGCCGCCGCCGTTGCTGCATCCTCTCCTCCCGCGCCGTCAGCTCCGGCTCCATCACCCTCTCCGCCACCACCGGCGTCCTCGCACTCCTCTTCTTCGTTCTCCCTCTGCGCTCTCGCCCGTGCCGCCGCTTCGGCCTCGATCTCCCTTTGCGCTCTCGCCCGGGCCGCCGCCTCGGCCTCCGCCGCTGCTTGCATGGCCGCCATCTCACGTTCCCGCAGGGCGAGCAGACCACCCGACCTCCGTCCACTGGTGTCATGCGAGCCACCACCGAGCACCTCCTTCAGGAGGCGTTGGGTTCGGCGTTGCTCCTCCGGATCCAACCGACCCGATAGATCCTGCAACCAATTGGTCACCCTGTCCAGCTTGTACTGCAGGTCCTGTGTTTCACCGACGGGCTCCAGCCCGTAGCTAGGCATTCCAAGATGCTCCGGCCACTGTTCATCCCCAGTGGGGCGGTCATACTTCGACAATCGCCTGCGTTCGGTGACGTGCCGCTCCAAAAAATCCTCGGGCCCAGGAGTTGCTCCTGACACGGCCCTGAGCATGCCCGAGCTGTACGGCCCCCCACCGGCACCGTCGCCCTGGGAGAGGTCCCAATCCAGGCCCTCTCCTTGCTCAGTGAAAGTGTGTCCTTCGCCCTGCATATTGGCAGGTGAAAGGAGTTGTGAGATTTGACTTAATGTCAAACGTACAGGAAACTCACAACAAACTTCTTAATAAAAAGAGTTTTATTGATTAGCACTATACGCAAGAGACTGAGAAGTCAAATCTGCCAGAGGCCAGATTTGCCCCAGCTTATCAATACATTTCTCCCGCCCAAAACTTGACAGTTCCCAAGGGAGGGGGGCAAGAGAGAAAAGACAGATGTGTAACATAAACAGGCTTTCGCTCTCCCAGCCTTGAAGAGGTGACAACAACCCCGCGAGCCCACAACAAGATAAGGTTAACATAACAATACTATTCAATTTTATAGCTAGCAAACTACAAGGCCTGGGCAAAGAGGCGCCAGGCCCAATCAAGCAATATAACTGACATGGAGGAACTCAGGCTAATTTATGACAGAGATTCTACAATCCTGACAATACCTTGTGGCTAACAGCCACTGATGGACCTCTGCTCCAGATGTTTAATAAATCCCACCAGAAGCTATCTGCGCTTGTAGCCACGACTACTTCTTGCAGCTAATTAATCTTTGAGTGTAGAAGTATTTCCTTTTATCCATTCTAAGTTACCTGTTCATTCATTTAATTCTGTGCCCACAAGTTCTTGTATTGTGAGAAAGGGAAAAAAACAGTTCTTGACTTTCTTTATCCCATGCATAATTTTATAAACCTCTCTTATGTCACCCCTCAATTATCATTTCTCCAAGCTAAAGAGCCCTAACTTCTTTAATCTTTCTTTTGGTTGCCCTTTTACGTACTTTTTCCAATGCTGTGTTTTTTAAAGTGTGGTGACCAGAATTGTACACAATATTCCAAATAAGGCCACACAATAGATTTATACAGGGGCATTAGGATACTGTATGATTTGTTCTGAATCCCTAATAATCCCCAGCATGGCATCTGCCTTTTTTATTGCACACTTTCATTATCCAATGTTTGCAGAATGGGATCTAGTCAGTTACCGTCAATTCAGACCCCATCAACATACGTTCGTGTTTGTGTGTGTGTGTGTACACATATACACATACACATGGGCCTTGAAAGGGTCCCCTCTCCTGGCCCATGGCCAGGCAGCTTAAGGTGGCCTTGGACGGCAGCTCACAGCCAGATCAATTAGGGTGGATGGGGGCTGGGCAGCTAGTTAGCAGGCTCGGGACAGAGCTCCTTAGCAGTCCTTAACGAGCAGTCAGCAGGCTGCTATGCCCTCATCAGCAGGCCCAGCCTAGCAGGCCAGGAGGCCCTCATTAGGAGGCCCTCCACCACGAACCTTTGTCCAAGGCCTCTCCCCTTACCTGCTGCTGGCTCCAGGCACTGAGGCGACTGAGAGCAAAGAGGCTAGAGTCCAGGGACGGAAGGGCGGGAGTTGCAGGGGCAGGGCCAATCAGGGCAAAGCTGGCAGTACCCTGATTGGCCCTATTCAAACTTGGACAGCCGGACACGTCCCACCCCCTCGGTTTTCATAAATATATAGAGATATGGATAAGGATAGATAGATAGACAGACAGACAGACAGACAGACAGACAGACTTAAGATTTTTGGCTCCAATGTGTATTACTTTGCAGTTGCCCACACTGAACCTCATTTGCTCTGTTGGCAGCTACTTGCGTAGCATCGACAGATCCCTCTGGAGTAACTCACAGTCCACCGTGGTTCTCACCGCCCTGAACAACTTAGTGTCATCTGTGAATGTAGCCACTTCATTGCTCACTCCCAGCTCCAAATCATTAATGAACAAGTTCAAAAGCACCAAACCTAGTGTTGAGCCCTGAGGTACCCCACTGATTACCATCTTCCACTGTGAAAACTGCCAATTTATACTCACGCTCTGTTTCCGGTTAATTGTTGTCGTTGTCATTCAGTCATGTCCAACTCTTGACAATCCCATGGCACAGCTGTCACCACAATCCCCGATCCTGCATCACCTTCCTCAGCTGTGTATGACTGCTGAGTCTACTTAAAAGCCTTTGACGAGGAACTTTACCAAAATCTTTCTGTTTTCTGCTACTAATGTATTTGGATAAATATTGTTGGTCTTTATGTTTTTTGTGAGCCTCTTGTGGCGCAGAGTGGTAAGGCAGCTGTCTGAAAGCTTTGCCCATGAGGCTGGGAGTTCAATCCCAGCAGCCGGCTCAAGGTTGACTCAGCCTTCCATCCTTCCGAGGTCGGTAAAATGAGTACCCAGCTTGCTGGGGGGTAAACGGTCATGACTGGGGAAGGCACTGGCAAACCACCCCGTATTGAGTCTGCCATGAAAACGCTAGAGGGCGTCACCCCAAGGGTCAGACATGACCCGGTGCTTGCACAGGGGATACCTTTACCTTTACCTTTATGTTTTTTGTAATATGTTCCTTAGAGCATGGGTAGTCAACCTGTAGTCCTCCAGATGTTCATGGACTACAATTCCCATGAGCCCCTGCCAGCGTTTGCTGGCTGGGGCTCATGGGAATTGTAGTCCATGCACATCTGGAGGACCACAGGTTGACTACCACTGCTAGAGTCCCTTTTTACCTGACTGATCATTGACTTGTGTTTATTTCCAAAAAATGTGCTACTCCTCACCGGGAGAGATTATTCCGCCAGGGGCTCTTCCTCCACCTATGGAGCTCCACTTCTTGACTGTTCAGGCCTGAAGCTGAACTACTTCTTGTGGCTGTCTATGCAGTTGTGTGGCAGGGGAGTTTATTCCGCCGAGGGCTGAGTACTTTCACCTGCTCAGTCCCACTGCCTGGCTGCTGCCACAATTGTATCAGTATATTTTTCAGTGTATTGTGATTTTAGATTGTTGTTCTTTTTTGGCTTTTGCAGGCAACTTTGAGCCCTGCTTTGCAGAACAAAAGCAAGATAAATATTTAAATAAGTATAAAAATGAATAACAGGTGTATACTAGTAAAACTTTTTTTTATATAAGACTCCATCATGCTGGATTCATTGACTGCCCTGAGCATGTAATGCTCATCAGAACAAGTAAGCTGAGACACAAAAGAAGAGTGGGAGACACAAGAGAGGTGTTTATGACAGGATGTACCAATTGGGCCAGAAGGTTGAATTCTTGTCTAGACTGCTCCCTTTATAATGGAGGGAGATTCTGTGCCCCCTGCATGAGAGGCAGAAAATCAACTGGCGACGTTTCTCCAGCACGGATCTGCAATGCTGGGAAAAGCTTTCCCATCCAGGGCTGCCCAGGGCCTCGTGAGGCTGCAAAAGGCTCGCCACCCCGATCCTGCCACCCAGGTCAAGGCGATACTGAGGTGTTGGAAGAGAGAAAAGGCTGTTCTGGGGGGGGGGGGGTTGACCTGCCTTTCTTCCTGTCCCTGCATTACTCCTCTCGGGGGAGGCTGGGGAGTCTCTGCCTGGGCGCTGGCAGGCAGCAGTAATTGAAAGGAGCAGATGAGGCAGGAATGCCGCACAGAGCTGCCAGCTCGGGGAGCCGACTGCTCATCAATATCATTGTAGGAGAGCAAGTGAAAATAAATCCAATGAGGCCGTTGTTTGAGAGGCGGCCCGGCTTCTCTGGAGCACATGCCAGCTCCCCCCACCCCTCCAGCCACAGCACTGCCCCAAGCAGCAGACTAATCCCCACAAGGAGGGTACATGAAATCAGATGGACAAGTTTTGATGCGAAGCAGCAGCTTAGGGCAAGCTCAGGTTTCCTGGAGGTTTGCTATATTTATCTCTGTGATTTAATGCCAGCACGGGGTTTAAATGCCACCAAGCAGTTGGTGCGAGGAGCTGGAGTTTCACTCCCCAACGCAGGCTTCTCCTTGCCAGACGCTTGCGATGGAACTCCTAGAGACCAACCCCTATTTCTTCACAGAGCAGCGATTTTATGACGGGGAAAACTACCTGAGCCCTCGCTTGCACAGCTATGAGCAGGCGGCCTACCAAGACCGCGCGGCCGTGGCCCTGTGTCCGGAGGGGAGGGCTGGCTTGGAAGAGAAGGCCTCCGCCCTGCCAGACCACAGCCCCGGCCAGTGCCTGCCATGGGCGTGCAAAGTATGCAAGCGGAAGAGCGTCTCCATCGACAGGCGCCGTGCCGCTACCCTGAGGGAAAAGCGCCGGCTGAAAAAGGTCAACGAGGCCTTTGAAGCTCTGAAACGGAGCACTCTGCTGAACCCCAACCAGCGGCTGCCCAAGGTGGAGATCCTGCGCAGTGCCATTCAGTACATTGAACGCTTGCAAGCGCTGCTGAGCACCCTCCATCAGCAGGAGCAGGACCAGCGGGAGCTGCGCTACTGTAGCAACAGCACCCAGTCGGGGGTAAGTGCCAAGGGAGGGGAGAGAGCCACCAGGAGACCGTCAGTGTTGCCCAAGAGCACGTTCCTCAGCTAGCCCTGGGAACCAGCACTGCTGGCTGGTGGATATCCCACAGCAAAGGACTCCAACTTCTCTGGCTTCAGTAACTGGCCCCGCACACCAGAGCTTTCCTTACCCAAAGCAAAGTGGGTTGTCGATATCGTGCCTTTGCTCTTCCTGCACAGGGGAATGGACCTACCCTGTTCTCCAGTGTATTCAGTCTGTGCATCCTGAGGCAACTGTAAAATCAGCCTTCTGCATAGAGAAGTCAGCATGGGCTGGAGGATTATCTTCTTTACACATACATTCAGCCCAGTAGGTGGGGAAATTTATTTTAGTGAGTGTGAGTAATCATTAGGGGTTGATCTTCAACAACTGGTTACACTTCTGCATTGTGGCACAGTTCAAGTACAGCCGCAACTGTCCAGGGACCTCCCGCCTAAGTTAATGGAGTGTCATTCCCTTATTCAAAAGGATGTCTTAGCATAATCCCTTGCCAGTCAAGCATAGGATGCTCACTCAGAAAATGTGCAAAAGAGGCAGTATGAGATATATATACCGAAGATGGGCATGCATAGCAAAGTAACAATTGACTCAGCCCTTACCACTAACGTGACTGGAACACCAAATTTTAACCAACAGATGGCACTTCAGAAACAAATTCCGGCTCATGTGCCAATGAGAAAGGATGGGGAGTGGGGCTTGAGACGGGGACAGCTGTTGAGTTCAAATGGGCAACTAGATGTCTCCATTTAAAGTTGCACAAGGGCATTTGGGTACAAACTGCAGCCTTTTATTCCTAGGAGCCAGAGCACCTAATTCAAGATGCATAAAAATGACTGAAAAGCATTCTTGGTTTTGCTTCATTGGGTGCCAATGGTTTTGTGTGTGTGTGTGTGTTCCTCGCCACCAGCAGAAGAGCTTGTATAGGAGCTTCAGACTTTTGTTTTTCCAAGCTCCCTTCCCTGGATATTCAGATCCTGCCCTATATTTTATTGAAAGGGGCTTGTGACCTCTGATTTGCATGCAGAAGGTCCCAGGTTCTGTGCCCAGCATCCCCCGTTAAAAGGATTACATCAGAAATAAAGTCTTGGAACCAAGAAGCGTTTCAGCTGGGAGGGGGATCATGAGACTTGCACGAGCAAAAGCCATGTGGGATAGGGTCAATACAGTAAAGAAAGAAATTGAGTAGAAAAGTTGGCTGGATCTAAGACCACTACCTGAGACTTTGGAAAGCCACTGCTGATCTAGTAGACAATATTCGCAGACTAATAAGCTCCAGTGTAAGACAGGTTTGCAAGTGTTTTTTTATTTCATGGTTTTCCTATTTAGAATGAGAAATACTTGCTTTTAAAATATTTACTACTTTTATAGATATTGTACTGAAGTCTTTTTTTTTTACTGGCATGGGTGCAAAAATTTGTATTCTATGTGATCAGTTTATAGTATGATGAATATTAATTCACTGCATTCAGACTGCCTTAGTTCTTCTAAAGTTTTACTTTTAGCTTAGTTACAATACTGGATGAATACCTTGTCAGCCAGTACCTGGGGAAATGCAAAGTTCTCAACACAATAATACATCTATTGTTATTGTGGCTGCCACATGGAATGTGCTTGCATAAATATCTCAGGCACCAGTTGATCATTGCCTGGGGTGTCATTTGAGACAACTGGCGGGGTTCTCTTGCC
Organism: Paroedura picta; assembly: GCF_049243985.1. Lineage (NCBI taxonomy): Eukaryota > Metazoa > Chordata > Lepidosauria > Squamata > Gekkonidae > Paroedura > Paroedura picta. The sequence continues at coordinate 112,252,009 of NC_135372.1, forward strand.
TGGCCCACTTTGTCCCCTGGTTCTATGAGAGCCAATCAAGCCCCTGTGGGGAAAAGGGCACAACATTCTAAGGGACCAGGTTGCCCAGGGAGCCCAGCAAGGTCCTGCTTGGAGACTGTAGGGATAATCTAGCATGCTGCTGGCACTGGACTTGAACTTGCAGATGTCAAGATTTTTGAGTTAAGAAATATTTTTAAGGCATGTTTGATCCTTTACCACGCAGAAATGCCCTAATATAGGGCAGCTGAACAAAAGCAATTTAAGTAAGTCCTTTCAGCAAAAAGACATGACAGAATGCCATACTTTACAGCATGAATGTCTTTGTGTGTGTGTGTGTATGTAGGAAATTATAGTTCCTGGTCAGCCCAGTCACCCACTGTCTTTTTTGTTGTTGTTGTTAACAAGAACAAAGCAGACTACAGCTAGGAATAAAAGCCTCACTTGCCTCTCAGTTACTGGCCCCTTTGGATTCCGTGAAGTGGTAACTTAGGGGGAAAAGCCAACCAAATGCTGGCTGTAGTTACACAGTGAAGCAACTGCAGGACTGCACATACACCCCCACCCCCCCATGCTCCTTCTAGTCAGAATCACAGAATCAGTTTTGGGGCACAGGAATCCTCCTGCCAATCCGCTTCCTCTCTCTCTGTTACTTAAGCACTCACCTTTACCAGGAACCCTTATCTTGCATTTATGGATGAGGGTGTGCCAAGTGTTTGTGGCCATCACATAAGTCATGATGGGCGTCAGTTAATCACCCCTTGGTTCTTTCTGGAAGAAGGCAGAACTGGGATAGAGCTGCAATATCAACTTTCCAGTACCTGTTTTGACACAGAAGCAGGACATGAACCCCTTCATCCCAACCCCAGTGGAATCCTCTTTACAATGTAGTTTCATGCATTGTGGGTTTCTTTAATAAACCTCTTCAATACTCCTGGCAAATGAATTATTTCCAGGAAGAAGAAAGGTGTCAGCAGGGAAAACTTGTTTGAGGGTGCAGTCACAATTGGGTGTCTGTGTAATTCTCAGGGACCCTATCTTATGATTCCAGGTATCCAGTGAGCATGGATCCAGCAGCACTTCATGTAGCCCAGACTGGAGCACCCAGCTTGAGTTCAGCACTCATCCTGGAGGTAAGCAGCTTTTCTGTTGACTTTTTCTCATCCCAGATTCTTAACACAAAGGGATCTCCCACCATCCACCCCCAGCAGGATATGCCCAGTGTTCCAGGAACGTTGTGACAAACTTAGTTGGTCCACTATGGATTATCAGTGCTCTTCCTGGCATTGCTGTGCTGTGTGTACTCTCTTCCTCCTTACGGAATTTGCCCTGACTGTCCTGGCAGAGAGCTGGTGGGAGCATATTCCCAACTTTTATTCCCAAGAAGTTAAGAGATAGACAGGCTATGTGAAGTGATAAAGCTTCTAAGTTTCCAACCAGACACCAAGTGCAGCCTGGTAAAGCTCCCCTGGGATCTAAAAGTCCACTTTCAGCCACAGGAGAGCCTGAACTATCACCTTTTGTTCATCAAATTCTGGCAGAGAAACAGTTGTGCGCAACTTAAAAGCTTCTCCCAAGGAACAGAATCTGTGCTGTCACAGATGTAATCAGATTTGTAATATGTCCCTGAAGCGCAAACAAGTGTATTCACTGAGATAACCCAAATGTTTAATTATGAGCTTTCCCAGTATAATGTTAAAACTTATCTCTAAAACTTATCTCAGGCCCACACGTAAATAACGGCTAAAACATAGATTCAAACTAGTTAAAGGCTACAACAAGGATATATACTAAGTAGGTAGATGGTCTTATCTTTTTAGGGAGCTAGTCTTTAAATTACTGAGGTTTCAAACTGGCTGTATTTTTTAATTGTTGTACACCACCAAATGCAAAGAAGGGTGGTATATGTAAGTACTTTAACAATATGATCTCTCAATAAGTTATAGTGATGGGACCTGGAAGTTATAATTTAGGCCCCAAATCTCATAACTCACACTGAATGTCATGGATCAAGATCGGGAGCTGTGTTTGTCTGTAGCAATAGAAAAGAGCAAGAGCTTAGTAGCACCTTAAAGACTAAGAAAATTTGATGGTGCTTCTTCAGAGCAGTGACTTATGAAAGCTCATTCCCCGCCACACATTTTGTTAGTCTTTAAGGTGCTACGGGACTCTTTTCTACCCATGGTTATTCTTCAGGACTGGTCTACATACTGTTATAACCTCCCTTTTTGGACCTGGCAGGTAAGTTCTGACCTGAGGAGAGAGCTCTGCCTCCTTGGCTCAGGATAGTGACAGGCCTCTCCGATTTTGAGTACTTAGTGATCAGCCTGTTTCAGGGATACACTGTTTGGTTTGTTGGAGAAAATCCATGTGTACATTCATACGTTTCTACAATAGGCCAAGTAGCATGCCCAGGACTATTTCAGGTCAGGAAAACTGGATAGGAAAGGCTGAGGCAAAAACCCTTTTTCACCCATACTGCAGTAGCAATTCAAGGAAACCGAGGGGAATCTGCAACTCGAGAATTACACAGAACACATGGTGGGAGCTCTGGACATAACTTGTGTGTTGCTGGATAAGTAGTTCAGATTTTGGGGGTAGAAATTACTTCCAGGGAATTCTCACAATTACCAGGCCTGATCCCAGCCACAAAACATTTGTGACTTTTCTTTAGGATTCCCCCCCCCCATTTGTTCAGAAGCCCCTGGATTCCGAAAGAAAGCCACCTTCTTATAGCTACTTTGTTCTCAACAGATCATTTGCTGAGCGATGATTCGTCTGAAGATCGCAACCTTCACTCACTGTCTTCAATTGTGGACAGTATCGTTGTGGAGGATGTAGCCGTTGCGTTCCAAGAAGAAAGGTCTCAGAACTGAGGATACAGGAAAACATGCCCAATCCGCTCACTTTTTAAAATGAAAGTCACCAGCAGCAGATTGTAGAGTAGAAGAAACATGACACTAAGACTTTACAAATGGGAGAAGCTCTCTGTGTCTTCACTAACACTGGAAGATGCTCCAAATGGGAAGAACTCTCCTTCCCTTCTAACACTGGATGAGATTTTATTTCCCTAGCCAAAGCCACAGACTTTACCTAGTGAAGCCACTTATCCAATTCTGTAGGTCTGAAAAGCTGTTTTGCTTCCCACCCACCCTCCCCCAAGTTCAAAGGGAAGCTACTGAGAAATGTGCCTCATTATTTTATTTATGTATCTGCTAGGTCTCCCAAAGGTAGTGTGACAGTGACTTCACTAATAGCAAATATTTCATCTCTGGAAATTGGGCTAGAATTGGCTGATAAAAGCATTCTGATATATTTTGGGAACATTAATTAAGGGTGAAAGGACACCACTTCAGTATATTGAGGAAGGATTTCAGAGTAACTGTTTTCTTCCATATGTAGAAGTTTTGCTTCATTGGGGGCCAATGGTTTTGTGTGTGTGTGTGTGCACTAGTGTGTACTTTTTTAAAAGAAATACTATTTGACCAACTTCTTTTGGCAGTTTGCAATTTCCAGGCACTGAAGCCATATAAATACTGCCACTGAAGTTTTTTCTACTGTGTGGAGTTGCCATTTTTGTATTTTTGCTAACTTATTGTGAGATTTTTAAAAAAATAAAGGCATTTTTGTTTGAAGTGTCTTATGGAATTTGTTTGCAAAATGCATTCAATGTTACAGGAACATTTCTTTACAGAACAGCACAAGCTCCAACTGGCTGTCTTTAGAGAGTAGATGCATATACTCAGAGAACATGAAGAGACAACTAAAGCAGCCATTCTAAGCCTTTTTTTAACCATGGCCCTTTAAAAGCTCTTCTCAGGTTTCAGGACCCCTTCTTAGGCCCAGCGCCTTAGCTAAGCTATACTCAACTTATCTTATACACACACACATATAAATACACATATACATACACACATATACACATGACAAAAAGGGCATTTCATTGGTTCAGTTGCCAGGGGCCCCAATTAACCACTATGGCACCCTTCTCACATTTTTTTCAGTCTGTGCCCCCGCTTTCAAAAGTACCATGGTCCCCGAGGGGTCATATGGCCTCTTGAAATGGCTGAGCTAGAGCACTGTCAGCAGAAAACTCATACTGAATCAGATAAAGCAATATGGGGACCATTTACAGCAGGGGTAGCCAACCTGTGGTCCTCCAGATGTTCAAATGCTGGCAGGGGCTCATGAGAATTGTAATCCATGGACATCTGGAGGACCACAGGTTGACTACCCCTGATTTACAGGACTATGAGATGGTGGTGATGACCACAGAGAATTTCTTCCCTTGCACTATCCTTGCATCAGCTGAATCTTGTCCAGCAAAATTATATACAAAGGTTAATGACATCTGGGTTTAACAGTCTTGATTCTAACCTGGATATCATATATGTTGATTTTGATCAGTTGAGTACCAACAGGATTGCTTGGTAGGGTCTGGCAGCCAGGCCCAATATAAAGTGCTGGTTGATACCTTTAAAAGCCCTTCAGGGTTTGGGACTCCTATACCTGTCCAACCACGTCTCCCAGTATCCCCTCATGAGCAGTTGCATTCCTCAAACAGCCTTCTCTTGGTAGAACCCTCACCTATTTATGTATTGATTTGACTGATTTTAGACTGTTCCTCTCCACAAGTAGACTTGGTGAGATTTACAATAGTTACAGTTACCTGGGGATGACCTATTTGGTTACAGTCTAGTGACAGTCATTCTCCATGGTAGGTCTCCTTCTGTGGAATGGCGTACTGTTGTGAGTTCAGGCTTCAGGAAGCCTGTTTATTTAGATAACTGCTATGCTGCCTCTGCAAGAATCTGGCTGAGGTACTTTATAAAACAAAAACAATAAGAGCAAAACATTAGAAGGTGTTAATTAAATTCCAGCATTAAATGTTTTGTTCCAGAGAGCATAAGGCTCTACAGTAGTTTCTAGTTATTGATGTGCTGGGATCAGTCTCTTACATGGCCCATGTCTTATCCCACATGGAATTCTGACTATGATTCTGTTCCTAGGTTTTTTTCAAGTACAAATATGAGCAAATGCAAGCTTGTCTGAAAATAGTTTACAACGGAGACTTTAGTCTTCTTGATTCACTATTGGAATTTGGGAAAGAGTAGCAGGGTGCCACCATAAAACAGATATCATGTTGAACCATGATCTTTGCCACTTGTATTTTGAAATAAAGTTTCAGTGAAATGTTTCACTGAAGGAGGGGGAAATGGTTGATTTCAGTTGGGGGGGCAGTCAAGAGAACTTTCAGATAATAGTGTAATGCAGGTTAAAATTTATTCAATAGTAATAAAATATGGTGGCTCCTGGTCTTTGCAGAGTCCAGTTGAAGTCAATCCTATGGACTTTAATACATTTATGTATAATGGATTTTATTTATGCCTGTATATGCACACATGTACATAAAGATATTCTGGTAAGGTTGCTATCATTCTGCTGGAAGTGGGAGATGTCCTGCTCCCAGCATGCTTGTTGCCTGCTGCTCAGCTGGGTAGCTGGTGGAAATGCCTGGTCAAAGGGGAGGCAGGCAGAATCAGTGCCCACAGCATGATGATGATGCTTCCAGTGTTACCTGGAAATTATGTCTTTATGCCAGATGATGCTCCGGTATTAGCCCAAAACTTCATAGTTATACAACGATGTTTGAGGCTAGAAAATAACCCCACCAATCTATTCTGATGTTGCAGTTGCTAGGAGGTTAGACTGGGTTCCCTGACTGTGGGGACAGTAAATCCTCCACTCACATTTTCTTGTTCTCCCTCAATATTCCCACCAGAATATCCATCCAAAGCTAATAAAGAGGCAAAAAAAAGGAAGATGTTTTTTAAAGCAGCAGCAAAAGAGCAGCATAGGTATGGCCAGAATGGCATCAAGTGCTAACTTTACCATGAGCATAGAGACATTGATCTGTTGTAGAATCCATGTATGATTTTTTTTGTCATTGTCTCTCCCCCCCCCCCCCAATCCTGGGTTTCTTGCTAACCTCACAAATTATGATTCTTCGGTCATGATAATTAATTTGGCTTACAGGCTTTCAAGCATCATCAGTCTTAAGATTCAAAAAGATAGTTCTAAGCACATATACACTTCAAGTGAATCAGAAGAGACCGAGTGGTTAAGTATTCTCCATCTTTCACACCATCTGTCTAAGCACACAGATCAGCTGAAGCCAGAGGAAGCAATGAGCAGCTACGCAACTAGTGGTCAGGGTTGGCCCACGTGCCCAAACTGGCATTAAAACTTTGTTCTATCAGATGGATGATCCAACTTTTGATCATGCCTTTCTTTTATTTATTTTCTACCCTTCTCCTTGATCCAGAAAGATCTCTGAGTAGTTGAGACTGCACAGAGAGAATATATATGAATGTAGAAGAGAATTATGAATACACCAGCCTTGCTTTAAAATCTGGTTTATTGGAACACACTTACACCCATTCCTGACTTGTTTGCAGGGTTTGGAATCCATGCAGTACCAATATGACAAAAGAAATAGGCAATTGATATAAAGGGATCAGTTACTCTTTAAATTAAAAAAATATTTAATACTGTATTAGGCAAGTCGTACACCAAAAAGACATTGCAACTGTACAGTCTCTTGGATATTGCACTTCCAAACAGCACGGTATGAGTATAGGGCATTCCAGCCACCAAGAAATACCACGTCAGTAATAAGGGGCCACACAAGGCAAAGGCAGCATGAAGAGACAAACAGATCCTACCCTAGAAGGAAGAAACAGTGAGGAACCTTCTGGATCACAGGCTACCTGTAAATGCAGAGAGAAGAAAGGGGGGGGGGATTTTCTGTTTGTCTACAAAGATAGAGAGGGCATTTACTGTGTACCCAACAGAAAAGTGGGGACTGCACTTTGTACTCCCAGCAACAGATTTTGTACATGACATGGGACCTCAAAGACATACGCACTTGCTTTATAAGGTTATCTCTCTTTCCTTCCTGCACCCAATACTTTGCCATGTTTCCAGCCCCATCTCTTTCATTTCTGAGAGCCAAGATTGCCCATGATTCTCTTTGTTTCTTAGGCATAGTGGCCAGACCCAGCAGAAGCATGGCAGGGAGAGAACCAAGTTGGGTTTTACTATATTCTCATTGCCTGATTTCCTTGGCAATAATCTTATAGAGTCCTATCAGTACTGCTGCTCTCTGGTGGTAATGGCAAAAAGAAGCACAGGAAGATAATGGTGCAGGGATTGTTGTCGACCAACATCAGGTTGTCTCCATGTCTTACCAGACCTTTGTCAAGATCACAGCATCACTCAAAGGGCTGACCTGGGAGGAGAAAAGCCTGTTCCTTTTCTCAGCAAAGGGTGGGTCTATAACCAAGGAAAGGAGGAGAGAGAAGTGGGAAGCCACAGATATAATTGGGGTTTAAGGACACCAAACAGGAGACCAGGGATTGTGTACAAGCAGGAGGAAGAGTGTCCTTTTGGCCACATAACCCAAAATGGTTGGCCTGTAGCTTCCGTTCTTTGGAGCCAAGGAGCAAGCATAGTCTGGTCTCTGGCCTACTCTCGGAAAGCAGCCAGTGTATAACCGTACAAGTAGTGGGAATGTGCTGAAAAACAAACAAGTAGAGAGGATATATTAACACAAGTGGGTACAGTGCTATGGTAATCTGCTTTGACCCTGTGCTTCCACTCTCATGTGCCAATCTAATTTTGCTCTGCTCTAGCAGCTGAGATAGCCCAGGCATGAACCTGCAAAACAGACAAGCTACTCCAAGATTGCCTCCTTCCATGACTATGCATAGGGAAACAGATCTGCTCAAACAGTGGCTGTGGAGGGTTCGTCCAATTCAAATAAATGGCAGGAAAAAAAACACAGTCATCCTCTCTGTCCCATTTGGCTCCTCTTATTCACTAGTCTTTCACAAACAATCACAATCTGCACTGACAATACAGAGGTGGCATAGAGGCTGCTACAGCAAACACAAGGGAAACGGTAGCTCATTCATGGGCAAACAGACTCCTCACTGAACAAAACCCAGGTCTATTCATGTCATTGGGAGTGCCAGGACTAATGCTGCCCTGAAGAGAGGGAGGAAAGCCTGCTATCTTTATCCAACAGCTGTCATCTTCCTTTCCATAGTTGCCTCCCCAGTCTCTATTCAGCACATTCCTCCTCCTCCTCATTGTTGTTATTGTGACCAGTACACTTTTGTCAGCACTTCAGGCACTTGCATCTCTTTGCCAGGGAGCTCTCAGACTGCCTGGTACCCTGCTGGATGGTGAGCAGATTCAGTAACATTCTGGAAAAGGAAAAAGTGTCTAAGTAGCTCAGCTATAAAAATGGACCCTGGCTGCATCCACCTACCTTATCAAACTCATCTTATGTGTGTGTGTTTTTAATCAAGCTTGCTTGAAGGTCAAGCCGGCTTACATGAAAATGTATTCCTTATCTTAGCTATTATCTTAAATCCCTTGAGCCCACTGCTAATCAATTAATTTTTCTAAGGAAGGGTGTTTAGTTTCATGATAACCTTTCCAGAGAGAAACCAGTGACCTCATAGTCAAGTAGGGATTAGGATATAGGCTTCCCACATCATTCTTACTATTACACCAGGAGGCCTTTGATCTCCATTGGTTCAAATATATTTAAGAGCACAGAAATAGTTGTCTCGAAGATTGTCCAGTAGACCAAAAAGAACTACAACAGCAAAGCCAGACTGGTAGTATCTATAACATGTGCTGAAGTCCCTCCTGCAAAGAGACATCTATTCCTGCAAAGACCAATGAGGAGATAACCTTCATAGTAGTCAATGCCAATGACTACTTGTGTTTGTGTTCAGGTTAGGCTGATTCAATTAACCAGATTGCCAAAAGTCACATGTCAACTGTACTGAGTTCTTGGGTCTGATATAGAGATAAGTACAGTCTGTGGATCAGTGTGGATGCAGTCCATACATACACCAATCCTAGGCAACACCCTTTGTTCTCGTACTGTTTCCTGTACATCCATCTTAGTGCTACAGAACCAGAACAGCAACACAGAAGACACAAAGAGCTATGTTTGGAAGCACAGAGGAAATACGCTCAAATGCATATTGTATAGAAATTCTGGTTTCGTCCATGAAGGTCTGTGAAATACTGTGATTGCAGCTGCCCTGTCCTAGTTTCTAAGCTTACCTGGAGCCTGGGCCAAGTCTCATTGGAAACTGAATTTCAGCAGGAGTATGTGCGAACTGTGGACGTCTCCAGTCTTTGGGACCCAGATGCTCCAACTGCAAACCATTCACCAACAACACACAAAAGCATGCTATTAATGAGGACACCGCACTCATGCAAACCATTAGACTTGGGTTGCCTGTTGAGGAGGAAGATGTTTTTGTTCAAGCTGTTATAATATTTTTGTGAACAAAGAACTAGTATCTGGTGCTATTAATACATGTAAAAATACATGTAAATGTGTAAAATTTTACACACTTTTTAACATCTATATGGTCCGGGGCTATGGGCTGGGATGCCACCAATATGCGAGTGACACCCAGCTCTACTTCCTAATGGATGGCCAGCCGGACTCCACCCTGGATACATTTGCCAGCTGTTTGGAAGCAGTGGCTGGATGGCTCAGGCAGAGTCGCCTGAAACTCAACCCCTCAAAGATGGAGGTCCTGTGGCTGGGCAGAAGAGGGCAGGACCAGGAAGCGAGCCTCCCATACCTGGACGGGGTGCAATTAACACCTGCACCAGTTGCCAGGAATTTGGGGGTGACATTTGATGCCTCCCTCTCTATGGAGGCTCAGGTCACCAATGTAGCTCGGACGGCGTTTTCCATCTTCGCCAAGCCCGGCTACTAGTGCCCTACCTGTCCTCGGAACACCTGGCCACAGTGAGCCATACAACGGTCACTTCCAGATTAGACTTCTGTAACTCGCTTTATGCAGACCTTCCCTTGTCTTTGACTCAGAAGTTACAGCTGGTCCAAAATGCGGCTGCCAGGGTCCTCACCAGAACATCTTTGAGGGCCCACATTCAGCCGGTGCTTTGTCATCTGCACTGGTTACCAGTCTGTTTCCGAATCAGATTCAAGGTCTTGCTTCCCTTTAAGGCTATACGCGGCCTGGGTCCCATCTACTTGTGGGACCGCTTGGTTGCTTATGCCCCCCGCAGAGCACTCCACTCTGTGGGTATGAACTTACTGGTTGTCTCGGGCCCACGGGATGTTCGCCTGGCCTCGACCTGGGCCAGGGCCTTTTCAGTCCTGGCCCCAACCTGGTGGAATGAGCTCCCAGAAGAGCTAATGGCCCTGCGGGATCTACCAGCTTTCCACAGGGCCTGCAAGATGGAGCTCTTCCGCCAGACATATGGTTGAGGCTGGGGCAGCTCTCCCACTAATCCATCGGAGGATCCCCTCCAATATTGAGATCTCTAACACTGAGATCATTGTTAGATCTATTGAATTGGCGCCACCCTTTTTCTGAATATTATTCTCCCCACCAGGCTGAACTTGGGGGAAGTTGGGTAAATATGATTAGAATTGTGACCACTGCCGCTTATGTTATATGTGACATGTTGTTTGACGTAAATTGGGTTTTTAATGGAGATTTTATTGTGTTTTAACTGTTTATGTTGTAAACCGCCCTGAGACCTACTTGGAGAAGGGCGGTCTAAAAATTAAATTATAATAATAAAATTATAATAGAATGCTGGCACAAAATGGAGAGTGAACTAATGCACATATGGCCTCAAAAAACAAAAATTGTAGTAAATTTGGACATGTGAACATCAAAAATGAAGCCTAAAGGTGCCGGACAATGTTATAGTCTACAAATCAATAGAATTAGGGCAATTTCAGAACTTGGTAGAGGTTGGGAGTTAATTTGTTCTCTAGATTTCTAAAAAAATTTATGAACCCTAATAACCTTCTATTTACAAGGGCTTTGGCCAGAACCAAATGTGAAAGAAACCAGTAAATAGATACTAATGACATTGGTTCTTCATCTTTTTTGTATCTCTGCTTTCAAATTAAAGGAACTAAAAGATAAACTGTGACCTCTATTTCTGTTCAGGACGAAAAATGTTCATCTGGGGCCCTAATGACAGATGTTTTTGTTTCTTTTTTATTATTCCTTCTCTTTCACAAAACCCTTTTTCCATGCCATCTCCCCACAACTCCTAGCACATGCATGCTTGTCCCTGCAGGCAAAACGTGGCTCCAGGGAGATGACAAATATAGCAAAAAAGCACAAGAGATGGGATTGTGGGATCTGTTTAAAACTATCATTGCAACAACGTAATCTAACCCCCTTCCCTTGTGGCTGCCTTAAAGTTTTATATCAATGGAAGGCACGCCATGCAGCATTCAGATACCTGAAAGATACCTGAGAGACAGAAGATGTTAGTTTGGAATTGTTCATTCAGTATACAAGAACAGCAGCAAAAAGCCTAAACAGTACCTTCTGGTGGCATTTTCTTCGGTGGTGCTGAAGGAGGTGGCAGAGGTACTAAGGAAGTCACTCGGAACCCTGCTGGGAGAGTCTCTGCTGACCCACTGAGCATGTTGATGCTGTGAATGTCTCGCGGTCGGAAACGCTTCCGCCAGGAAGGAGTTCGCCGAAAGCTCTTATCATCACCCTATACAGGAAGGGAAATTATTTTGTGCATCATTTTTCTTTCTTTGTTCACTGCAGAAAGTGTAGGGCAGGTACGCATGCCACAACCACTATTTTCAGGAAGGGTTCTGAAAATTGAGTCCAATTAAGGTGACACGAAATTAAGTTTTAGATCCATTCGGGAAATTAAAAGAACAATAAATCTCCAGGTCCTGGTGGCATATATCCAAGCATTCTTAGGAAACTCAAATATGAGATGATTGAGCCTCATAACCCGTATATGTAACTCAATCTTTCTCAACTTTTTAACTGTTAAGAAACCCCTGAAACATTCCTCAGGCTTCACAAAACCCCAGAAGTGCACGATCATGCAGAATATGGTTGGGAAGCATAGCTGTGTACACACCGACCTGGGGACCCTCCCCTCCCCACCCCTTCCAGGCTCATCATTGGCCATTTGGGGAGGGGTGGGTTGACATGACCATATATAGTCTTATCACCTGATAAATGTTTAATGAGTGTTAAAAATATATAAAAAGTAATTAACTCCCCCCTTTTCAGGAAACCCCTTCAGGGTTGTCAAGAAATCCCAGGGTTTCACAAAATCCTGGTTGAGACAGCCTGATGTAACTTATAACTAAATTCAACCACTGTACCAGTGGACTGGATAAGAACAATTGTTACACCAATTTTTAAGAAAGATTCTAGAGGGAACCAGGAATTACAAGCCAGTTATCCTAACATCTGCCCCAAGCATATTAGTAGAAACTCTAATCCTGCCAGCATGGCTTCTGCAAAGGGAAGTCCTGTCTTTTGGAGTTCTCAGAGGAAATGAAAAAACATGTAAATAACAGTGATCCAGTAGAGCAGACATTATATACTTGGACTTTCAAGAGGCTTCTGGCAGGATACCTCATGAAAGACTCCTGAGTAAACGTAGAGGTCATGGGATAAGAGAACTAATTATTTGATGGATTAAAAACTGATTAAATGACAGAAAGCAAAGATTAGGAATGGATAGTTCTGACAATGGAAGGAAGTAAGAAGTGGGATCCCACAATGATCAGTATAGGGGCTAATACTTGGCAATAACTTAGTGACTATTTTTTATTATTCTATTTATTAGGCTTACTCTGTAGTTAAAGTAGGGGGTTGGGGGAGTTGCACAGGGTAGATCTAGTTAGGCTAGGAATTCTGGGCTATAGCAGGGGTAAGATGATTGGTGGGGGAAATTAATGAGGAGGGACACAAGAAGGGCTGGGGATCCCAGTTCTGATGAGCCAAGGGAGGTATCATGGTGGGAGGAGGTTGGACAGTAGAAGGGCTGGGAGATACAGAGGTTCCCTGAGCCTGGCTAGCAATTGTTCGCAGCCTGGGCCCATATGGATACAGTCGCAACCCTTATAACCTCCATCCTAGGAATGCTGGAGTAGAGGCTAGGGTGGCAACAACACTGATGTTGTGCAATGTAAGGCCTTGACACTCCACTCTTATTTTGCGGAGCACAAGGTTGACCCGGCACTTGTGACTGAGCCTGGGTGTACATGGGTGAGATAGTCACCCTGAAAGAACTTGCACCATCTCAGTTTTCAGTCCTCCAACAGTCCCAGGACATGAATGGGGAGGTGGCTGTTCTGGTTCGGGATTTGTACATCTCCAGGGCATTTCTGACCCTGTCAATTCTGGAGATGGAATGTGTCAGCCTAGGGTTGGATTGAGAACTTGGCCATTGGGTTGGTGTACCATCCACTCTGTATAATTTAAAATATACATTTACTAATAGCATATAGTAGAATAATGCATTTGAGCACATAAATAAGCACAGGAAGTTCAAAGTTTGAACAGATCAAGACTCGGACCTGGGGTAAACCATGGCAACATTAATGTTCTCACAATTTGTTGCTGGACCCAACCATCCGCTTGGCTATACCCTTGATTTGATTTTTGGTGCTGGAGTAAAAGTGGATCTGATGGCAATTAACCCCATTCCATGGTTGGACCACTATGCCCTGAATGCCCAGTTCAGGGTCCCATCCCTGCCCTGTTTGGACAGCAGGCGGATTTCAGCCCACCCGCAGAGACTTATGGATACTGTTGTGTTCCTGAATGCTCTTCTGCAGGACCTGATGCCTCCCAGCAACTCATTGGTGGCCTTGGTTGCAGATTGGTACTCCTGCTTGTTGGCCACCATCAACAAGATTGCTGCCAGTGGCCTCTCCACCCTCACCTCAAACAGGTTCCACTGTATACAGCAGAGCTTCAGGAGAGGAAGAGGGAATTGAGACAACTTGAGCAAGTGCAGAGGAAAACTCACGACGAAGAAACAAGAGCATCCTATCACATGCTTAAGAGGACATACGAGATAGCGCTGCAGACTGCAAAATGTGAGTTTTATGCGACCTCTAATGCGTTCATGAGCTCTTGCCTGGCCCAATTATTTAGGATGGTTTCGACTCTTACTGCTCTTGAAAAGAGTGCATAATTCTAGTCAATTGGATTTAGACTGTGAGCCATTTGTGAGCCATTTCACAGGCAAAGTCTCATTGCTCTGCATGACCCTCCGTCCACAATTGATACAGAAAAGAAACTGGAGGATCCTCGGCCACCTTGGGAGAAAACATTTGATGGTTTCAGGCAGCCCTCTTTAATCAAAGTAGACAAATTGCTTGGCTCAGTGAGGGCGACCAAGTGCCCCTTTGACCTGTCTCTCCTAGCTCCTTAAACGGGGCGACCAGAGGATAGTGGCCCCCCCTCACGGATATTGTCAATCTCTCCCTATCATCGGGAAAATTTCTAGATGGGCTGAAGGAGGCAATGATTTGCCCCCTGCTGAAAAAAACATTGCTTGATCCATGAGACCCGATCAACTACTTCCCTATCCTGCACCTTGCGTTTCTAGGGAAGGTGGTTGAGAGGGCCACCATGAATCAGCTCCTGGCAGTCTTGGAAGAAGCTTTGGCCCTTGATCCACACCAGTCTGGCTTCTGACCTGGCCACGGGTGGAGATGGTGCTGGTTGCCCTTATGGTGGATATCCACACCAGCTGGATAGTGCTCCTTGTGTTGCTGGATCTGTCTGTGGCATTTAATGTCAACCATGAGTTGCTAGCCCACCTACTTCACCAGGGCTAGAATAGAAGGGACAGCCTTGCAATGGCTGATCTCTTTTCTCTGGAACCACACAAAGATAGCTGCAGTGGGAGAGGAGCAATCACAGATTTATCAACTTCATGCAGAGTCCTGCAAGGGAAGGTCCGTTCTCCCATGCTGTATAACATCTAACCCTCTGGCCCAGCTGGTCTGAAATTCTGGGCGGGGTTATCATCAATATGCCAATAACACTCTTGGGGCAGCTATATTAGTTGCCAGTTGTATTCTGGAACAAGTTTAAGGTTTTGGTTTTGACTTTTAAGGCCATGCATGGTCTGGGCCTAGTGTATCTAAGAGACCATCTGACTCCCTATGCCTCTTGCAAAGCATTGTGCTCTGTATTTTTAAACAGACTGGTGGTTCCCTGCCCAATAGAGGTTCACCTGGCAATTTGGTTCTAGCCCCAACTTGGGGGAATGACCTCCTAGAAGAGCTAAGGGCTGTATCAGAGCTCTCATGGTTCCACAGGACCTGTAAAATGGTGCTCTTCCCCCAAGCACTTAGTTGAGGCTGGGTGATGGAACATCGACTGGGTCTCTCCTCCAAACACCCCACCATATGTTTGGAGACATGGTGGGCACTGTCCAATGAGCTGCAAAAAGGGAGTGGGAAGGGGTGGTTGAAGGTTGTATTGTGATTATTTTATGTTATGATTCTATCTGACGTAAACTGCCTCAAGGTGGCTGGCAGAGAGTGGCAATTAATTAAAATATAAATAAAATAAATAAAATGTATTTATTTATTCATAAGTGATCAGGATCTAGAGATAAACAGTGTAGTGGCCAGGTCTGCAGATGACACAAAATTATTCCAAAGATCCAGGAACTCTGCAAATTGGGTGACAATGTAGTAAGTGAAGTTCAGCATTGGTAAATGTAAAGTGATCCACATTGGAACAAAAAATCCCATTTTCAGGTATACGGTGATAGCATATGAACTTGCTGAGATTTAAGAGGGGAAAAGATCTTGGGGTTGTAGTTCCTCCAAAGGAACCGGCTGGCAAGTCTGTGAGACAGGATGCTGGACCATTGGTCTGATTCAGAAGGATTCTTATGTTCTTACCTCCCGCCATTTACTCTTAGATTTTAAAATTATAAAAACCTGTAAAAATGAAGTAATTGCTTATAATCATCCCAGATAAGCCTCTGCACTTAGTCCTTAATACATTTAGTATTCCTCAGTTTTATCTGTATAATTTAAAATATACATTTAGTAATAGCATATAGTAGAATAATGCATTTGAGCACATAAATAAGCACAGGAAGTTCAAAGTTTGGACAAGTTAGAACAAATTGTGAAATAAGATCATTGGAATGCAAGGCACAAAAGATGTCTTCCAAAAGCTCTCTTAATAGATAGGAGTTATTGCTTGCACTGTTATACATGTCAAAGTTCACTTCCAAAACTATACCTAGGGTTCAGGAGGCAGCTGCCAAGCCTCCTTTACTCCCAAGCATACAGTGTTAGAGAATAAAATACCAACAAAAAGAGTTTCCCCAATAAGGAATTTAACACTAATCTCCACAAAACATCAGGGGAAGCTGGAGTTTTGTACATATTTTCAGGATTACAGCAAGGTTGACACCCTCACACACATTTGCAATGGTACAGAGCTTTAGAATAAGCTCTCCCACTGGCTTTTCAATGCGAGTTTTCAGACAGTCAATCTAATGTAAAATGGTGTAAAATTACAGACTGTCAGATATCCAGATTGAAATACTGTCAAAGCTTACTTGATGGCCTTGGGCCTGTCACTCTCATCCATACTCACAGTGTTGTGGTAAGTCTAAATTGTCACATTGAGTTCCTTGGAGTAATGGTGGGATTAAAAACAAAACAAGTACATTATTCATACTAATGAAACTGATTTCAATTTAGGACTCTAACTTGTTCAGAGGTTCCCAATGTGTCGCTCATGGGCACCATGGCACTTGCTGACACCTTTCCTGGAGCCAAAGCATTTTTAGAAAATAGATGGGGCTGGGTGGGGCTTTTGCCCAGCAGGGTTTCTGATTGGTCATGAGATATTTAAAAACATTGCTTTGGCAGCTGCTGCGACCACAGCACAAAGTATCTTCACTGCATGTATCAATAGTAAGCTGTGCGTATATAAGACAAAAAATTGAAACGATAGGGGAGATCCTCCAGGATATGACTGTGTCCAGGCTTGTTTTTGGGATGATAACTTGCACATTCTAGGTGCTTTGCTAACTTTTTTTTTTGCCACCAAGTTACAGCCATGTTATGGCAACCCTGTAAGATTTTCACTTTCAAAACTTTCAGAGATGGTTTGCAACTTCTTGGCTCTGTGTAGCAACCTTTAACTTAGCTCAGCTTTCCACCTAAATACTGATAATGGGTTGACCCCTGCTTAGCTTCTGATATCTGACCAGGGTGTAAACTGCATGGAGCTTTTATTCCAATCCCAGGTCGATTCAGTCCCTGCCGTCTACACAGAATGAGATTTCCTTTTTGATTATGGGCGATTTAAATTTTCCTTCTGCAGCAAGAAGGGTTGATCCAGAGTGACCCTACCTTTATTGTGCAATATCTTAGTGTGCTTTTAACGCTCAATATTTAAAGATTCAGATTGAGAAAGCAGGCTGTTTTGAACCTTTGAATAAGGGTGTCGTGGTAGCGACACCCTTATTGGCCAAAGGTGGCCATGTGACAAGCTTGCCTTAAAGGAGAAGCCCCTGATTTCTCTCAACTTCTGCCAGTCTTGGAATTTTTTCTCCCTCCTCTGTCTTCTTCAATCCTCTCTCCCCCCCACCCTCCAAGAAATGAAAGAGGCTCCCTGTTTTGCTCCTCTCCTCCCCCTCAAGAAAAGAAAGAGGCTTGGCTTCCTCCCCCCCTTCTGAACTACCCCCTAACCATGTGCAGAACACTTTCCTGTTTCAATGGGGGGGGAGAGAAAGACCCGAGTTCAAATCGATCTGAATTCAACAGGTTTGACAATGGAATAAACAATGGAATAAACAAAGTGCAGACTCTACCAAGATCAAGGTAGCCTAGGACATCCAGGTCAGGACAATTTCAGAACTTACACTCCTCAGTCATGGATAATTTATGGGATAATTTCAGTGGGCAATCTCCCACCTTAGGCTGGAGGGACTTCCTCCAGTCTAAGATGATCTTTCATTGGAAAAAAGAGGTCTTCTAATTGGAAGAAGTCTCTGCAAGTAGGAAAAAGCCTTCAAACTTGCTCAGTGGAGTGTAAGATGCAGGCTAGTGTCACTTAGTGCCACTCAAGACAACAGAGTAGTTTGCTGACAGAGTCCTGTTTTTTATATAGAATGCAATGAACATAAGTACTTGAACTCTAAACTTATTTCAGGATATACTCCACAGGGGATGAGTGTTCTATGTACTATTGAATTGAATGATTAAGTCATAAAATTTTATGATGGAACTCTCTCACAGGAAAATATATTTTAGATTCCATTCTGAAGGACTGAGTGTCTATATGAATGCAAGTACATGCTATCCATAGTGGAAAATTCTTGGCAATCAAAATTTATAGAATATCAAATTGTTCTTGCTGATGGCAGAATCAATATACCCAAAATACTAAAGTTTTGAACCACTTAAACAGTTATTACACTTGGTATATAGGGTATAATTTTGATCTTTATAGAAACAGATATTTGCGGGCAGCTTTGAGAGTGTATATTTTGTTTTGTTTTTTAGGAAGAATCATGACTCAGACACCCAGACAAGAAAATCTTCCAGAATATTTTATTTTTACAAAACATTAATGCAGGGGCTTGACTTGGGGCTGACCACAGATCTGTGCTTGAAGTGCAACATGGGACACTTCTACTTGAGCCACTGGCAGAGGTTGGTAAAAGTTTTCTGTGTTTCATAGATAGTTGTGTGCAATTTTTGGTGCTTTAGTTTTTGGCTCACAGATATACACTTGGTAAGGTGAGCTTTACATCACTGGATGTCCTTCATGATTCTGGTTGAATAATTATAATTATATTTAAATTTATTGCCCACCTCTCCCCAATGCAGCAGATACACTTACCTTTTCAAAGTGTGCCACTACAGGTATGTGTGATGATCCCACCATGGCTATTTTCAAATGTTATGTTACTTTAAGGATGCCATGAGAAATAGTATCCTGAATGCCACCTTCTTTCCACGGTGTTGAAGGATCAGCCATACTAGGTCTGACAGCTTTCAGCATAGTAGATGCATGTGCAAAACTGCCCTTAGGGGTCATAATTCTACCAGTTTTTCATTTGATATGCTCCTGAATATACCATAGAAGGTACATTCTACATCTCATCTTGATCCCATATCCATAGATTTACATGTTGTTTCTGGATCCTTCACAAGAAAAATCTGTTTCACTTATTATACAGAACCAAATTAGGATTTGCCACCAACTTTATATCAAATAAGAAGTTGCATCTAGCACACCTTTAAGTATGATACACCTTTCTATAAATATGTGTTTGTTTCATTCACTCATACTAGAGGCAAAGTCCACTGCACCCAGAAATAGAATGGGTGCTAGCACATTCATCTCCATTATGACTTTCCTGGGTTCTGCTCCCACCCCCGCTACCCATCCGATCTTGAGATCCAGTGTGGTGAAGTGATTAAAGAGTAGCAAATTCTAATCTCAAGAGATGGGTTTGATTCCTGCCCCCTCCTTCATATATATCTTGGTGGGCCCATGCAGCTGCCTCAGCCTATGCTGAGGCAGCCGCATTGGTTGCCAGTCCTGGCCAGCATGAGGTTCAAGGTTTTGGTGCTGACCTTTAAGGCCATCCAAGGCTTGGGCCCTGCCTATCTGAGGGACTGCTTGGCTCCTTATGCTGACCGCAGGGCTCTCTGCTCTGTGGGTGCTAATCTACTGGAGGTCCCTAACCCTAAGGAAGCATGCCTGGCCTCGAACTGGGCCAGGGCCTTTTCAGTCCTGGCCCGACCTGGCAGAATGAGCACCAGGGAGAGCTGAGGTCCCTGACGGAGCTATTGGAGTTCTGCAGGGCCTGCAAAACAAAGCTCTTCTGCCAGGTCTTTGGTTGAGGTCCGGGCTAGGAACAACAGGGCCCCTACTCAGGCTACATGGTAACATCTAGCATACCCCACCATGGGGGGGGGTGGATGGCCGGTGGGATGCAGAGAGGGAATCCACCACCAATCTTGTTTTGTCTTTTTAGCTCATACTCTTTGTTCTGTTATGGGATGGGATTTTTATAACATGTTATAGGTTTTTTGTATATTGTACCCCACGAGTCACCAGAGAATGGTGGGCTAAAATTTTATAAACAAACATATTCAGCTAGCAAGGTTGCCAACCTTTAGGTGGGGACTTGGAGACCTTCAGGAATAACAGGGCCAGCTTGTTCTGGGAGCAACAGCATATATATCATCAAATAAAAATAAAAGGATCTCCAAGAAGAACTGATCTGGCAGGAAGGGAGGGATGGAGGAAGGGAGAGAAAGAGACAGAGAAAGAAAAAGAGGGAGGAGGGAAGGAAGGTATCAGTTCTGTTGGAGAAGACAGCTGCTCTGGAGTGCCATTGTCCCTCCTACACACACACCGCATACAACAGTGTCTATATAAGTCACCACTGTACGTACCTTCCCATCCAACACCACATCTTCCAAAGGAGAGGCCAGGCAGGACATGGAGGGGTGGGCTGCCACCGTCCCATCCACCCCCACATCTTCCAAAGGCTGGGCCAGGAAGGCCACAGGAGAGGGGGTCTGCCATCTCTCAGGCTGTGCCAGGCAGGGAAGGCTAGGGGGGGGCTGCCTCCTTCCTACCCGCTCCCCCCAAATCTCCCAAAGGCCAGGCTGCTCAGGGAAGGTTATGGGGAATGGGCTGCCTCCTTCCCACCCACCCCCATCTCCCAAGGGGCAGGCTCTGAAGGGAAGGCTGTGGGGGCGCTGCCTCCCTCCCACTCCCTCCATCTTCCAAAGGCCATGGAAGGTCATGGCGGCTACTTCCTTCCCATCCCCAATTTCCCAAAGGACAGGCTGGACAGGTAAGGCCACTGGGGGGGCTGCCTCCTTCCCATGCCCCCACATCTTCCAAAAGCCAGGCTGGGTGGGGAAGGCCATTGGGGGTGGGCCGCCTCCTTCCTGCCCCCTCCCTCACATCTCTCAAAGGGTAGGTGGGCTGCCTTCTTCCAACCCCTCCATCTCGCAAAGGGTTGGTTGGAGCTGGACTACAGTCTTAGGGAGGGGAGGTTGAGGCTGGAGCCAATCTTCAGCATTCCTTCTCCCTCTCTCTCCTAGTGGTGAGGCCAGCCATATATAGTAGATATTATGTCTGGCCTTGACCATTAGCCCATTGGAATAGTTCCATTTTGCAGGCCCTGCAGAACTGGTTTCAGTCCCGCAGGGCCCTGATCTCTTCTGGGAGCTCATTTTAACATTCTGGGGCCAGGGCTGAAAAATCCCTGACCTTGGTAAAGGTCAACTTCACCTCATTCAGGCCGGGGACCCTAAGCAGGTGTTGTTCTGAGGATCTCAGTGCTCTTGAGGGTATATAAGGGAGAATGTGGTCCCGCAGGTGCACTGGTCCCAGGCAGTTTAAGGCTTTAAAGCTTAGAACCAGCACCTTGAACTTGATTTGGTGCCAATACAGCTAAGCAAGCACTGATACAGTTAAGCATATGTTCTCCATACTGAGCCCCCTTTCATTCTGTTTGTTGTCCCTATTCTCCATACCTTTATATGATTTGGCAATTACTTATGTTGGGCTATTCCACTTCTATTATCTAATCTAGCATACATTTCACACTCTCAGGAATACTAAGAGAACAGTTAGCATATCCTGTAGTTGCTGAACATTGAACAATCCAGAAGGCTTTGTGCCTTCAATACCCACTATTCCTCTCACTGTACCATGCTCTAAGGGGATATGAATTCAAGTTATCTTACAAAAGTTCCTACAGAACTGACAATGGTACTGAAATGATCCCAGATCCCCATGCTTAAAGAAACCCCTCAGTCCAGTGTATATATTTATTGACTGAATAATACAGGTGTTTTGGTACAGCAAGCAGTGTGACATTAATTCACAACATATATAAATAGCAGCTGGGCTGCGAAAATTCTGAAAGCAGGCCATCATATTGTTGAAAGGAGAACAGCATCATACTTCATGGGATTTGGTTGACAGGAAATGGTGACAGAGGTGGCTATGAGGTCCAAGATGAAGGCAAGAGTGTTTCCAACACCAGTGGTCTTCAGAACTTTGTTCCAAGTAGTGTAAAATTGTGTGGTTCCTACCACTTCTTAGGGAGTGAATTCCATGGTCCACAGACTAAGATTTGTCTATATACAAACTTTTTACTGGGATGAATTTAGGTTTACATATACATGTGGCTACTCAGACTTCATTTAGTTCAAGCCAACTGATAAGGGTTTAGGCTAAACTTAAAAAAGGATTATCCATAAGGAAATGATATCCTGCTTCCTAAAGAAGAAGAATTTAGTTTGCCACTAATGTCTAGTAACTGGCAAACAGGATCTCCTTGAAAATAAGAAAACCAAACAGCATAGGCTCTGCTGACACAATCCCTCCCCACAAGGAAGAAGAAAATCTCTCTTGTCTGCAGCACACCATTTCCTAACAGGGTCCCCATCTTTGCACTCTCCCTGGATCAGCATATCTATATTTTTTTTTCCTGCACAGAACTCAAGCACTATAATGTGCCCTTGCTTTGGCCATTTCTTAGCCAACAGCATATACACCAAATTTCTCAAATTCCCACCATGATTTAGTCATAATACTTGGTACTCACATCATCAAGCCTTCTGTCAGTGCCCAAGGCAAGCAGATTGTTGAATTCTCTCTCCATCACCTGTCGTGCCTGGAAATAACATCAGATAAGACAACAGTAATGATCTGTGAAAAGGAAGCAAGTAATAATAGGAACCACAGGAAACTTACACTAGGGCAGCCTTTCTCAACTTTTTTTCGCCATTGATAAACCCCTGAAACATTTTTCAAGTTTCAAAAAACCCCAGAAGCGGCACAATTATGCAGAATATTGTTGGGAAGCATAGCTGTGTACATGTCCACCTTGGGCCCCGCCCCTTCCCAACCCCTCCAGGCCCATCATTGGCCATTTTAGGAGGAAAGGGGCAGATTGACATGACCACAGATGGTCATATCACCCAATAAATGTTTAACAAATTTTAAAAGAATATTAAAAATTAATTAACTCCCACCCATTTAGGAAACCCTTCCAAGGCTGTGAAGAAACCCTAGGGTTTCCTGAAACCCTGGTAGAGAAAGCCTGCACAAATATTTCCTGAAACCTGATGTATCTTCTTGGAACATTCCCAAAAATAAGCATAACTGAAAGTGAACTAAGAGCATTATTCTACTTCAAAACATTAGAACATCTATGAATGGTGTAACGGACAGGCCTCAAAGTGCTAGAATATCAGAAAACAAGGAAGTGAAAGGTTATTTTTTCACCAAATCTGAGAGCTTAAGTGACAAACTTCTCCAAGTAGTCTGATTGGCCAGCAACAGCTGTGAGAGAAGTTATATGAGAGCTTTATGCTATGAGAAGTCAGACAGAAAACGGTGTTGAAAGAAGACATTTCTCTGCCTTAGTTGTAAAACATATACTTTGAGGAGATTTTAGGCAGAGAACAGAGTCTTGACTAATGTGTCTCGATTCAGCATAAACTAAAAGCAGTTCTACACAACCAGGAGAACTGGGAATGATATTTGGCAGAATGATTTCGGGGGATGGGGGGGGAGACTCCCAATCAAAGCCAAAGGAGAAATCCTTTGGGAGAAATCTTCTAGGGAGAGAAGAATCTCTGCCCAGTTACAAGGGGAAATTAGCTGTATTTCCCTAGACTGATGTGAGAGGAACTTGCTTCACACACCTCAGGACTTAGAGGGAAACTGGTGTTTCTAATGCAAGGAGATTTAGGGAGTTTCTAACAGAAGGTTAAGCTAAGGGAGTTCAAATGAACTCAAAGAAAACTAAAAAAGTGTTTAGGTCAACACAGAAGCTAAAGCCTCTCAGTGACCCATTATGCACGGGGGTTTTAGTGCACATTCGGGGTGGAATGGCGGCGACTAAAATCACGGATAACGCACGGAGCCGGCTGCAACCGGCTGCAGCTTCGGTGCATGCCGCCGAAAAAGCCGCGTCAGTGAAACACGGAAGAAAGCGCAGCTTCCGGGTGAGCGGGGCGCAACCAGAAGCGGCGCCCGGATCGGCGCGTGCATAATCGGTTACTCTGGGTTTTGCCGCCGTTGCGCCCCGCCCCGTGTATAACCGGTATGTGTCGCGTCTTCCCCCTCCGCGTTTTCCATGTGACCCGAAATCGCCGTTTCGGCGGCCGTGCATAATGGGCCAGTGTGATGAACTCAGACGCAAAGGAAAAGCCTCTATACCTCTATATCTGGACTTAAGATCTATAAACTGTACAACAGCGGATTTTTTACAACCAAGTTTTATCTCCTCATTTCATCTAACTTTCCCCTCTATATTAAATAAAAACTTTTATTTTGTTTGACTTTAGCACCATTCCCAGTGCCATTCTGAAAAGGTTTTAGTAAAGAGGGCTCTTACATCTTCCCTTAAGGTCCCAGGGCTGAGTTAAAAGCCAAATCTTCTGTCAGTCAGCTTTATTAAATACAACAAAGAAACCACACTATTTGGGCAGTTCAGTCAGTGAGGGAACAGAATTTTATTTTTTGGAAGGAAAAGTTTATCTCAGTGTGTGAAAGTGTGTAGAGGACTCATAAATTGCATTTATGGATAGTGCCAATTGTAAAGCCCCTTCATCATGCACAGGGAGCTGAACTGCCATCCTAAGGACAAATGTATAATCAAAATCAATGTTCCAAGTTGCCACTAAAACTGAACAAATTAGGTTACTGTCTGCTGCCTCTACAGATGAAATTCAAGTGCCCTATCAATACTAATGCTTGGGTTGTGAAGGAGGGAAGAGTCATGGCATCATTAGTGGGCATGTGGCTGTTGATTGGATAACTATTCAATTTCAAATTTGGGTGACTTTGTTTTCTTAAAGCTGGAGGTAGGAAGCCAAGATAACAGCAATGTTAATGCATAGATTTAGTGTGATTCAAGACATAGAGCTGTCTTTGCCCATGTGGCTGTGATTAAAAGATGGGCAAGAAAAACAGGCATTTTCTTTCATTTCAAAAGTGGAAGAGAGAGTCTGAGATATTTTTAGTAATGAATGGGGGAGGGAA
The DNA here is from genome assembly GCF_049243985.1 of Paroedura picta. Lineage (NCBI taxonomy): Eukaryota > Metazoa > Chordata > Lepidosauria > Squamata > Gekkonidae > Paroedura > Paroedura picta. The sequence continues at coordinate 112,276,947 of NC_135372.1, forward strand.
GGAACGTTTATAGTAATGTTGAATGGGAAAAGCTGAATGGGAAGTTAGCACTGAAGTAGATAAGTGTGATATTTGAATGTTTTTAATAATTAAATTGGAGGGTAATTAATTTGAGAGGGAAATGAATTATCTCTATAGAAAAAGTAATTGAAAGAAGAATTTGATATTTGGAGCTTATTCCACCTATCTCTTGTATTCAAGTTGTGATCATAGATAAGGAGATATTTCTTCATCTAAGCCAATATCTTACTTGGAACAGTGACTAACCAAATAACTTTGGAAAGTTTATACCATCATAACCTCTTCTGTTTGTTATCACCATCTAGTATTCTAAGTTAGACTGCCTTTGAACTCAGGAATTCCATTTAGTGATCTTGACTGATAACAGGGATTCTAGAGGTTAGGTTCTGGTATAAGGAAGTATAGGTAAATGAAGAATAGGAGAAATGTGGTTGGAGTAAATTAACGTGGCATGTGGGAGTACTTGTAAAGCCCTTATATTTTCAAGGCATAATTTGCTACACATCCAAACAGACAGAATTTTTAAATTTTTTCATAGAGCAATTCACATATTATTTGAATTTCTTTCATGTTCTCTGAAATTCTATTAATAATGTGGCAGATACCAAGAGTCAAATCAAAGAAATAAATAAATGACATTTCTCCTGAAATATTCATGGACATTTCTTCTTACCTGAGTGTTTTGAGTAGGTATTTGTAACACAAGTGCCAAACTATTATGATCAAAATTCTCATCCAAAGATATAAGTGCCCCATGGACTCCACTCTCAATGAGGTTGTTGGCATATTCTCTGAGCCCAATGGACTGAATCCAGTGAATGACTTGATCATTGGTCCAGACTAACACATCTAGAAGACAGTGCGGCCATACATTCAGGACAGATAAAACTATAATTAAGAACAGTTTTTAAGTGCCTATAAATTCCCCAAGATAGAGAACATCTTGTCTTGTTAACCATAACTAGAGTCCTTCACATGACACACACACAGATTAGTGTCACCCTCCCCTTCCTACAGCAAGGAGCTAATTGCACCCACTAGCTCCACCGCCTGCTTATGCACTTATCCCCACAGTGGCACATATGTGCAAAGGCTCTCAACTGGAAATGTTGCTTTTCTGGAGTTCCTATGAACAGAGCCTATGAACATATAAAGGTATGCACAGTGCCACTCCCTGTTTGACATACATTGTCTGTACATATAAGTTCAGCTTTAAAAAATCTTTCTATGTACCATAACTGGTATCACTATGTTTCATGTATACTACAGTATATACAATATACTACAGTAAGCATAATATAGTCACTGTTAGCAAAATACTCTCCCTCAAGCTATAAACCAAAATATTTGTTACAAGGCTCCAAGCCTTAAACTTTGTCCTTGATTTGTCAGCATGGCTGATTAATTTCATACAATGATGTATACTGCACAGACTTGCTGGTTTCCTCAATCCTGTATCAATGCTAATGGACCAACTGCTAGCATATCTAAATGAAGCTTCAGTCTTGGATCCATCCCAATCTGGCTTCCGGCCTGTCCATGGAGTAGAAACGGTGCTGGTCACCCTGATGGACGACGTTCAGAGACAGCTAGACTGAGGTGAGTTGGTGCTACACGTGTTACTGGATCTCATGGTAGTGTTTGACATAGTCAGTCATAAGCTTTTAGTTCACTACCTTGCTGATGTCAGAATACCTGGGATAGCTCTCCAATGGCTGATTTCCATTCTCCAGGGTCACAGACAGAGGGTAGTTATTGGGGAGATGCAGTTGCGTCAATGTCACCTCCACTGTTGGGTGCCTCAAGGTGTGATTCTTCCCGGGACCTTATTTAATATCTTTATGTGCCCTCCTACCCAGCTGGTCTGGGGGGGTTTGGGCTCGGGTGCCAACAATATGCAGATAACACCGAGCTTTACCTCCTGATGGACAGCCACTTGGATGGTTCACCTGAAACTCAACCCTTCAAAGACAGAGACTTTGTGGCTGGGTAGGAAAAGACCAAGCAAGGAAGCTTGCCTACCCTATCTGGATGGGGTCCAACTGTCAGCTGCCACCCCAGCCAGAAATCTGGCTGTGATATTTGATGCTTCCTTAACTATGGAGGCACAGGCTTCAAGAGTAGCGCAGCTAGCATTTTTCCACCTTTGCCAAGCCAAGCTACTAGTGTCTACTTGGCTCTGGAATACCTAGCCACAGTCATCCATTTGATGGTCACTTCTGGACTGACTTCTGTAACTCGATCTAGGTGGACCTAATGTTATCCTTGGTCCAGAAACTGCAAATGGTCCAGAATGCAGTGGCCAACGTCCTTATGGGTACACCTTGGAGGATACATTTTTGACACGTATTCCAACAGCTGCACTAGCTCCCAATTGAATTCCAGATTAAGTTTATGGTACTGGTACTTACCCATAAGGCTATCTGCAGCCCAGGTCCTGCATATCTGAGAGACTTCCTTTCTATCTGCACCCTCTGCTAACACCAGCCAGCCAGAGGTTTGTAGCCCCAAGGAGGTACGTTTGGCCTCAACACGGACAGGACAATCTCCATCCTGGCCCCTGCCTCATGGAATGAGCTCGTGGAACATATCCAGGCCCTGTCGGAACTGGCACAGTTCCAAAAGGCCTGCAAGATGGTGCTCTTCCACCAGGCCTTTGGTTGGGGCCAAAGTTAACTTCTATCAAGCCCCACCTACCTACTTACTCATCATAAGAAGCCCCAGATAATTACTTGGCCTTGGGGAGACCATCACCAGCTACTCTGAAAATGGATTGTTGCTGCCTATATTGATTTTAAACTTACTTTAAATTTAATTTTATCTTATTATAATTATTGTATTTTATATATAATGTTGCAAACTGCCCTGAGCCGGCTTATTGGGAGAGCAGTATAAAAACCCAATAAATAAATGCATGCGTAAAAATCGTTTTTAAGGTAAATTCATGATGCCATTTTTTGCTAGAAAACAATGCTCAGTTGAAATGAATGTAAATACATTTCTTAAATTTGATAAAAACATTTAAATATGTTCTAGTTTTGGTCCCAGAAACATAATAATACAAAATACCCTCTACTTCAGTGTCCTCAAGAGAAACAAATACTTTACTGTCTTCCTTCTTATTAAGAGCAGTAAGCTTTGTCTATTATACTCCAACTTACCTCATTCTCAAGATAAATTATGACTTTCCTGAAATGTGCCAGCATAATTGAAGACTTTGGACACAGAAACGTTTACTTGACATATTAAAAGACAGATAACCAACTAAAAAACTATTCTGTTACCTCAAACATCCAAGGCAATTCCTCCTAAGTGAAGAAATTGTTCACGCAAGTTCTACCTTGTGGTCAATTCTCCATGGAGGTTTTCTGTCCCCTGAACTATAAAGCTCCTACTTAAAGCTATGGAGAAAATTCCCTCCTGTATGGGGAAAGTTAGCAGGATGCTACAAGTCAGATAGAATACTAGAAGAATGAATGAGGAAAATGTTAATTTAGGGAACAGAATTATGACTTTTTTTAAACACATATTTTGTGCACATCAAATCTCTACCAAAAATCCAGTACAAACATTGTGTTTGTACTAGTGGTCACTTAATTTCAAAAATAGCACCAAGAATTTGGTATGAGAGATTGGTTCTTTTGCATTTTGCCACAAGGAGATCTCTACTTTGACATCTACCTTTGATTTCATGCTGGCTCTCTTCCCGCCTTCTCTCCAGTTCCTTTCTATCATAATTCAGTCTCTTCAGGCACATAATACCATATTGCAGGCTTGTTCTGTAAGATTTCAACAGAGAGTTACTTCTAACTTACCTTTCATAGACTTCCTCATAAGCTGAATATGACTTAACTGATGCATTATAACTGCACCACTCAAAATGTAAATCCTCTTTTTGTCAAAACAATGTATCCCAGCTTTTGCCATTTGTTTTTTTATCTACCTTTCATTCTGTATAATTAATTGCTTAGTTGTGAATATAACTGGTTGATGGTAGTGGTGTGTGCATCAGGGATTACGGCTGTAAAGCTGTTTGATGTGTGGGAATATATCTTCCTCATCTGGCTACAAATGATGGCATCAGGAGTATTTCATGCCCAAAAGGCAAGGCAGAAGGAGCTGGGGGACTGGAGATTAAGAAGGGACAACGGTTCCTAGGTGTTTAGTCTTAGCAAAGGTTTTGAGATGTTAGTATCATTGTCTCCTCAATAAAGAGATTTTCATCAACAAGGTCTGCTTATTGGGAGCGGTCAGCTAGAATCTCACACTTTTACAGTAATGTGCAATGAGAGACAAACTCTGTATACAAAGCCATTTTTCAGTCACAACTGGCTCCAAGAAGCTTATTAACACTATGGTAAATATCTATAGCAATTAATTTCTGACAAAACGCTGTACTGATTATATTGCAGAAGTAGAGTCACACTGGTAAGCATTCAGGATCCATTCTTCCCTCTTTAGCCTCAATCTCAGCTTCTAATAACCTCTACACTGGCCTTTGCTACATGCACAGTTTATTCTTTAATTTCATTGCATTCAAAGTGGCTTTAAATTGAATGCTGGGTATACACTCTGCACCTTCTTTCCTCCACTGGAAAACATGGAGTATATACTCTGATGGGCATTTTCTTTTTGGAAAAATGAAAGCCCTCAATCTGTATCTACTCTTGGGTAGCCATCTTTAGTGATTCTTTCCCCTCCGCTCATTGGTGTAAAGGAATGTGGATCACTAAACTTGCATCACAAAGTGAAAAACCACTGGCAAACCTCTTCTGACAACCTTTCAAATACTTAAAGAGAGTAATCATGTCCCTTTTCTACCTCCTCTTCTCCAGGCTGAACATTTCCCAAGTCCCTCAACCTTTCTTCACAGGACTTGGTTGCCAGGCTCTAGATCATCCTCATCATTCTCCTTTGTACCCTCTTAATGTCCTTTTCTCCAGGCTGAACATTCCCAAGTCCCTCAGCCTTTCCTCATAGGGCTGGGTCCCCAGGCTCCGAATAATTCTTTTTGTTCTCCTCTGAACCCTCTTCATTTTGTTCACACACTGCTACCCAGAAATGTCCCTCCCATCCAGTAGGCATGATTCTTATTTCTGTGACCCAGATGTAGAACTCTGCACTTCTTATTGAACTGGTATCACATTATCAAAATATATATATTATATTACAAATAAAATTAATAAAAATAAATAAAATAATAAAATAAAATGAATTAACTATTGAAAAACTAACAGAAAGTTGTAACCCAGATGTAGAACTCTGGACTTCTTGTTCCCATTTGCCCATTTTTCCAGCATGTTCAGATTTCAAACTCTATCTCTTATCTTCTGAGGTGTTCGCTACTCCTCCCAATTTGGTGTTCTATTGTATCACCCCTTGCCCTCCTCTTCTCCAAGCTACACACACCCAACTCTCTCAACTTCTCCACCACAACTCCTAAGTCTCTTTTACATGTACTACAATCAAGTCAGGTTTCCCCTATCTTATATTTATGCATCACATTTTTATTACTCGAATATAATACTTTACACTTCTCCCTAAACATTTATTTTGTTGGCTATGTCCCAATTTTCAAATCTATCCAGATCTCCTTGAATAGTAGTCCTTTCCTCTGGGGTATTAGCCACCCACCCAATTCAGTATCATCAAATGATCAATGTCCCCTCTGTTGTCTCATCCAAATCATTAATGAAACTGTTAAACAATGCTGGCCCCAGCACAGAACCCTGTCCCTGAGGTACACTGCTGGTCACCTTCCTCCAAGATGAAAATGAACCATTGATGAGCACCTTTTGGGTTCAACCAAACAGCCAATTATAAATCCATATACTGCTACTACTTTTGCCTTTTAAACAAGTTGTACCCCTTGGTCCTAAAATTCTGCAATTCTGCTATTAGATCACAGTTCCCTTTCTCTATTAGGACTTCCAGTTCTTCCTGCTTGATTTCCATACTCTGTGCATTAGTGCAGACACATTATAATCCTTTATATGTGTGCCCCATGGCTTTAGTTTTTGAACTTACCTGTAAGTTAATGATTCTCTGCATATGTGCCATTCCTTGTAAATATACCATGTTCCCATCTACAGTTGTCATCAAACTGGGTTTTGAATTTATGTCTCTTTCCCCCATTGGATATAATGGGGGATTTAAATAATCAAAGCTCTTTGCAAACTATCCTTTATCCTACCCTTGTCAGGTGCTAACCATCTCCCAATAGAAGAGCCTCATCACGATAGCACAAACCATGGCCCCAAAATCCAAGCCTTTCCCAATAACATCAGTGATGTGGCCAGTCATTTATTTGCATTATTTTTCTCTCTTCCTAAGCCACAACCATTAACAGGAAGAACTGATGCAAACACAATCTGCACTCCCAGGTCCTTCACCTTTTTCTCAGAGCCACATAGATTGTGACCTTATCCATTTACATTTTTGCTAACTTTTACACAAAATAATGCTATACCATATCCATTGCATTTCCTGCATCTATTAAACTAGTCAAAAAAAAAAGTCTGGCAGGACTTATCCCTGAGAAATCCATGTTGACTTTTATTAAGCACTATATTATCCTCTAAGTGTTACACACTGGCTATTTAATGATCTGTTCCAAACCATTTCCTGGTACCGATGTTAAACTGACAGTAGTAGAGGCATGATCTCAAAGTGGGCAGGAAAAGGGAAGAGGGGAAAACTCCAATGGAAACTTTATGCTTTTGAATGTACTTCAGCTTGTCATGAAAAAAGGGAGAAAATTGCAACAAAAGCACTCCCAAACAAGCCTGGAGAAACAGTGAATAGAAAGAGAACTGAACACTAAAGGGAGAAAAATCAATGCAGAATGGAGGGTGGGGGAATAACACCTATCTGCAGGGAAAATGGGACAAAATGCAGAATGAAAAAGAAAAGCCAAAAGGAATACATGATGAGTGCATAAAATTATATTATGTTTCACATCAGAGTACTTCACTTAAAAAGAGGAAAAGTGTTGATTTTAATCACCTGGAAGCATTTAAACAGGCTCCACAAAACCTCAGAAAAATGGACAACTGACTGCAGCAAGACTCTTCATCTACTAGCATTTAAATAAAGTATAAAAACAGTTTTCTTACCGATGGAAACTGTCTACCATCTTCAGATGCACTCTGAGATCTTTCTTAGTTAGATGATCTAACATTCTTGCATCTACAAGACACTCCATGAAGTAGCTGCGATACTGTGGGAGACCCAGACTTGGAAGCCATTCATTCCCTATCCACTCATGGTTCATATCCCCATAAGCCAGTGTCTGTGAAAATAAAGAAAATATGTGAGTGCATGCTCTTCAGAAGCAATTGCTGAGTCCCAGTTTCACAATTCTGTGATGAAATTTAAGACATTTCTTTAAATGTCTGATAACCCTATGTCTTGCCCAAAATGCTACTCCTACTACTGATACTTGTTCTAGTATTTTAAAGAGGCTATTCGCAGACCATTTATGTTCACGTAACTCCATTTGAAGTCAACAATCATAAGATCTATGTTACAGTTTGGAAAGCAGTTTTCAAGAATGTGAATATATGTTATAAATATATGTTAGATACCTGGCAACATTATGCATATATTGTTTCAAGAGGATTAATGAAAAGTTTACATAGAAGGCACAGCAAAGGAAAAGAACAAGAATCTATCCTCCATCTTTGTTACGCACATTTGAGAAGTAACTTAGGGAAACGTATTCAGAACAGCAAAGTAATGTACATTTCATTGAATCACTGCTCACTTCAGATTTCCTGGATCCTGCTCACTCACACAGCTCCGTGTTCCCAAATATAGTGACTACAATACAAGTTAATGCAAGAATCTCACCTGTGCCCAACTGCCCTCCTCAGTATCCTAAATGTAACAGTGTAGCATGTCAACAAAACAATAGGCAAAGTCAGTTACCCACTATCGTACATGGACTGAAAACCTAAGATACTAAGAGGACAAAAACATGATACAATGTAGACAATGCAACAAACCAACTGGATTCGCAAATACAGGCTACACATAACATCACATGCATGAGGTGCTTCCATTTGAGACTCTCATTCTTTATCAAATTAAAGCGTGGAATATCATGTTGTGATCATTTCTGAGCTTCCAAAGGCTAAAGTTAAGTAACCTGGATCTGCCCCAGCAATGTAAAAGCTTTACTAATGGACTTTGAGAAAAATGACATGTCCTTTCAATAGATGTTACTTACCTCCATGCTATGAAAAGATTCACCTGCCCATTTTATCATATTATGCCTCTATTAAAAGAGATAGGCCATTTTCCCCAAGGTAGTTGGCTTGATATGACACAAATGCATGCTCTCTGCAGTTCAGGCACATCAGCATATTCAAAACACAGAGATAAACAGTTAATGAAAGAGGAACAGCTTCTATTCCAAAAGGGCTGGGTAGTGGGAGTACAGCGTCCCTACATGTGACCCTGGGCTAATTGCCAGTAATAACATATTATATTAAAAGCATGTGTCCAACATAATTTCTGGGGGATGGACCACAGCTCACTGGCAGAGTATCTGCACAGATTAAGTCAGGCTTTCTCAACCAGGGCTTTCTGAAACTCTGGGTTTCTTGACAGCCCTGGAAAGGTTTCATGAATCGGTTAATTATTTTAATGTTTTAAAATGTTTGTTAAACATTTATCAGCTGATATAACCATATATGGTCATGTAGACCTGCCCACCCCTCCCAAAATGGCCAATGATGGGCTTGGAGAGGGTGGAAAGGGGAGGGGCAACAGGTAGGTATATACACACCTATGCTTCCCAACCGTATTCTGCACTGGGGTTTCTCCATTTCTGGGGTTTCTCAAGGCCTGAAGCATGTTTCAGGGGATCCTCAACAGTGAAAAAGTTGAGAAAGGATGGACAGTGCAATGCAGTGGTAAAGGAGGCAAATGCAGTTTTGGAATGTATCAACAGAGGAATCAACAGGGGCGTTTGTTGGTTTAGTGGGAGTGTTAGGGGTAAGAGAAGATGTAGTGACATGGTTAGGAAAGTCTGTGGAATATATAAGTGTTTTCAGACGTTATTGTATATGTAAAAATATAGGGACTAATTTTAGCTTAAATTCTCAGGTTAGGGTTAGCTTACGTATGGGTCCAGATAGGGAGTTGGTAGGTTTAGTGTGAGGTATAGGGTTGGGAAAGAAGATGTTGTGACATGGTTAGGAAGAGCTATGGCATGTATAAATATTTTCCGACATTGGTGGTCCCCGACCTGTGGGAAGCCCACCTGGCTATTAATTAGGTCATTTGTATCCAAATTGAAAAAGAAACAATTGCTACTACTGACTTGAAGCTCAACACTTGCAGGCCCTGAACAAGAAGAAATTTCTTATTCATGCAAGTAAGTCATTTGGCCAGAGTTACAACAGCTTCTTACTGTGCGTATGCTATAGTATAACAGTATTAATTTTCAAAAAGTTTTTTAAAGTGAAATGTAATTCCTGACAAGTTTGCTGAGGATGAAATGGATATTGAACCATTATTATTTAAAGGAAACGTACCGTTTTGGTTGAAGTTGCCATAGTTTCCATCTCTTCGTGTGTGACCCAGACATTTCCAGATGACTAAGGAGGAAGATCAGACATGTGAACAAATGAGGAAGGAACTTTTCATTCAAGCATTTTAACTAGTCAGCTATCCAACTTTTGTTTCAAGATGCTATGAAAAGTCATCCCAATTTACCCTCAAGACAAAGACCCTCAGCATAATAATTTCTGATGCTTTGAATGAATGTCCCTGGTGGCAGGGACAGATTATCTGTAACATTTCAAAGGAATAGATATGATGGAAGCCTCCTCGAACTTCATGACTGCAATTACAGCCTCTGTTTTTGTTTCCTCAGTTTCTTTCTTGTGCAATGCTTGCTCAGCCTTACATTCTTTAGTGCTTCTAATTATTGGCCACTCCACTTGCCTGCCCAATATTACTGCCTTGTCCTGATTAAACTCCTCTTCCCTATAGATCAGAGTTCTTTTTGGAGTCTGCAGAAGCTTTGGAATTTAGACATAGCATGGTGAGCACAATTATAAAATGGCCACCATGGGAGGCAACGCCATCCACAAAATGGCTGACAGCTTATCTTCGGCCACATAGTGAAGATCCTTTTGTTGTGGTAGCAGCTGCCAAAGCAACCTTTAAAAAAATCTGCATGGGCAATCAAATCTCCAATGGCCACTCAGAAGCCTTGCTGGTCAAAAGCTGCACCTGTCCATACCCAGTTACTAAGACCACTTGGTAGGCACAAGAAAGGTGAATGATGGTGGGCACCATGGAGCCCACGGGCATCATGTTGGGGACCCCTGCTTTAGAGCAATGAGGGGAAATTAGAGACCAAATACATGAATTTTGGCAAGCAAGAAGTCTAAGCAAGTACATGAGTTTGGGGGAGAACAAAGTTCTCTTCAAATAAAGCCAATAGAGCTGGTGACCTAGATTCAGGCTATTCCACTGATCATTGGAACTGCATGACACACAAGCACCGCTTTCAATTTATTTTAAGAACCTAACAAAGCATAGGACTTAATTATGCCCTCTTTGAGAAGAGATGGGAAACAGGTCTTCATCAGAATGCTTGTTGCTTACTATCATCCATGCCTTTATGTTTTACTGAAAGGCTTTGAGATTTGGGTTCTAGCCCTTCATATGGTAAGGGAAATTAGTAACATCAGCTCTGTATCATTTTGGGAAGATCTCAAAAATGTAACATGAAATACTTACTGTTCTTGAGGTAGGAGGAGCTGAAGGGCTTGTAAGAGACACCATTTCTTGAATGGCCAAACGCAGTTTTAACCGGTGAAGGGCATTGCTGATGCCAATCTCTCTCTGTATCTCTGTATCGGATAAGGCAGACATGATGGCACCACTCTTTACGTTGGCTCTGCAGGCTGCAACATACCAAGCAGGCATGCCCACCCAAAGCTGAAACAAAGAAACTACAGATGGGCTCATGTCTATTTTCACTGGTTCAGGGAGGTACACCAAATCATTAACATTCTCTCCAACATTTTCTTATGTTGGACACAGATATTCCGATTAATTGCTCTCATTTCTCCTAGTAAAAATTACTAGGATAATATTTTTAATCCAGGAGAAATTATTAATCAGAATATTTTTCTCATTAATATTTTATACTCAGTTTGAAGGAAATGCTTGTACAGAATGAAATGTTTGCAATAGATTAAAAATGTAACATATAGGAATAGGACTGCACCCAGTGTTCGTATGTGAACATTTTTGGCTAGAACTGACCAAAATATCCCTCTCCCTTATTAAACTTCTTCATTGATATTTGCAGCTTGTTCCTTTTCTTTGATCAACTGGGGATCACACTGTCAGTATGATGATGTCACAATGCCACACAGCCAATCAGATTTGGCTATGTGACATCTCAAAGGTAATTTGGAAAAAGGTTAATACTATCTGTCTTGATAGTCATTGTTTTTATCCTATTTGTAGAAGAAACAGGAGAAAGGGTCTTCTTGACAGTGCTGTCAAAATTTTGGAACTCCCACTGAGTGGTGTGAGAGCCAGTGTGATGTAGTGGTTAAGTCTGGAAGCCTCTAATCTGGGGAACTGGGTTTGATTCCCCACTCCTCCACATGCAGCTAGCTAGGTGATCTTGGGGACCAGTCACAGTTCTCTCAGAGCTCTCTCAGCCTTACCTACTTCACAGGGTTTCTGTTGGGTGAGGAAGGGAAGATGATTGTAACCTGCTTTTCCTTTGGGTAGTGAAAAGCAGGGTATAAAATCAACTATTCATTTATCTGTCTCTCTATCATTGACTTCTGTCAGTGGATCAAGGCTTCTGTCTTTTGTTTGGTGTTTCCTCATTAACTCTTTGAGAGCCAGTTTGGTGTAGTGGTTAGGAGTGCGGACTTCTAATCTGCCTTGCCAGGTTCAATTCTGCACTCCCCCACATGCAACCAGCTGGGTGACCTTGGGCTCGCCACGGCACTGATAAAGCTGTTCTGACTGAGCAGTGATATCAGGGCTCTCTCAGCCTCACCCACCCCACAAGGTGTCTATTGTGGGGAGAGAAATGGGAAGGCGACTGTAAGCCGCTTTGAGCCTCCTTCGGGTAGGGAAAAGTGGCATATAATAACCAACTCTTGTTGTTGTTGTTGTTGTTAGTCCTCCTCTATGTTTATGAATTTATATGTTTCTGTTTATATGTTTTAAAGTTTGGGCTGCTTTACTGTTCATCACAGTGGACAGGCTGAGTTGGGTGGAAAGGCGGCACATAAATGTTTTTAATGAAATGACACATAGTACCCCACTGCTAGTGTCAAGCCTGGGCACTTTTCACAGTGGATGACAGCTTTTCCATTTTATCTTGGCCCTAAACAAAATAAGCACTGTTAATAATTTGAAGGTCTTGTAGCCTTACCTCTAGCCAGGACACTACAGTTGGGCCATCCCACTGAGCGAAGGGAATGCCCTTTCTTCGAGCATCTTCCAAAAGCTCATGTCTGGAAGAACAAAACAATAGAAGAACTCTGTTGTATCAGTCCAATGAACCATCCAGTCCAGCATACTGTTTCACACAGTGGCCTACCAGGTGACTTAGAGGGCCAACCAACCTGGCATAAAGGCCAAGGCCTTTCTCAATGTTGCTTCCTTTATTCAGCTTTATTCCCTGTGCTAAGCATCAGATAGAAAGGCTTTGCCCAACGGATTTTAGCCTCCATCCCTAGACTAACACTAGTATGGAGCTAAAGAAGAAAATCCAGGTTCTGTACCAATGGAAAAGCCCTCAGAGGCATACAGAAAGATCTAGACAGATAATCTTACCTGTAGTTATCCTCAATATTTTTTCTAGCCATTCTGGTTTTGTTATGTGGACAGGAAGTTACAGAAAAGGTAGGTATTGTGAAGCTTTGGGAAACTGTCAAAGAGATATTAAACAATCTTGCAACATGTATCTGCAAGGAAGTCATGGGCAGATATAGGATAAGTATCCTCCAATAGCATCCCACCTGAACTGATATTTCATTCTAGAATGCATTCCAGAATATTCTGCAATGGCATTTGAATTCTATGGCCAAAGCACAGAAGTTGTTCAGCACCCAAATCAGTGTGATATTTTCAAAAAGCTTTCTGAAAGGAATACTGAACCAGCACACTCACTTTTTTTTAAGCCTTCGGTCTTTCTCTGCTTGAGCTCCCAGTTTGCCAAGACCAAGTGTGTCCTGAATGTTAATCTCTGAATCTGTCAGCATAACTGAAAAATATAAAAAACAAAGGATTCTGATGATCCAACAGAGTTGGAACTACAAAGGGAGTCCCATATACTGAAGTAATCCTTGTATAACAAGCACTTTGAATCATATTTTTAGTTGTTGCACCCCCCCCCCCCGTTGGTATCAAGAATTTAGTGATTTTCAAAAGTATAATGATCTGCACTTACAGATGATAGTGCCTATAGAAAGTATTCCTAGAGTAGTATAGTGTGCTGGAGTAGTGCTAAAAGTCTGATTCTTCAGAGTATGATCAATGAGAGTTTAGTAAAGATTTTTCTTTTATTAAAGAATACCATTGCACTGTGCATTCCTACAAATATGTATACAGCCTCTTATTTTTTATATATACTGTATATAATAGCAATACTATTTGTAAATCCTGTACATGGTACCATGGAACACCCTATGTTGTCATGTGCCTCAACACCCATCCTCTCACCTCTTCACTTTATTCAACACTTTCTTCCCAACTTCCCTGCTCCCTCAAACCTTTCCCTTTCATCTGCTTCTGTCTTCCTATGCTTTTTGCTGGTTCCAAGTGTTACTATTGTATGTATCCACGTCTGTTGCTGAACTGGTTTTCAGACAACCAGTTTATAAAATTGATTGCTTTGAAAAGGCATTATGATATGGCTGCCATTTTCAATGAAACAATTCTATACAGAAGTGAGAAAAACATATAATCACTAAAACTAAACCAGAGGGGGGGGGTTGTGTGTGGATTTTTTCTGCCAATCAGTACAGTCTTCTGCAAACAATTCAAAAGGCTCATGCTAAACCTTTCTTTCTATTCTACTGCTATTCTACATAGCTATTGGATTTCAGTATTTGTCCCTTGTGCCATTGCACAACTTCAATTTGCCAGTACTTACTTTCACAACCTTTCATTCTGTCCTCCCTTTTTTTGCTCAAGTCTGTCCCCCACAAATGTATCCCTTTGGGGTAATGAGACTGTAAATGGGCTGAGGCATGTCCTGGATATTCATCTGACTCTTTCCAGAAGATTCACAGTGTCAATGCAGGAAAACTGACCTATTTTCCACTTCTGATACTTCCAGTTTAGTACTAAAGAAATGAATGGATAAATATGGGGAGTTGCTATTCAGTCTTTGGCTAGGTCTTCTATTTATTGCCATTATATTTTCCTCTATATTGGACTTGAAAACTTTGTTTATCACCAACGCTATCATCTTTATCCAGTTCTCCTCAACTTTATTCAATATTTTTTTCAAGATTTACTTTTGTGGCACATTGATTTTTGAGGGACCTAAGTACACAGTATAGCACAGCTTGATTTTATCAGATCTCAGAATCTAAACTGTGTAAGTATTTGGATACAAGATCATCAAGGAAGGATTTTAGAGGAAGGCAATGGCAAGCCAGCTTTGATAAATCACTTGCCTTTAAAACCCTATGCAGTTGCCATAAGTTGGCTGTGAGTTGATGGCACTGCGCACACAGATGTCTGCAAGACTCAATTGTTTGAGATAATGCCTTTTATTTACCAACTTTTGTGTTGAGCATCCCTTTTCACAATCCTAATTTTCCAAACCTTGTCCACTCCTCTCCATTTGTGATTTCCCTTTTTTATTTATTAACTGCCTCCAAGGCATGTTAAGCACCTAAATCGACTTGTGGCACCTAAAAAGCTAATTTATTGTTGCATAGGTTTTTGAGAGAGAGATCTCCCTTTGCCAGTGCTACTTCATGCATGTGACAAAATGAGGTCAGACTCCTGAAAGCTTCATCCGCACTAAATCTGTTATCTTTCAAGGTGCTACAAAAATATTATTTTTGATTGCAACAGATTCTAAAATGTCTCCCCCTCTAGAACAGGATGATTATTATTGCATAAATTGGGGGAGGGGGCAGATTTAATTGGCAAGCTGCTTCCATAACTATTTTTCCATTCTACAAGTGGTGTTCAGAAGTATCTATCCAGAGATATCACCACAGACATATGGGAGGATAGCTTTCCTTTTACATGGGTAAAAGTCCCAGACCTTGCCCAGTAGTACCTTCTCTGCCCATCTGGATCAAGCGAGCTTTCTCTTTCTTTCCAAATAAGCGCCCAATAGAGGATTTGATGCCTTTTCTTTTGGATCCTTTGTGCAGAGAGTCCTGGCTGCTGTTACTACTGCTGGGGTTACTGGCCTGGTCCTCCAAAGCGCTAAAGTATGAGAAAGAAAGGGATGAAAGCTTAGGTTAACATCCACTAACAATGAAGAAAACAATGAAGCAGGATTACCTTTGCAGATTTAGTACTATTTCCCCTTTTTACCAAAATACTTGCTGTACACTACACACTCAAGCCTTTTGGGGAGGGAAGGAGAGAATACAGTACCAGTGTTATGCCAAATAGCTGCTGCCTGTGTAAGGAGAAATGGCTGTATCATCTCTTCAGATACACAGTATCATTAATACCAGAAATGAATCTTAAGATACCCCGTTACTAAGTATTCGTGCATAAAATCCTATCTAGCAATAGCATGCCCTTCTCGGTTGGCTCAGGGCAACAACAGGATTCATACAACAGTTAACTTTGATAAACTGCTTTTTTGAATATTTAAATTTAATTGTATTAATTAAATTATATATATCACAATTTAGCCTTCTTAACCTTATAGAGGGGGCCCAATTTTTTTAGGTGGGTTGGTATATTTATTTTGTTTTGTGGGTAGGAAGGCCAGCATTTTCTTGGTGTTAATTTCCTGGCCTCAACTGTAAGCATAGCAGAACTCTGTTGTGCAGGCCTTCCGGAACTGTTTACGGTCCTAGAGGGGCCTGATCTTCTCAGGGAGAGCATTTTACCAGGTTGGAGCCAAGACTGAGAAGACCCTGGTTCTGGCTGAAGTCAGTTTTACTTATTTTGGGCCAGGAAGCGTGAGCAACTGCCATTGCTCGATCTTAGCACACTTTCGAGGGTAAAGCAGAAGAGGTGGTGCTGTGAGTACAAGGGTCCCAGACTGTTTTAGGCCTTAAAGGTTAGAACTAGAACCTTGAATCTGATCCAGTCTCCAATCTGGAGCCAGTACAATTGGGAGAGCACTGGTGTGATATGGACTCTCCATTTAGTCCCCAGGTGAACTTGTGCTGCTACATTCTGGATCAGCTGGAGCTTCCAGATCAGCTTCATGGGAAGCCCTGTGTAGAGTGAGTTACAGAAATCCAGTCCGGAGGTGACTGCTGCATGGATAATGGTGGGCTATCGATGGGAGAGGTGCTGTTGGAAAGGTTGCAAGTGGAGAGGGAGGGAAACAGAACAAACAATGGAGAACTTGCAACCTTTCACACTGAGAAAAGCCCCTAAATGTCCATTCCCTTTAAAAACTACATAAGGGAGGGCGGTATATAAATATAATAATAAATAAATAATGAATAAATAAGGGGGGAAACTGTCTTATAAATTAGATAGGGGGGTGTCACTAGTTTAGAGAGTGCCTTGGTGTCATCAGCAGTCCCTACAACCAGTTCCCTATATTCGTCTGAAACTTATTTGTATGCCTAGCAATTTAGGGGTACCAAGTATCATTTTTAACAGGCCAGGGCCAAAAACGAATGTAGGTAAATAATGCAACAACGATGAACACTAGCAAGCACTTGCATGCCCATTCAGCTAGTGACAATTTTAAGATCATCATTTCATAAGCATTTGATGGATATGCATCAAACATGTGTATGCTTGGGAAACATTCAGTCACCTACAGAATCTTATTTAGTGCATAGTTAACTTACTTTATAAATTGCATATTTTAATAACTGTACTGTGTAATTGAAAAGAGGTCAGCTGACTGTATACACAAAGAGACTTCCACTTCCTAGTACCACTTCTTCTCCCAGTCC
Organism: Paroedura picta; assembly: GCF_049243985.1. Classification (NCBI taxonomy): domain Eukaryota; kingdom Metazoa; phylum Chordata; class Lepidosauria; order Squamata; family Gekkonidae; genus Paroedura; species Paroedura picta. The sequence continues at coordinate 112,294,091 of NC_135372.1, forward strand.
TCAAAGAGCAAGGCTAAAGTTAGGAAGAAGAAAAAAAAACATTTGCAGATGTTTTTCATCTACACATTTTGTTCTGATTCTCTTACATCACTTTTTCCATTCAACTGGGAAAGGTATAGGAATACCTTTCTATGACCAGGGCCCATTCAGCACACATAGGATAATGCACTTTCAATGTGCTTTGGATTTTCCTGTGTGGAACAGGAAAATCTGCTTCTAATGTGCATTGAAAGTGTATTATCTAATGTGTGCAGAATAGGCCCTATTCAGTAATGAAGTTTACATCTGGCCACAGAGTAGGCGCATCCTTTCTTCATCTCCCATGCCAGACCCCTATACCTCTTGCCTTCCTCTTGACTCAGTGCAGGGTGTCCAAGCTTCTCCAACCGCAAGGTCCTGGGTGAGGAAGGAGGAGAAGTCTCACATTTTATGGTGGTTTTATCTTCTCGACTCTCATCCCGACCAGCTGGTGACTGAACAGATAAGGCAAGGTCAGAGTGCAGATTCCTGCCCCTACACCTCCCTCCCATCTCTAGCAGACTCACCAGAGGCATAGCTCACCTGCCAGTTCAATTAAAGAAGAAGTGGAACAGGGCCACATGCATTCAGAATGTCACAAGGGTTGCTGATCACTGTATGCCCTAATCCAAAGGCCTGGATGACTGAGTGGCAATTATCAGTGTCTTATGGAGTGATGTAGCCCTAATGAGAGGGAATGGAGCCCAATAACAGCAGGAAGGAGGAGACAGGTTGTCACCTATCAGCAGCAAGCAGCAATGAGGAGAGCAGATGCTCCCTTTCCCAAGGACCAAGCCAAATTGTGAGTACCACATAGCATACCCAGTATGGGTTACTCTTTGAGTAGCTAATCTAACACTTCTGAAGGCAGGAAAGTGTTGACATCATGTAGATGAGTCTTGTGCATATTTCTATGCTTCACCTGGTTCTGGTTCTATGGGATCCAGAGCAACTTCTCATTATAAGTGCCATCCTTGAATTATCCATATACAATATGGTTTTCAGTCACTGGACTGGGGGCTGACAGCACTCTGCCTGAGCTAGGGAAATTGGCCCAAACTGCACAGTTCAAGCATTGGCAGGATAGTGATCACATACTCTGGTGCACAGTTCCTTTGCAAAGGCAACTGAAGAGGCATGCTTAAAGAACTCCATATGTACAAAGCATATAATTCATTGTTCTCTGTGAATCTGGCTTGAAGCAAAGCCTCTGGGAAATATATCATGACTAGCCATTTCTTAAGATTTTGACTTCTCTCAGTAGTATTCAACAAAACCCATTAATATTCAACAAAAATCTGTTTTGGCTGTCCCTGCTATGCACGATGCAGTAACATTAGATGCTGCAAGTAGAGGTACCTAAAGCACTTAATCAGAGATACAAAGCATGCTTCCATGGGGACCATAAGATGCGGCCATGCGAAAGACTGAATGCTACAGTTTAAACAGGAGATTATATTCAAGCGCATTTGTACTGAGTTCATCACAAGTATGGTATGGGGCCTGAAGGCAGATAAAGATAAGGCAAAGAAACAGGTGGAGGCATGCAGGACCTAGAAATATTTTGTTTATTACTTTAGGCAGCAGGTTTGTGGCTGTGTTAAAAATTGTGGAAAGTGGATTTTGAATACTAAATCAGCAGTTCATGCAGCACTCTAAGGGTTAAACTACACATCAAGCAGATCTGAATGTAGATCTCCTGCCATTTTCCCTAAAGATAAAAGCAGTGTGTGTGTGTGTGGGGGGGTTTAAAGGCTTCCCCATGCAATTTCTCCTTCCCTCAAATCTACTGTTTGCTCAAAAGGGAGAAACATACAGGTATCTAGTCCTCAAATTATTCAAACAAGAGCCTATGGCAGGTTCACTGATATCAGTCACCTGCTGAAAAGAGTCACCTGCTGAAAAGGATTTAAACAATCATGCCAAATCCTATCTGAGTATTGGGACAAGAAAGTGACCTGGAAGGGAGACATGTTGCATTCCCTTTTAAGTGAAAGATTGCAAGGGCATCCTTCATCTCTTTCAGAAAAGCAAAGGCTGTACACAGCTCACAAAACTGAAAAAAATTAATTCCAATTTTCTGTTCTGCTGAAGAGAAAACATTGGTTCTGGTTCTCCGTTAAGATTTGTACTTCACATATTTTCCTGTCCATATCCTTAACAATTTCTCACATTTCACAGCTTTAAAAAAATCTCCACAGTTCCCAACTAAAAAACTAACCCACAGTGTACATATGGATCACAAACTGGGGCTTCTGATTTCAGACCAAACAAAATATCTAGATTTCTAGATCTTCTGGCTCTACAACCATGCATGCAAAATTGGACAAAATACATGGAGAATTTTATATTGATGGGAGAAGCATGTGAGAAACTTGTGAATTACCAACATTGCATGAGTACTAAAGCCCACTAACTGTACATAGATTAAGATCCTCTAAACCTCTTAAAAGATGAGCTCATTTAAAAAGTCAAATGGCAAGGTAAATGCTGTATGTCATCAGTGATGGAACAGGCCCAAGCCTAGAGATAATATATTTGCACCATCACATTTTACAATGTACTCCAAATGTCATTCCAATTCTGGAAAGGGATCACATTCTCTCTGCAACAAAAGTATCTTGGTTTGAGTGAAGAGAAAACATGATCTCTCTGCAATAGAGCTGCTGTCTTAGAGAAATACCTCTGGATTCAATGAAACAACTGAACAGCTGTACATTTACTGCAGAACAAAGCACCTGTCTAGAAAAGTCCTTAGGGTGTCCTAGATGTATATGTAGGATAGAAAAGGCAAGCACATGTGACTAGACCCACAAGGTAAACTTTCATCTGTCTTAAGTCAGAATGGTCAACCAAGAAATTTAACTTGCCTATGAATGTTACTTTCAGCATAGCTGTCTTCCACATTAAGAATAGAGCTACTAAGTTGCATTTCAAGGAACCCAATTTTACCATGATCAGGAATGATGCTGACGTAAAGTTGGACTTATATGTGTTACATTTCTATAGAAGAGTTTGGGACATTTCCCCCCCTTTTTAAGGGAATAAATTTGGTGGAAGCTGCTCAAAGAATGCAAATGCAAATAGCATTCTAATTTAAAACAGCTGTTATCTTTTGCACTCTCTACACTATAATCCTGAGAATACAGACACTTGTTCTAAAAGTGCTCAACATTGCTTTGACAGGATTAGGAGTAGAAGGGTTACACATCAAAGAGAAAGAATAAGCAGACAGACTCACAAGCAGTTTTCTTCTGTGTTTCCTCAAGTCACTGGGCTGTCAATGCAGGGTATGGAATGGATAAAGGTTAGCCAACATGAAATCATGAAATAGAAGACAGAATGCTAATATTGTTTTTATTAAAATTTTATTTATTAAAATATTTCGATGGTGCCTTTCCCACTGATCAAGGGAAAGGCTTGCAACACAGATGTAATATGAATCCCAGATTGGCCAGGGATTCTGTTTTTGGGGGAGGGGGCATTGTCTGGACATAGAATTGGGGTCACTGTGGGTGGGCAAGTAGTTTTGAATTTCCTCCATTCTGCAGGGGGTTAGATTAGAAGACCCCAAAGGTCCCTTCCAACTCCATGATTCTATGAATAATTGTATCCATGTGAATGAGGACTTCTGAAGGCAACAGTGCTAGCAAATGAAACACAGGGCTTTTCCACACTAGGTTTTGATTCTGTGTATCTTCTTTACCACATGATTTTTTTCCCTCCCTTACAAACAGTTAAGTGAATTGGTTGCTACTCTCCTCAACTTTTTACAATGCTTTTTCAGTGTTCACAAAGGTGGTTTTAGAAATGTCAGAAAAACTTGAAGAAAACCCAGAAGACCCCTTAAATCAAAATCATGTCTGATAAAGGCAGCTTTGACTCTCAAAAGTTTAAACCCTGAACGTTTTGTTGGTCTTTGAGATGCTACAGAATCTAACTCTTCTACTGTAGACCAGTCCTCTGAAAATATCAGCAAACCATACAGTCTGTAAGGAAGTGGGAAAACCCATGCATTTAAGAACTGCATCAAATACCCGATGTGGAAAAGTCTATAAGAGGAACTTTTAAGACCCTGAGGGGAGGACAATGTAACATGGCTGCATTATATCCAATCATGCTATAGAAGGTGTAGTATACTATTAAATAATCCAGTTGTCTTTGTACCCTGGTTTATTTCCCACCTCCCCTTTCCTGCTTACCAGAGTCATGCTGCATATTCGATCAAGATCTTGAGCTGCACTGCGAGAGGTGAGCTTGGGAGTAGAGCGGCCACTGATAGGAGGAGATGAGCTGGCCAAGGACAGTGCAGTTAGGGAGGTGGGGATGGATGCTCTCTTGCGCAGCTGTGTTAGATTCAGGGCCTCCATGCTACTACTAGTGACACGGCTCTGCAACTGTTCAGCACGCAGCTCTGTGGACTCTTTCTCCTCCTGGATCATTCTAAAGAAGAAGGGCTTTTTTTTTGTACCCTGCTTTTTATTACCCAAAGGAGTCTCAAAGCAGCTTACAATCGCCTACCCTTCCTCTCACCATAGCAGTACCTTGTGAGATAGGTGAGGCAGAGAAAGCTCAGAGAGAATTGTGATTGGCTCCAAGGTTGCCTAGCTGGCTGCACGTGGAGGACTGGGGAATCAAACCCAGTTTTCTTGATCAGAAGCAATTGCTTTAACTAGTACATCAGACTGGCTCTCAATAATATATATTTGATCACTGCATCTCCCAGCATAGTCTCCATACACTCACTACTTGGAATTCTGTTATTCACATTTTAAAAGTATTTAAATTACTAATATGGGAATTCAGAATTTCTGGTCACAACATCCCCAGATGACAGAACAAGCCCAGAATTCAAATATCACACAGAAAGCAACCATCTGGCTTCTTCTCCCTAATATTTTATTCATTTTTCAAAAAGTATATCCAGTTTTTCATTTGAGAGTGCTAAGTAGGGTGGTCCATATTCAGGTGCAGGTGCAGGAGTTGAGTTAGAACAGTCTTTCAGATGCTGGTAGAAATTCCAATTTTGTAACAGCTACATTTTTAGGCATTCTGGCATCCCTTACACATAGCTCACATTTTTAAAAATATTTTCAAATCTGAAGTGTTAGACAAGAAATCTTTTTATTATATATTAAACTCCAGATGTTTTTAGATTACAGTTTTCTGGGCTCCGTTCACAGCACATTTCTTGCCAGTTTAAGGTAAATTATAATAGTAAAACAATAACCAAAAACCTGTTCTTATTCTATACGTCCTGAGGTGACTCAAAACAAAGTTTTTTCAAAGTTACTAAATTTCCTGTTTCAGATTCTTGATGTATAAAAGGCAGTTACAATCAAATATTTGTTATAGACTCATATCTATAAGACTGAATAAAGGATATATTATTCATTTTTATCTTAACAGATGTATCCTCTCACAGTATATCTGAATGGTGCAATGATACGCTTCTGTTTGGCACAGTAAGACAACATTAGTAACCTGCTTCTTAGACTAGGGACACTGCATGTGCCTATGTGGCTGAATTGTCCTAAGGCAACTGAATTTTCATTCTATTCTCTCTTCCAATCTTGCCAACATTTGTTCCGTTTTTTTGTAGGCTTCCAAAGAGAGAAGGCCAAAATACTGCATTTCTTCATCCTTTACGTATTATGAAGACTTCTGTCTTTTATAAAATACTAGTAATTAAGCCCGCTGCGACTAATGCAGCGGGCGCTAGGGCAGGCAGCCCCCGGCAGTCGCGCGGAGTGTGGCTGCCAGGGGCTGCCTCGGCCGGCGGCCTGACGCAGCGAGAGGCGCTTTGCGCCTCTCACCGCATCAGGTGGCCGGGCACGACTGCTGGGGGCTGCCTTGGCTGGCGGCCTGACGAGGCGAGAGGTGCTTTGCGCCTCCTGCCGCGTCAGGGCGCCGGCAAGGAAGCAACTGCGAACCGCGCTCCGCAGTTGCTTCGCGCCTCTCGACGCATCAGGGCGCCGGCAAGGAAGCTCCGCGCGGCTCACAGTTGCTTCCTTGTTGGAAGGGCGGGAATCGGCCGGGCCAATCGGCAGGCGCGGAGGAAGGGGCCAATTAGGCCCCTTCCTCATCACGGACAAAGCCCGCCCTAACTCCTCCCCCAAAGCGCTTAGCGCTTTATTTAGTGTGTTAAGGATACTTTATTTTAGAGATCTTCAGAAGGTTGAGACTAGAGAAGAATGAGGAGCTTGAAGTTTCCATTACAAACCCAGGGCTCTTGGATATTTACCCAGTCTCACAGCATCTATATCTGAGTTTCCAGTTGTCTGAAGTCTGTTTAGAGCATGTTGGTTCCCTTTTCAGAGAACAATGCAAATGTCTAGAGATAAATTACACAACTGTTTTGCTTTGTGAGTATGCATGGGCTCAAGTCAATTGCATATGGACTGAACTGGTGCTTTTCATACCTGATCTCTTCATTGATGGCATCCAGCTGTTCCTGCAGCATCATGGCAAGGGTCTGGGCATCAGAGTGACCACTAGGAGACAGCATGTCCATAGAGCTAAAGACTGTCTCCTGGTCATCCTCATCAACATCAGAGATCTCTGGATCACTGTCAAAGGAGTGAGCTGTAGTAGCCAAGACCCCACCTGGTTGAGGAAGCTCCCAATCCTGCACACAAGACATCGTACAAGAGGTGACACAAAGCACTACCTCTCCATATTCTGTTCCAAGTCAAAATGTTATCACCATGCTGAAACCCCAATATGAAAGTGCCACTGGAAAGGATGCCATTTTTGAAAGCTGTATAATGCCCACCCCTACCCAATCTTGATTGGGCTATGTTGAGATTGTGCCCAAGAGAAATCTGAACATGGTCCAGTGAGGATCCTATCTCTGAAAGACATGCCTCACAAAGTGCAGGCCTTTACATGGATTCCATCAACAACAGGAAATGTTGTCTCCCAACCAGCCAGATTTAACTACCTCTTTTCCCCCATGTGTAAGGCTCTCTGCAACATCAACTAGACAAGGGGGCAGACACACTTATAGAGAGCAGTGAAGCACAAGAAGATGACTGACCCAGGTCAGGAAGATGTAACCTGGGTCCATGTTAGTAAGGGCACTGCAGTTACTTTTCTACAATTAATTCCCTGTTCGCAATGAGGAACAGAATCCTGCACAACTATAAGTCACTAAGGGTGTGCATTCAGCTAATTCAGCTAAAATACCCCAAAAATACCAGATTTTTTTCCTCCATTTTTTGACTATCTGAAATGACCAAACCTGAAAAATCCCAAAAATAATCTGGATTTTTGGGACTGTCAGACAGCCATAGTTGAAGTGCATTTAAAGGATTCTCAATACCTTTAAATGACTTTGAAGTGACTTTGAAGTGATCTGTCAGATTGGACTGTGAGCCCTTTAAATGCCTTCAGAGTTCACTGGTGCCACTGTGGCTTGCAAAAAGTATTTACATTTTAAAGGAAGCATGCGGCATTGCTAGTAATGGAACTGAAGCAGTTACATGCACTGTCTATGGAGTGTTTGTATTCTTACCTCAGGGTAACTGCAATTAAACATACAGCTAGTGTAAACTGGTAACTCTACTGGAAAAGATACAGAGACTAGAGGCATACCTGTCCACACTGCATTTTATAAAGGAGGATGAAAAGTTTTTGGACAGAACACATGAAGCACTCTAGGGTGGGCAACTGGGAGAGGAGGGGAAGATATTTAACCAAATAGAGGAGAACGCAACACAGGAGGATAGCACATGGAAGAATGTTACCTATAACAGTAGAAAAAGATGTTTTGCCCTTTTTATGCTCAGTAATGGGTTCCAGGATATGCCCATAGATATTGATCCATTACAATAGGATCAAAGTCATTTCCGACTTTTTCTCCAGCTCCCCCTAATGTTCAAACATTTCACAGGCCCCTACAGATGAGAGGACTAGCTCTTCTGCTCCCCAGTGTAGTAAGCGGCAGGTGCCAGTAATTGGGGGTTCCCTACTGAGAGGGGTAGAGGCCAAAGTGTGTCGATTGGCTATCTTGAGAGGCATGCTGTCTACCTGGTACACACATCAAGGATGTCATGGAAAGGCTGGAAAGGCTCATAAAGCCCCCAGATCAGTTTCCCTTCCTCCTAATTCATGTGGGTACAAACGATAGTGCCTGGTGAAATCTGGAGCATATTAAAAGAGATTATGTGGCTCTGGGGGGAAAAGGTGAACAACCCGGGAATGCAGGTTGTGTTTTCATCAGTTCTTTCTGTTAATGGCCATAGTTTAGGAAGGGGAAGGGAAATAATGACTGGCTACATCACTGGCATCATTGGGGAAATGTTTGGATTTTTGAACCATGGCTTATGCTATCAAGAGATGGTTTGCATCTCACAAGGGTAGGAAAAGTGTTTACAAAGAGCCATGTAGGAGGGCTTTAAACTCAATCAAACTCCCAGTGAGACACAAATTCAAATAGATACTGACACCCCCCCCCCCCAACACATACTAAAGAGTACTTAGTTGTCAATTAGCTTAGCTGGTCTGTCAGGTACATTTAAAAATGGCAGATTTTCTTTGCCACAGACATAAGAAACTACCTTTCTTATACTTATAACAAGTCTCTGTTAGCAGGCAGGTATTAAATGTTTTGTTGATTACATTAGTAGTTACAATTTACTCAGAAATTTCCATTGGCATCACAGTAGGAAAAAGCTACAAGGAAAATTTTCAGCTACAATCAAAGCCATTAGTATCTTCTTATATCCATGATTTTATGGGGATTTTATATTGCAATTTTAAATGTTGTAAGCTGCCACAAGATGACCAGTTGTGAGTGGCAGTATATAAATAAAAATCTAAATAAATATACACAGTGATACTAGAGTTTAACTAGCACTCCCCAGCTAATCAACCATCTTTTATCCTTGAAGAAAATAAATTCACCAAGGGAATCCAAACTTACAGAGCTGCATTTATAACCAAATTTGAATACGGGCTTCAAGTATATATCAAACATATGGACTGACTTTACACTCTCTTCTCCCAAAATACATGATGGAAGAACAGAAAAGAAGTTTTAAATGCAGTTGTATCAGGTTTCTGAATTGATGGTCAGCTGTACATGAAAGCTTATTTTATAATCATATTTCTCCCTTTTCCCACTTTTATAGGGCAGGTGTGATGTGATTTGCTCCATATGGTCATCGTCCCTAAAAACGCTTCTCAACCTGTAACTTTATCAATAGTATCCACTATTCCTATCTTAGGTCGTTAGTTAAATACCTAAGCCCTTCACTAACACATTTATAGCTGGAGATGCTCACGATAATTAAAACCATAACAATACAATAAAACAAATCCCAATACACAGTCAAGTAAGGGCTACAACAGGCTTCCTCCTTGTCCAGAGTTTACAATATGGCAAAGATCCTTTGAAATTTCATATCACTACCCTCTGCAAAAGCCCATCAAATAAGTACTATCCTGGCCACCATCCAGTAGCCTTTCTGCACAACAGGGAGTCTCTTTCCTTCAGAGAAGGCAAGCCTGCAGCTGTTACTGCCAAGTGAAAGCCTAAAGCCCCCCATTTAAAAGGCCCAGGACAGCTGCCGCAGCTGTTGCATTCACAAACATTTGGTGATATGCTCCAAGATGCAGGCGTAACTGGAGCTGCCTACTAAAGATTAGCAGACGTTTTACCTTGGAGGGTTCTTCCCGCAGAGCTCCAAACCGGCTCTTTGGTGCCCGGTGAAGGCTAGAAGGTGTTCCAAAGGGCTCAACTGGTGCATGGACCACAGTACTCAAAGGATACCGGAGGTCTGGTGTACTTCCAACAAGGGACCTATGGAAAAACAGCCATGAAGCAAGATGTTGCACTTACCTGAGTAAACTAGATTAACATCAATAAATAATTCCAATATATCATTTAAAATCTCTTTCTTAAGGGCCAATGTTCCTCAATTTAACTACATTTTAATGTTTTTCTCTTTCTATTTTTACTCAATATCCTAACATTACAGGTACTCCCAGTGGCTGAAACACGTTGAATGTAATACCAAAGGGTCTGAAATGCCTACAAAACATTAAGATAATCACAGATCTAAACAACAAGAATATCTTTTATACAGGACTGGCACAGTCAAAAGCTACAGACAAGGGAGACAGAAACCAACAAGCAGTTGGGGTTGAGAGAAAAAGAGCAAGCATGCATATGTCCTTGGCCATGCTGATTGATCACTGGTACCAAGGAACAATAATTCAAACTGGATGAGACAAGGGGAACAGTCCTGCTCACCATAGTTCTATGCCTTGGTACAAGCAAGCCTTTAAAGTTCCAGATGTTAAAAAAAATCAAGGTTGCTTGCACATGCTCTTATATTGCCCCCCCCCCCGGATTGCAGTCGATTTTTAGGAGGGTGAACCTTCCCTATTTCCACTCATGCCCATAATTCTTCCTTCACAAAAATAAAGATATTTCTATAAACCTTTTAAAAATCACTAGTAGATTTTTTTTATTTTAAATACATTCTATTATATACATATAAACAAAAACAACATCAGAAAACACAACAGAACAAAACCATCCGATAACAGATATAGCGATAAACCATCATAAAACAGTATTGTTCTGACCAGTAAAGGAGGACACAACAGATATAAAAATATACATTGAGCAGGACCAGTTCAGCAGTAGGTTTTATTTATAGGTGTGTTGATATTGATACAGTGTCCTACTGACTGAAAGCAAAACAGTGAACTGCCCTCAAGTGGAAATAACCCACATACCCTTCTCTCCATTCTCAAATTACGCCAGCAAAGTATTCTGTTTAACCAGAGGAAATGCAATAGAAATGTGTGTTACATGAATGTTTTCCAGGGCTGAAAAGAACAATCCAGAAAGTTGAGCTGGGTGCCGATCATCAGCTTCTCTGAACAGATCCTTTTTGGATCTTTTTTTCCCAGCTAAGGGACACAGATGTAGCATCCATTTCCACTACTCATCCTATATTATTAAGATTAATAAATAGGGAAGTGTGCCTGGCCTTGACTAAGGCCAGGGCCTTTTTGGTCCTGGCCCCTACCTGTTGGAATGAGCTCCTGGAGGAGCTGCAGGAGCTTCCGGCATTCTGCAGGGCCTGCAAAATGGAGCTCTTCCACCAGGTCAATGTTTGAAGCCAGCGCTGCAAGGAAGATCTGTATGGCCCCTCTTCCAGAATAGAGCGATGTGTATGGCGGCTGCGGGTTCCATCTGCCCCCCTCTTCGCATCACCCTCAATGAGATTTAAATTAGGGGAACTGATAGTGTTTTTGAATTGTTTTTGGTTTTTTTGCCGTATCTCTTCTTTTGTTTTGTGATTATTGGATTTATGTGGTTTTTATGGCTGGGGTTTTAATGGGGGTTTTATTGGGGATTTTATCCAGACCGCTGTAACCTGCCACGAGCCATTTGGGAATGGAAGGTAATAAACTGAAATATAACAATAATAATGTTAACTAAGTAAATGTCTCATTTATTTCATGATGGTTCCCCTAGAGCAATGAATGGACAGGGAACCAATACTGAGGGGTATGTGATAGGGCAAACTTGCTGAAACTAAGCAGGTCTAGCTCTGGCCAAGGCCTGCCAGACATCCTGAAAATGCCAGATATGCCATTCTGTTCCATTATGAAATAAATGTAGGACAGAAATATTATAAATAATTTGTAATCAGTTACATTAAGATTTGGTATTTAATTTTAATAATGTAAAAATATGAAAGCAAATGAGTGTACATGTAACCTCCTCCCTTAAACCTGTTCAGGGTCCCTGACCCCAGGGAGATAGAACTGGCCTTTTTGACCTTGACCTTGGCCTGGCAAGACACTCTGCCTGAGGAGATCATGGCCCTCTGGGATCTCACACAATTCTGGAGGATCTGCAAAACTGAGCTGTTCCGTCAGGCCTAGGGTTGGGGCCATGCAATGACATCAAGAAAAACTGGCCTCTCCAATTGAAACACCCATCTACAGAGACCCCGCCAAAGTCTGAAAACCCGATAGGGAATTAATATTAGGAGATGTTTTTAATGTAAGATTGTTATTTATTGTTAGGAATTTACTATGTGTTTTTATAATGCTGTTAACCGCCCTGTGCTGATAGGATGGGATGGTATACAAATAAAATATTTATTGTTTATTTTTAAATGGTATAAATTTTTACATCAGATCACGCTATCTCTTATCAAACTGCCTGCGCTGGAGGTCCACTCTGGTCTGGCAAAAAGGAGATCAATGGAAAAGTAACAGCTGAGATCCCCAATGGGTATATAACTTTCCAGTCCTACCAACTGGCTTCTCAATGTTCCAGAGGAAAGGGAATTGTGGGGAGAGGAAAGGGAAGGTGAATGTAAGCTGCTTTGAAATTCCTTCGGGTAGAGAAAAGCAGCATTTAAGAACCAACTCTTCTTCTTTAGAGAACAAACACACACAAATCTTTGCCTATGCTTGAGGAAGTTCTTCCTCATACACAACAGGAGGCTTAATCAATAGTCATATGTCCCATCTACCCATGCAAAAGCTCCAGTGCTCTAAAAACAGGCAACCTTTGATCTATAACATTTCTCTATAATGAAAGCACATACAGATTACAAATGCTAGTAGTGAAATAATAAAGAAATTTGTGCCAGATATTTACTTAATGCTTGAACAACCCTCACAAAAAGTGTTGTATGTCCTGTGGTACACCTTATGAAAAAATATGCCATTTTGTAAAAAAAAAAAAAAAAGACAAATACTGCGCCCCAAACCCACTTTAAGAATGATCATATCAGAGTGGGTTGTCTGTTGGAACAAAACCAAGGTTTCATCGTGCAACCATAAAAAAGGAACTGAGCCACCACCACCTTGTCCATGAACTGAGACAACTGAACTTTCAGGACTGAACTAAGCCAAAAGCTATATTTTTTCCTCCTTGAGTATGTGCAGTAAAGAACAGGCTCAGAGAAAGGGATGATTTCACACATAAAAGTAGCCAAACAGGACAGAAAGATTTTTACCCCAGGAAGGTATCCTTTTCTAATATGCAAAATAGACAGTGACACAAACAACTGTAAATAGGACTGTCAACTCTTCTTTTCCAGTGATGGTGACATGGAGACAAAATGGCATAGGTGTTTGGCAACTGCCTCCTCATTGTTGTTTGGTTCTAATTTCTATTAATCTCAAGAAAATATAGATTTTCTAATCATATATTAACACACTGGTAACATGGTTCATTGTGTCAGTATGCCTCCTATTACTAGAACAATAATCAAACAAACTACATAACAGGATTCATGTCTTTCCTCTGAAGACTCCAATTTTATATGCAGGAGCCTGGACTTCAAAGATCATAGTGCTAAAACCCACTATGGCAGTTGTTCTTCACTTTAACCTTCAAATTTTCTTCTCACAATCATCCTTTGTACAGGCTTCATAAATAAGTGCAAAACCCTGTACCTGCTGAAGAAGTGATATCTATTATATAACTGCCATAAAGTTGATAAATGTGCAAAACAGTACATGTGAAAGTATATATATGACTACATGACCAGATGCTGCACAGATTCATTTAACCTGTAATCATAATTTAAGCACATGATCTGCTTATGTGATAGATGCTGACAGTATCTTGGGATTGCTGAAGTCTGATTGAATGGTCCAATTCAGGGTTAGTCAAACTGTGGCCCTCCAGATGTCCATGGACTACCATTCCCATGAGCCCCTGCCAGCAAATGTAGTCCATGGACATCTGGAGGGCCGCAGTTTGACTAACCCTGGTCCAGTTAGTTTAAACTTGGGAACTCACACAGAGCCAATCAGAGATGTTGGCAGAAACCACAGAGTATATAGAAGTTTGAGTGGTAGGCTGTTGATTTCAGTTTTTTTGTAATGATCTAAATAAAAAGCTCTGAGCCTTACTGAACCCACTATTCAACAGACCACTTCAATGGGACCTTAATGATATAATGGTTAAGAGCAGCGGCTTATGATCTGGTGAGCCAGGTTTGATTCCCCACTCCTCCACATGCAGCCATCTGGGTGGCCTTGGGCTCATCACAGTCTTAATTGAACTGTCCTGTCAGAGCTCTCAGCCCCACTGACCTCACAGGGTGTCTGTGGGAAGAGGGAGGGAAGGTGACTGTAAGCTGCTTTGAGTCTCCTTCGGGTAGTGCAAATGGGGTATAAAAACCAACTCTTGCAGTTATCCATCCAGTATTAAAAAAAAATATCCCTCCAGAAAAATAATGTGGCCAATTACCACCCAGTTTTTAATAGACCCCTTGTAGGGAAAGTGGGAAAGTGATTAAGAGAGCATTTGTTCAAGGTCCTTTTCAATCGTGGCTATGGGATAAATGGCTACTAAATTTGGTTCATGGCCTCTGTCTGAATTTAGATGAAGGAAGTGGAGGAGGAGCTGGTTTTTATCCCCGCTTTTCAGTACCCAAAGGAATCTCAAAAAGGCTTACAATTGACTTCCTCTCCCCACAACAGATGTCCTGTGAGGCAGGTGAGGCTGAGAGAGCTGTGTGAGATACTGCTCGGTCAGAGCAGGACTATCAGGTCTGTAAAGACCCCAAGGTTACCCAACTGGCTGCATGTGGAGGAGTGGGGAATCAAACCCTGCACACCTGATTAGAAATTGGCACTCTTAACCACTATACCAAGCTGCTCTTGCCCCCTACTGGATTTATCTGCAGACTCTGATACAGTGGGCTATGCCATCTCACTGAGACATTTGGAGACAGAACCAGACTCAAAGAGTTGTTGCTAGAAACAAATTATCAGTGTGCAACCTATGAGGTGGGAGGGGGTAATCCATGGTTTTCAATCTCTAAGTAAAAGAAGAAGAGAAGAAGAGTTGGTTCTTATATGCCACTTTTCTCTACCCGAAGGAGGCTCAAAGTGGCTTACAGTCGCCTTTCCTCTCCCCACAACAGACACCCTGTGAGGTGGGTGAGGCTGAGAGAACCCTGATATCACTGCTTGGTCAGAACAGTTTTATCAGCGCTGTGGCAAGCCCAAGGTCACCTAGCTGGCTGCATGTGGGGGAGTGCAGAATCAAATCCAGCATGCCAGATTAGAAGTCCGCACTCCTAACCACTACGCCACCAAAGCCAAATCATTTGCTGTTTGGGGGTTGAGCATCATCAATATGCATAATCAATCTTGCTAACTCAGTAAAGAACCTAGATGTTAAACTGGATCCATATGACTTCTGGAGAAGCAAGTTAATGAAGCTGAACAGAGGACTAAAAATAATATGTTAAAAATAAAGAAGACAGATACAAAATGAAATGACACACAAGAGCAATGATGCATGTGTGTAAAGAGGTCTTCTGGTGTTCTGAAGCTTATTAGAAGCCATACTTCCTATCCATCACTAAGGTTGCAATACAAGGGACAGCTGCAAAGCTGCAAATGTTTGTCTCTGTTCTGCAGGCATGCATGTTATGTAGTTGTGCCCTCTACTGGATTGCTCAGATATAGCAGTCTATTATTAGGCCAGTTCAGTGATTTTGTAAATGCCAAAAGGAATTAATAGAAACATTCTGTTATTTACACTTTCTTCTCTTACAATAGAAGTCATATTTCTGAAAAATGTATGTCTATGTCTAATATATGTCTATGGGGGGAGCTGGAGGAGGTCTATGTATATGGGAAGTGGACTGCGATGTAATTCAATTATTTTAAACTATTGTATTTTACATTGATATAAAATATTTCCTGATTTTAAAACAAAACTTTTATAAAATAAATAGAAGTAAACCCTAGAAGTAAACAAGACACAATAACTAAGTAGGCTCTTTCAAGATCCAATTAACTTGCAAACAAAAACAAATGCCTGCACTACACGTGCCATTAAATTGGACATCATTTATGAATTCCTCACTTGGCTACAGTCATGATCAACTTTAAACTCCAAGACTCCAAAATATAGTAAAGAGATAAAGAAACAAAGCAGCACCTAGTAAAGTAATGCAAGACAACAAGAATGCTGGAAAGAATGCTCTCTTATAGGAATGAACACTTGATGACACTTTCTGCTTCATTACACAACAACTCATTAGGAAAACATATCATCAAGATGAAAATTTGGGAAATAAAGCATAACCTGACTCACCAGTCCAGAGACAAAATCCTCCAGCACAGCATTTCCTCTTGGAGGCTCTTTGAAGTTCCTGAACATTTTGCTGTGCCATGAAAAGGGAACAGAGCATCCTTACCTTGTATGGACACTGTCAAGAAAAGATCCACTTCTTGTCTTTAACTGGTCAATTTCTAATCTCAGCTTTTCAATTTCTTCTGACAGCCTTCTCTGTTAATAAAACAAGAAATATTTCTTTATAGACAGTATTACCAATCTTCTTTTCCAGTGAAAACTTCTATAAAAAGGAATCATATCAAACATATTAGCACATAAGGGAAAGCACATTTCATGTCCATAATGACAGATGATTGTTCTGAAGGCAAAACAGGGGGAAGCAAAAGTATCTGGGGCAAAGAGGTTGACAAAAGAATGAAAATCTGACACTTCCTAGTTTCTCGATGTTACATGGAGCAAAAAGAATATCATTTCTGCACTGGATTGCATTCTTGATATTGCTCAGAGAATGCCATCAAGCATATTAACGAAGGACAGTTTGAGCAGTCCACAGCTTTAGGCTGAATTAACTTCTCCCCTTCTCTAGTCAAGACACAGTCAAATAATCACTTAGGGCAAGCCTCAAGTGCAATTTTTCTTAATGAGTTTATTCATTATAGAGATAGAGATAAAGGCACAATTTCTTTCCCACACATTACAGATGGTGTGTGTGTGTGTGTGCAACATGCTTGCTACTGGAATATAGCTCTCCTGAGGGGACAGCCCTTCCCCCCCATACCACTTTTAATTAAACTTTTGGCAATATATAGTACTGGATGGATAATTTCCAAAGAACAATCTAAACTTGTAGCCACATTTTAAAAAAACACTTTAAGGTGAGCACTCATGCTGCTACAAACTGCAGCAAAGAACTGAAAAGCAAATGGTGTCAAGGGAGCCAACAGCAGGCTAGAGACAGTCAAGCTGAGAATCTGGCTTTATTCGTTAAGGAAAAATTAATCAGACAGCAGCAGTACAACCAAACAGATTTCTGTTTTTTACCACCACTGCTGTTATAGACATTATCCAATATGAGTCTGCGACAGGTGAGGAAGGATTAGGGAAGGAAGGATCTTATCTGACCTCCAATAAAATATTGTGAAATTTGAGCACTCAAAAAGTATATGAAACAGAAGCATAGCTCCCAAAGGAAAATGAATAACAACCTCAAGCAGCCTTTCTTAACGTTGTTACCCTTGTGTGCTCTGACTTGAAGCAGCTGTTTTGGTGCCGGATCAGGGCCACTCCGGCAACAGATCAATTCAGGGCGGTCCGAACTGCCCTCTCCCGGAGGTGGAGTGGCCTACTTAGACCGCCTTGGGGACAAGGCAGCTGTTTCGGAGCGGCTGTCATGGCGGGACTGACCTCCCTCAGGCTCAGCCTGGATGAGCTCCAGTGCGCCCCCCATGGTGCACTGCCATGCTGGTGCAGCTGTCTCCCACCACCCCATCCACCCCACCATGCTGTGCCATCTTTCTCCTTTGGCACCTTGGCCGAAGTGCTTTAGCCGCTTTGGCCGAGGCGAAGCAGTCCGAGGTGGCTTCAGCCAAGGCCGACGCAGGCTGAGGCGGCCAAAGCTGAAGCGGTCCAGATCCAGACTGCTGTGCACAACCCTAGTTGAGAAACCCCTGAAACATTCTTCAGGCTTCAAGAAACCCCATGCAGAATATGGTTGGAAAGCATAGCTGTGTGCACACTCACCTGAGGCCCCTCCCCTTCCCAGGCCCTTCACTGGCTATGGGGGGGGGGGCAGGTCAACATAACCATATATGTCATATCACCCAATAAATGTTTAACATATTTAAAAATATATTTAAAATTTATAATTCCTACCCATTCAGGAAATCCTTCCTGGGCCATCAAGAAACCCTGGCTGAGAAAGTTTAATCTAGAGTTTATTGTATAAAAATGAGAGCTAATGATCTCTGATTTGGAGAACAGGATCTCCACCTCCTCCACATGTAGCCTGCTCAGTGGCCTTAGGCCAGTTATAGTTATCTCAGAACTTTTTCAGCACCATCTACCTCACAAGGTGCCTGTTGAGGGGAGAGGAAGGGAATGTGATTGCATGCTACTTTGAGACTACTTAAGGTAGAGAAAAATGGGTTATAAAAACCTTCATCTTCTAGGTCCTTATCTGGAAGGCCCAGACCACCTTATCTAGTCAGATTTCTGAAGCGATAATAGTCAGCCCTAGTTAGTTATTGGATGGGTGACCTTTATGGAATTCTGGGGTTGCTATTCAAGGAGGGAATAAGAAAGCACCTCTGTTCATTTCTTGTTTTGAAAATCCTTTGGAGTCGCTGTAAGTTAGTTATTAACAGCACATAATACACACACAAAAATGTTCCAAATCTTTCCTATTGCTAATGATGGAGTTCCCCACTTGAATATTCATGGTCACTATAGGTAGTTCAGTGAGAATTGATTATACTACGTACTCTGGTTCAACAGAAGATAAATAGAATCATAGAGTTGGAAGGGGCCATACAGGCCATCTAGTCCAATCCCCTGCTCCATGCAGGATCAGCCTAAAGCATTCAGGATAAATATCTGTCCAGCCGCTTTTAAAGACTGTCAGTAAAAAGTGAAATAATAAAAGCCAAAATATCACCAACACTGCTTGGCAAACTTGGCCTTTAAATAATACATCCAATCATCTCAGCCACTAGACTGGACCAGTTATTCACATTTTTTCTGACACAGTCCAGATGCCATTCCTGTTACAATTATATTAAATATGCAGTGGGTATTACAGGACTACCACAGGCTCAGTGTGATCACACTGTTAACAGGATAATGCAGTTTAAGATTGGACTTTCTTCATCATAATTGAGGAGCCAGCAGGGATGCATAGCAGTTTACAGAAACCTAAAACAGTCAGTGATGGAATTATTGATGATAATAATACAATCATCTTCCAATCTTGCAATGCCAGTGCTTTTATCAAAGCATAAAAAAATCCACATTAGCAGACAAGCATGCCTAACAGTCTTTGCAATGTGACCTGGAATGATGTTTACCTTGTCATGTTGCTGCTCCTCAATCTGTTTTTGGGTATTTTCCAGTTCTTGTAACAATGTGTTCTTGAAAAGCAAAGATGAGTAATTACAAAGTTAGTGGTGGGGAGACCATGTAATTCAAACTCAGAAAAACCCTTGGAAAGGCCACATTGAAAGCATACATATCAGAAAAGGCAGGAGATATTCCTAGAACAGCATGGCATGACTGGCACAGGCAACATTCATCACACTTGTACTTGGCCATAGGCTGACTTTGGGGACAATGTTAGCAATTAACATACCATGTCTATCCATCAGACAACTAATTTGAAGTGCTACTGGGCAAAGCTCTTATTCACATAGCCATCCTCCACTAAACAGTATAATTCTGTGCAAGGGAACAGTGGGAGTTAGTGACAAAGAAATCTTCACAGTAGTGCCCCTTCTAGAATAGTTGTTCGGGTCTCCAGTGATGATGCCAGAAAATGTTAGAGGAGCTTAGTTTACCATTGGGAATTATATCTGCTACGATAAAAGATCAATAATCTTTACAAAAACCCATTGAGCTAATAAATAATACTGATCTATCTTGCAAGGCTGTTCTAAAAATCTGTACTGTTTCTATGTAAAGGCTCTATGACCTGATCTGAGCATGACAGAGAAAGCAGGACAAAAATTATAAATAAATGATTGAATTAATACAGTGTATGTGAAATGCTTTCAGTCTTTAATACCAATTTTTTGATCAGTATTATTAAAGACAAATGGTATGGGGAAAGCTGCAAAGGTCACTAAAAGTTGCCACTGCCAGAGCTGAGCAAAATTCTTCCTGTCAAAATTCTAGCAACTGCACTGGCTCCTAATTGTATTCCGTATCAAACCTAAGGTTTTGGTTATCAAGGTTTTGGCCATACACGGTCTGGGCCCAGTGTACCTGAGAAACCAGCTCACTGTCTACAATCCCCAAAGAACCCTACGCTCCACTGGACTGGTGATCCCTGGTCCCAAAGAAGCACATTGGATCTCAATCAGAGCCAGAGCTTTCTCTGTTCTTTCCCCCACCTGGTGGAATGAGCTTCCTGAAGAGATCAGGGTCCTGCCTGAACTTCCAAAGTTCTGCAAGACCTGCAAAATGGAGCTCTTCCACCAAGGCATTTGGTTGAGGCTGACCAAAACAATGGTATCTACTGGGCTTGCAGAAAACCCCTATCCAGATACTGAATTCTGCACCAGTCTACCCATGGAATCATTGTTGCATAGTTAGCAAGTTAATTAGATGTTATACACACTTATCACCAGTTAAAACCACTGTCACTATTGTTTAACAAATGTATGAATTATGCTGTTCTTTTTTTTTTTTGTTATATGTACTTCCTCTTTGTTATATGTAAACCACCCTGAGCCTGAAGGGAGGGTGGTATAGAAATACAATAAATAAATAAAAATAAACTGGACAATGTTAGAGGAGAACTGTTTCCAAAGTAGACAACAATTAGACCAGAACATCTTTCCTTAAACACACATAAAATAATTTACACCTCGATGTAAGGCTTATAAAATCCTATTATTATTCAGCACTGACAAAACTGATGTAATACAAGAAGCAATGGTCCATCAGCATTCTGGAGAGGAATATTTTGTTATAAGTGGCACTGAGTTCATGCAAAGAAAACCTGGTTTCCCTGGATCAGAAGCTCACTGTTATAGAGCATTTGTTCTGGGATTCATGAAGCCGATGAGCCCAATCTGATAGCTCTACTTCTGATGGCACAATTGCATGGAAGCTGCTTCTGCTTTCCCTGCACTAAAAGTGCCCGCCCCTAATCACATAGGAACTAGAATAATAGAAGGCATTCCAACTTCTCATCTCACCTCTGTGCTTACTATGCTGGCCCTAAACTGGAAGTGTAACAAAATCGGGTTAGGGGATACTGTGGGCTAAGCACCAACATGGGATGGCAATGCACTTGCATCCCACACCTGAAAAGTGCTTTGTCAAGAATGTCCTGAGGAGAAGTCCCTGTCTTTCTCCAAAAGATTTCTATCTAGCAGTCCTCACCTAGTGTCTGACACTATGGTGTCATTCTATTTATGTCCAGATGAGACTTTAACTGTTGTAACAGAACAGATTCCAAGAGAGCTGGAACAATTAATGGCAGTCTTTTACAATGCATTAAGACTCCCATTCAGAAGCCTCAAAGGGTTTCTTCGATCATACGTATATTGTGAAGCTTGCTCATAACATAATCCTCTTAAGACCATTCCACAACTATGGGAAGACCTTGAAGTGATGAGGACTGTTCAATGTCATCACTGCAGCCAAGTGGGTGCTTTACAAGCTCTAATCAGAATTGTCTGCTGTACCACTCTCTGTATGCCAAGTCTGACTATTAATCATAGGTTGGAGACAGCTGATAAATCATGTGAATTATTAATTTTTGCTGAGCTATTTAAGTCTATATTCACACATATGGCTGCTAGAATCTAGGGAGGAGATTGTAGTGGGGAGACTTGAAAGGTTCAACTGAAGTACAAGGTAGGCACTTCTTGATGGCACCTGGGTTTTGGTCACACTGTAACACAGAGTTTTGGACTGGAAGGATCATTGACTTGATCCAACATGTCTTTTTTATATTCTTAAATGGATTAGCAGATATGTATGCTCTCCAGATTACTTAGAAACATTTATGGATGCTGTGTAATTCTACCAATATTCAGGTGAATAGCCTGAGGCAGACCACACATTCACATGTCAACTGTTTTGCCAATTGCAACAAAGTAATTCCACATCTTCTAACCTCAGGATAACTCTAGGATCCTCTGTTCTAGCCCATATAGCAACAAAAGGGTAGCACTGTTAAGCCTTGGGCATTTACCGTAGCACCTTGAATTAATAGATCTACTGAATGTCTCAGCAACTTTTTAGGCTCTTTGGAGATCCACAGAGCTTCAGATGTCATATTTCTCAGCAAAATTATCCTTTACCATGTGAACATTGTATCACAACAGGGCAAGTAATACCTTTTCTTCTAAGGCTGCCATCCGCTCTTTCAGGTGAAGCTGCAGGCGCTCATTGGACTCACTTAGCAGTCTATCCACAGTATCAGACAACCGCTTGTTATGCTCCTCATTCATCTTCTCCCGCTGACGGGCCTATGGGGAAAATCATGATCAGTCAAGCAACCCCAAGAAGATTTGCCTTAAGACTGCTGTAAAAATAGCTCTAATCATTAAAGAAACCCAGAAATTATCCTTCATTGCATCCAGCCCATCTTGACACAGAAATGTCTTCACAACTAACCAACCATGCTACAACCCCTTCATCTGCTGTGTCAAAAGATTCAAGAATCTATGCTCTAAACTGTGATTGGTACAGTTGCATCAATTTATAGCAGCAGCAGAACTGATCCCTGTGAATATTAATTATCTGTTGTAACCTGTCCTGAGCAGGAAGAATGGGCTAAAACTGTGATTATTAAAAAATAAATAAACAATTACACTGAAAATTAGAGATTACTTCCACCATTCTTCTGAGCACAAGTTTATTCTAGAATACAAGAATGACAAACTGGCAACTATTTCCCCGATACAAAACTACTAATTTAAATTGCTACTGTTATCAATCACAGAAATATCAGCACAAGAAAAGAGGCACAGAATGATGACTAAACGGATGTTGTATAGCAGGGAGAGAAAGGTTTCTACATAGGAGCAGAATGAGAGAAAATACACATTTCAGCTCAGAACCTGGATACAATTCATAAGTGCAACTGAATATGAGTAAAAGGACTGTACCACAAATTCACCATGTTGATTTTTATGTGTGAAGTAGCCTTTTTGAGAGATCGGTTGTTCCAATTTTAAGCCATCAAAACCATATCCTTTAAAAATGGGCTATAACTTTCCACTTTTTTCTTCTGTTCAGTGAGGGTGTTTTGCCTAAAGGGTTTAAGATTTTGGCTCTGGTGTAACACAGCAAAAAAGAGCAGTTTGGCAGATCCTCCTTGGAGGATGGGAACCATACAAGGATCAGTATTTTGGAAAACAATAACACAGCTGACAGGCAAACCCCACTTCTTTTACTCTTTTATTTTTAGGGGGTGAAGTACAACAGATTAATATAGACTCTTAAGAGCCAACAAATTAAAGATATATATTATATATGTATGTGAATGTTTCTTTTGTGTTTTTCTTTTAATATAATTTGTAATCTTTAACACCTTGTGCTGTTAAAATAATTGAGCAAGGGGTAGGTGGGCAGAATTGGAGATATGAAGAGAACGTTTCATGCAAAGATGGGTATGATAAGGGACCAAAATGGTAGGGACCTCACAGAAGCAGAAGAGATTAAGCAAAGGTGGCAAAATTATACAGAAGAACTATACAAGAGCGAGCTTAACATCCCTGATGACCACAGTGGGGTAGTTACTGACCTGGAGCCAGACATCCTGGAATGTGAAGTCAAATGGGCCTTAGGAAGTCTGAGCAACAATAAAGCTAGTGGTGGTGACAGCATTCCAGTTGAACTATTCAAAATCTTAAAGGACGATGCAGTAAAAGTGCTACACTCAATATGCCAGCAAATTTGGAAAACTCAGCAATGGCCACAGGATTGGAAAAGGTCAGTTTACATTCCAATCCCAAAGAAGGGCAATGCCAAAGAATGTTCAAACTACCGCACCATTGCACTCATTTCTCATGCTAGCAAAGTTATGCTCAAAATCCTACAAGCTAGGCTCCAGCAATATGTGGACCGAGAACTTCCAGAAATACAGGCAGGATTTCGAAGAGGTAGAGGAACTAGAGATCAAATTGCCAACATACGCTGGATCATGGAAAAAGCTAGGGAGTTCCAGAAGAACATCTACTTCTGCTTCATTGACTATGCTAAAGCCTTTGATTGTGTGGAGCACAACAAATTGTGGCAAGTTCTTAAAGAGATGGGAATACCAGAGCATCTTATTTGTCTCTTGAGAAATTTATATGCAGGTCAAGAAGCAACAGTGAGAACTGAACATGGAATCACGGATTGGTTCAAAATTGAGAAAGGAGTTCGGCAAGGCTGTATACTGTCGCCTTGCCTATTTAACTTGTATGCGGAGCACATCATGAGAAAGGCGGGATTAGAGGAGTCACAAATTGGGATCAAGATTGCAGGGAGAAATATCAACAACCTCAGATATGCAGATGATACCACTCTAATGGCAGAAAGTGAAGAGGAGCTAAAGAGCCTGTTGATGCGGGTGAAGGAGGAGAGTGCAAAAGTTGGCTTGAAACTCAACATCAAGAAAACAAAGATCATGGCAGCCGGCCCTCTCAATTCCTGGCAAATAGATGGGGAAGAAATGGAGATAGTGACAGATTTTATTTTCCTCGGCTCCAAGATCACTGCAGATGGGGACTGCAGCAAAGAAATTAAAAGACGCTTGCTCCTAGGGAGGAAAGCTATGGCAAATCTAGACAGCATCCTAAAAAGCAGAGACATCACCCTACCAACAAAAGTGCGTTTAGTCAAAGCTATGGTATTCCCAGTTGCAATGTATGGCTGCGAAAGTTGGACCATAAGGAAGGCCGAGCGTCAAAGAATTGAGGCTTTTGAACTCTGGTGCGGGAGAAGACTCTTGCGAGTCCCTTGGACTGCAAGGCGAACAAACCGGTCAGTCCTAGAGGAGATCAGCCCTGACTGCTCTTTAGAAGGCCAGATCCTGAAGATGAAACTCAAATACTTTGGCCACCTCATGAGAAGGAAGGACTCCCTGGAGAAGAGCCTAATGCTGGGAGCGATCGAGGGCAAAAGAAGAAGGGGACGACAGAGAATGAGGTGGCTGGATGGAGTCACTGAAGCAGTAGGTGCAAACTTAAAAGGACTCCAGGGAATGGTAGAGGACAGGAAGGCCTGGAGGATCATTGTCCATGGGGTCGCGATGGGTCGGACACGACTTCGCACATAACAACAACAACAACAACAAGGTGGGCAGAGACTGTCCTACTTGCTCCCACCCCGGGGCAATCTGGCAAGATTGCAGCCAGTTTGCCCTTGGCCGCTGATGGAAGCAGAGGTAGGTGCAGCTCTGGGGTGAGCAGGGGGCCCAGGGAGGGTGAGGGAGGGCATGGGGGCTGCCTTGCACGGCCTGCCCAAGCCTTGGAGGGCCACATAAGTGGCCATCAAGGCTTCAGTGGGCCACACCAGATCTTTGCAAGCCAGTGGGAAGGGAGGGTGAGAGGCTGCCTGGCATGGCCCGCCAAATTAATTAATCTCTTTCTACCTGTCTCTCTTTCCTTCTCCCCCCCCCCATGCCAGCACCCATTCAATCACCTACAATGGGCTTTTATTCTAGTAATTAATATAAATGATATAAATTTTTATGTTTCCTTTTTCTTATCTTCTTTGGTTATTTTTTTCCTCTCTACATTTCTTAACCCCTTTCCCCATTTTCTTTTTGGTCTCTTCTCCCTCTTTTCCTTATCAAATTGAAACTTAATAAAAGATATTAAATATTTTTCTTGTGATAAAATTAGGATTATGAAATGTTGATTATAAGTTATTTTCTTCATTTCTCATTTTCTATATTTTCATTTCAAATACTTAAGGGAGAATGGGGAAAATAAAGATTTCAGATACCCTCTCTCCTCACAGTAGTGTGTTATAAACATTTTTAAATAATATTTAATGATGATACCATTACAAAGTTATGAATGAGATAAAAGAAGGCAAAACAA
Organism: Paroedura picta; assembly: GCF_049243985.1. Classification (NCBI taxonomy): domain Eukaryota; kingdom Metazoa; phylum Chordata; class Lepidosauria; order Squamata; family Gekkonidae; genus Paroedura; species Paroedura picta. The sequence continues at coordinate 112,319,957 of NC_135372.1, forward strand.
TATCTCTGACATGGTAAGAGGTGTATATAGCATTAATATATAGAGAAGGCTGTGAAGCAACATTACCACAGTCATATAGACTGATATCCTTTCTTCATTAAGATTTTAAAAATGTATACTTGATTTCATATTGATCAAAAAAGGCTTTGTACCAACGAGGTACATGAAAGATAACATACAATTTATAATAGATGCAATCAAATTTGTGAACAAGAAAAAAAAAAGAAAGCAGTGTTTTTATTTTTGGATGCAGAAAAGTATTTGATAATATAATTTGGCCTTTTAATTAAATGTACTTCAGAACATGGGCAGTGGCTTGGAATTCTGGAACTGGATGCAAGGCATATATTTGAATCAGCAAGCAGATATTTTAGTAAGTGGAAAATTAACAAAAGCAATTTTGATTGGAAAAGGGCAGGGTTGTCTCCAGTTGCCTCTATTATTTATTTTATTGATAAAGACTTCAGCCACGAAGATTAAATAAAAATCTTTATTTTTTATTTATAAATCAATTTAGTGAATAAATATATTTATTTTTAAAAACCCTGGGATATAATGATATTCTTGAGGACCAGAGGCAATCATATGGAAATCAACCATAAGGTATGTATTAAAACTAAAATCTTCTATGGAAATTAACCTACCCTTGCCAATTCTTGGTTCTTCTCCTCCAACTGAGTCTCCAGCTGCCGTAGTCGCTCTTCAATACTGCCATGCCTTTCTTCTGCCTGTCCAAAAGAAGACAGTCTCCAAGGAGGAAGCAGTGCTTACAAACTCTGGGGATATGGCCTAATATGCTCTACTATAAATCCATGGTGGATTTATGGAAGATTTGGGTCAGCAGCAAACAAATAAAAATGGATGAACAGAATATTTCATGCTTTGCACTAGAATTCAGGTACAAAGAATAGACTGAGGACTCTTGCTAAGCTCAAATCTAAAATAGTCTTGCACTGAACAAACATTAAGGGCCATTCCGCACCGGGATCCATGTTGCAAATTGTTTGCGGAACGAAAAATTGCCATTTTAAATAGTGGAATTCGTCATTATGTATACCTGCCTTTGTAGTGGAATCCAGTTGCATTTCTATCGTTTCCCACAGGGTTCCGGTCTCAGCAAAAATCGCTAGCCAGGAAGCGCTATTGCTGAGCTGTGTCCCGCCCCTGGCTGTCAAGCAGCCAATGGGCGGCCGTTATCATGCTCCCAAACAGCCCCTTTCCCTTTAAGGAAGGTTAAAAAAACACACACACACACACCCGTTGCAACGAATATGCATTGATTCGTTGCAACGGAGAGACCCATCCAGCTAGCAGGTGGTGTTTGAGCTGCCGTTTCATCGTTGCCACGCTCCCCCCGAGTGAAAAAAAAATCCCCCCCCCCTCATGGCCACGATTTTCGGCCGAAAACAGTGTGAAAAATAAAGGGAAAATAAACCAGCAAACGGGCCTCTGTGTTGCTTGTGCTTGGTGACTTTAAACAGAGGGACTGCAGCCGGGGAAGCCTCACTGGGTAAACAAAGGCTTGCCGGTGCTTGCCGGTGCTCGCTAGGAGAAAAAAAATGGCGATCGCTTCGCCGGAAGATCAGAGGAGAGAGCCAGGGGGAGGGATTTTGCAGAAACCGCAACAATGGTAACGCACAGAACTTTCCCGCTAATGTTGCAGATTGGTTGCAGGAGTGTAGCGCTTTCCGGAGGGTGAATCCACTTTTTGGGATTTCCCTGAAAGCGCTACAACGAAGCGCTTTTTGCGGATCTGTTTCAGGAGTGTTGCAGATTGTCAACGACGTTGTGTATAACGGCAAAACTGTAGCGATTTCAATTAGTAACCATTGTGCTATTTTGGACGAATGCGGAACGGCCCTAAGAGCCTCTTGTGGTACAGGCTGGTAAGGCAGCCAACATGCTGTTGGAAGCTCTGGCCATGAGGCTGGGAGTTTGATCCCAGCAAGGTTGACTTAGCCTTCCATCCTTCCAAGTTCAGTAAAATGAGTACCCAGCTTGCTGGGGGGTAAAACGGTAATGAGTGGGGAAGGCACTGGCAAACCACCCCGTATTGAGTCTGCCAAGAAAACACTAGAGGGCGTCACCCCAAGGGTCAGACATGACTCGGTGCTTGCACAGGGGATACCTTTACCTTTACTTAAACAAAGGTTGAAGAAGGGTGGTGCGTCTCTGAATCTTGCTCTACTGCTTCTTTATGATCCTTGGTAAGCCTAGTAGTACCTACACAGAGGAGCTTACAAGCACTTCTCCCATTCTCTAAAATTCTTAAACATGCTGACAACAGCATAACCAAGTTAAATGGTCCTCAATCTTTTATTTCAAATTTATCCCACTGAAAACAACTTTGATGAAGTCTCCATTTCCCCCAATTTCCTCCTCATCTCCATGTAATTCTGTTTCCCATACCTTTTGCTGGCAGCTCCCGATTGTGCACTTGCCTTAGTGAGTGCTGCTATCCTTTGAGCCAGCTCAGCCTCCACCTCTGGAAGTGTCTCTGCTTTCCGTATAGTCTGCTGCAGCTTCTGTTCTGCCAATTCTAGAAGCTCCTGAAGATGTCGTGCCTTCTCTTCACACTGCAGTAAGTAATAAGCAAAGGAATGTAGAAATATTAAAAAATATCACAGTACTACAGCTAGACACTCCACTACAATGCTTCCTTGAAGGAAGAGTTCTTGCTTCTGTGGTTGCACATGTCAGACTCTGTGAACCAAACAAAATGTTAGTCTGCCATAGCAAATTCCCAGAACTGCTTTACAGTACTTAATTTTGTCCAGCTCTTAGTATTAACTAATAGACTACAGTAGGCTGGTCCAATACTATGAAGAGAAAGACTTGTCTAGCTTCCCATTTTGTGGGGGGAACTCACATTTTGGATGAGAAAGATGGCCAAGCAGAATATTCTGCTGAGGAGGAAAATGGGCATTAAAAGATAGGTTTCATGGAGAACGACTAAAGATGGCGCTGTGCTAGCCTGGTTTGTGCCGAGCTCTTGAGCCATGCTGAGGGTTAGGAGCAAATGCACCTGGCAGACCTGAGCAGATACGCAAATCTTGCTCGCCGGTCGCTCCAGGAACCGGGAACGGCATCCTGAGGGTCCTACAGATCAGTGGAGACTGAGTTCTCCGGATCGCCGCGTCATGTGCTCAAGGTCATGATGGCGCCCTTGTCGTAAATAACTTTCTAAGCTTGAAACGACCAGCTGACCCTGCATTCTTCCCAGATCATCTTTTACCAGACTGACAGGTGCCGGAGTCTGCAAAAGTAAAGACCGTGAGTTTTCTGGCTTTTCTTTTTCTTCCCCACAAGCTCTCCTCCCCCCCCCCCAACCAATTTACAAGGGAATCCTTTCGTTGAACGGGACAAGTCAGCTAAATACACTCGTTAATCAAACAAAGAGGGAGCTTAAAGAAAAGAGAGACTTTAAAGATTTGTTGGAGAGAGTTCAGTGGGGGACTCTGACTTGATACGGAGATCAACAAACTGATAATTTTGGATCGCCTGAGCTCCCGCGAGACCTCACGAGACTTTCTGTTTATAATCTGTGACTGCCTAGAACTATGGAAAAATTAACTAAGGCACAGCTTCTCCATTTGTTATGCGAAGGGAACTCAGAGATACTGAAAGCAGTCAACAAGGTGGAAAAGGAAATCCAAAAGACTAAGAAAGAGCTCTTAGACAGAACCAATGGGGAAGTTAATCAACAGGAGGGGGGAGAGCTAGGGACGTAAAAATCAAAAGCACCTTGGAAGAACTTGGGAAAACAGATTTAAGGAAGGAAAGCACCGAAAACTTGGAAGTCTATTTAGAGCAGGAAGTGATTTGGATCAACAAACTAAACAGAGTCTATTCAAAGGCAACAACACGCAGGAAGCAATCAGGAGATATCTTTGTGCGACCAGAGGAAGAGATCCGGATTGACAAAGTATACAGAGCCTACTTAAAGGCGACTGTAAACAAGAATCAAGTAAGAGACTTTTTTGGCCCTGACAGAAAGGCAACCAGAAATACTCTATGCAGGAACCATCAGGCGACACTGCTGAGTGTGGTGGATCAAGAAATACAAATACTTCAAGACCCGCAAGCAGATACATCATGGAAAAGAACACAATTTCACTTTCTGCGACCACCTGAAGAATGTGATGAATAGTGGAGCATTCTCTTGGCTTCCTGTGGGAAAGACAACAGCAGTAACTCTTAGGTCAGGGCCAATATATGAAGGGCCAATATATACTACCTAAGACAATAATAGAATATATTCTTATAATAGATTATACTCTCATATGTATCAACAATTACTCTGTTAAGAAAGATGGTAATAACGTCTAGATCAGGATTAATATGTGATGGGAATTGAATATGTATGTTAATATGTATGCTAAAAGAGGATGGCAAACTATACTTTCATATCTATCAACAAGACAGCAGCAGTAACTCTCAGGTCAGGGCCAATATATGGACTGACTTTATATCACATAAAATAATAATAGAATATATTCTTATAACAGATTATACTCTCATATGTATTAACAATTATTTCCCTAAGAAAGATGATAATAACTTCTAGCATTTACTTGGTCTTTCTTGGGAAAGGCAGCAGTAACCTTTAGGTTAGGACCGATGTATGATGGGAACTGACTATATATTATTTGGGGAAATAATAGATTGTACCCTTATAAGCATTAACTACTTGGCCATTTTTTTTCTTCTTTCTTTTTTCTCTCTTCTTTAAGATAATAACAGACTATATCTTTATATGTATCAATAATTATTTGCTTGACCGGTCGTTTCTTTTTCTCTTTCTTTTTGTAAGCGCTTATATATAACAAAAATTAAAATATTATTAAAAAAAAAAAGATAGGTTTCATCACCCGTGGATTTTCAGCCTAACTGCCACTAGTATTTTAAGTACAATGGCACCAAAGCCAATTACCTGACGATGAAGAGAGTCTTTATTAGCAAGCTCATTCTCTAGTTTGTCATTGAGATCGTGAATAGATGTAGCTTCTCTCTGAGCCGCCAGATAGCGTTTCTCCAGGGTGGTGATCCTTTCCTCCATATCGTCTTTCTGTGCCAAAGCCTGGAGGTGTAAAGTATGAAAAAAATCACTCAATTTTGTTTATTAAGCAGACATAACTCTCTGCCTGAATTATAACATGTGCAGGAAATCCCTGGTCTACTAGAAGCTAAATCCAGCACTGACTATTTCATAACAAAAGGGTACCTTGATATGATAGAAATTTTGATATGATGATGGATACTCAGCCCACTGCTGCAATTGCTCAGTGCTGCAAACAGAAGCTCAGAGTGCTACTGTGTCTTTGTGACAGCTAGTAGGTTTTTAAATGGATCCAGGATTTATGTGACATAATTTCTGCTGTTTGAGTTCTCTAACCTCTCGTAAGTCCCTCTGGTACTTGGTGCTCATTTCTTCTGATTTGATTAGGTCCCTCCTGGCAGTGCTCAGATCTTCTTCCAGCTCAGCAACAGTGGCAGCTAGAGCAGATAAGCGCTCTTTAGCTTGTGCCAGCTCAAAGTTTTGCTTCTCCAGAAGTTCCTGCAGTTCCACAGATCGACTAGACTCATCGTCTGGGTGTATAGAGCCATTAGGAAGTCTCTGTAAAGGCACAACAACAGAGCTGTCTTCAGTGGGATACACAACACACAGTGCAGCTCACTGGATACTATGAGAGATGGATATTTTACTATAGGAAATGAGGGGTTTGACTTCAATATATACTTTGTATTTAAAAAATACTGGGCACTTACTGAACTTGAATATAAATGCTAAGCTTAAATAGAGCAAGGATAATATGAATCCTATCTGTAGGAAAAGAGATCTCCCAAACTCCTGGAATCCCCTTGGCTGTTTCACAGCTGCAGAATCCTATTCACAGTTCAACAGCACTAACCTTCCAAAGTATCTTCTGACCAGGTTCTTTTCCCTCAGTCCTTTTGTCATCTTCTCCCACAGGGGCTTCTCTCTGAGAGGGACCTTGCTGCAGAACACTTATCTGCAAAATATATCTTCAATATACTTGGGAAAGGATAACGTTTCCATAAGTATGAAAAACAAGAAAAAGAAATTGACAGATGTAGAGAGCTACTCGCCTGGTCTGTCTTCTGCCACTTCAACCAAAGTCTTTAAAGCTTCTAAAACCTCTCTTAAATGGACCCTCACTGCACATTACACCAAAGAAAGTTTATTACAGTCTGGATTTTGAATTATCCAAAGTGTAACAATGAACTTGGAATAGCTGGATATAGAAGTGGGCACTCTAATAGGTTATTAGAGCTCTTTTGTGTAAGAGGTGTTTGGAATGCATGACATAACAGAAAAGATAGTTTTGTTCTTAAAGGATGCAGGGCGGGACACAAGATCTGGACACAAAATGATACGTTTCAAACATTCACCTTACAAAGTAAACAGAGAATATTCAATTTATTTATACCTCAATTTTCTTCCTTTACAGATGGTCTCTCTCATCTAGTCATTGACCAGACCAAATCAATCTCAGCAGCAGCCACACTGTTGCTCCAGTTGAAAGCCTTCAGTCCATAATCTGGGACTACATAAAATGGGTGTTTGACTGGGGGCCTCCTTCTACTTTAAGAAAGGAGCTCCATTTTCACCAGGTTAGCCCCATTGTGACAACTGCAGCATGAAGGGGGATGGGAGAAGGGTGTATAGGCTTGGGCTGATTACAATTGCCAGACACCTCTGAGCTCTGAGTGGACACTTGTGGAGGGTGGCCATTTAAAGCACAGTCATTTATGCAGCCATTATAGCAGGGCTAGCATCTATTCTATCAGAGCTTACAGTAATGACTGAGACGTATATAACATGAAAGCGATTCGGACGTGCAGGTATACAGTTGCCTACTGGAGAAGACTCCATGCAAAGAACTCTGGGAAAAAAGCATCCAGCTTGACTTATGGGGGACTGTACAGATTATCTGGCTAGGTCATGTAAGAATGCAATGAGCAGGTCAAGAAGCCAACAGATATACCTTCTTCCATCATGATACAGTTGGAAGAAAAGAAAGCCATTTATGAGAAGGGATTTAGCTTTTCTGGATTATGCACAATGACATGGCACAGTGTCTAAAATATTTCTCGAGCAGGCTGCAATATCTTTACAATCTGCTTTTGCTCCAGTTGAAAGCAGCAAATGTTTAAAGTGAGATTACCATTCCAAGACATATCTCTTGTCAATAGGTATCTCCTTTCAGGACCATCAAGAAACCCCATGTTGAGAAAACCTGGTGTAAGGAGAGGAGACTACCATTCTAAGACTTTCCCTATATACTCACATATAAGTCTAGTTTATCAGCATCTTTTTTCACACTGAAAAAGTCCTCCTCAGCTTATACGCGGGTATGTACATACCAGCCAGCCAATTGTTGCATTGCCTTTTGCAAATCTGTACTGCAAGCTGATCTTGCTCTGGCAGCTTGTAGGACATTGCTTTCAATGTCAAAAAGAATGGCAATACTGGATGGGAGAGCCTGTGATGATGGAGCATTTCCCACCCTCAGCTTATATGCGAGTCAATAAATTTGCCCAGATTTTGTGGTAAAATTAGGTGCCTCAGCTTATATGCAGGTCCGCTTATATGCTATATACGGTATCTCCATTCAATACAGTAGTACTGCTTGGACACGGAATGGGATTGGTTACAGAATCATGGATCAACATGGATATTTTTACAAAGTGAAGAAAGGGAGACAGCTTCTAGATTACATAAAGCACTCCTGGCAACAACGGCAACCAGCTTTTGAAAAAGCAAGGCTGTCAGGAATCAGGCTGAGCCCAGCCTCTGGAGCCTCTGGTGAAAGCGCATTCGAAATCCAACAGCCGGTTGCAAATTCCAAAAGTAGCTTTATTAGGCAAAGTACACAGTACGCTTAAGCAGGCCAAGATCTTCCTAAGCAAAGATCTTGATAATAACAAAGTACAGGGAGAACAAGAGGGGTAGTTATAGGGTGCACCAGGTAGGGGCGGGGGGCAGAAGACTTTTCGGCGGGAGAGCAGAAAGGTGGCGAAAACAAGTCGGTTCTCAGGCGGCCAGATGGCCAGGGATCTTATCAAGCGGTTGGCACTTCGTTGAGACTTTGGGCTGTCTCCGCAAGGACACTTACAGTAAGATTGATACATTCAGATGGAGTCCTCTCCCGCTGGGAAAGGAAGGGAGTGTAGTTCTCAAAGGACAGGTTTATTGCTTTATGGCCTTGGCCAGATGCGGCCGGGGGAAGCATAGAGGTGTGAGAATATGCAGGGACGGATGGAGTCGGGATGGCATGAATCGGGGTTCATGACAAAGGCTTGATTCAAAAGTACACTATAATCTTTACACAAGTAGACATAGTCAACTTTATCCCATCCATCTTTGGTATATTAATTCCCATAAAAACATTTGCGTTCCTGAACGATGCCTCATCTCTCTTATCTTAATTCAATTTCAAATTCAATTTTATTCACCTAACCATGGTTCCTAGACCCTGATTCTAAGTCAAAGATGACTACATCAGGAGATTTTATCCCCTCTAAATTTGTATCAAATATTACATGTATTAGGACATGTTTCTACACAATACACAGCTATTTCAAGCATAAATTGTTATAACAGAATTCTTATTATTTAGATCCAAATCCTGTCTTTCTTCTGTGAATAAACACAGGATACACAGAATTCCTAAGCACTCACTCATTAAGCGCTGACCAAACCTAGCCTCCCTTGTTTCAACATGATTACTATATCATACACGTTCAGCCTCTACAACCCAGAAGTTACTTCATTAAAACTGTGGACTATATCCAATAATCCATGTGATGACAGCAGTGGATCATACTTCATTCCAAACAATGCTACAATACAAAGCAGGCTACGGGATATAGTCATGCTGTATTTGTATATTCTTTGAAAAGCATCTGTGAAATTCACACTGGAATTTGAAATCCCATATTTACCTGCTGGTGGGCACTTGTCAACTGTTCTTCTAGTGTAGCTACTCGCTCTAGCGCTGCCCGCAAGCGCTCTCTCACCTGAAAACAAGAAGATGAAAGAATATTTCAATCAGTGGCACAGACTTTAGAGACATTCATAACTACATATAGGTCTAAAGTCCTACACATTACAGTGTCAAACATCAAGAAGTTCAGTTCACAGATAATTCAGCCTTGCCTCTCTATCCTTACTGCAAAGGAAAAGGGTGCAAAAGAACCACAAAACTTCAGGAATCTAAATCTCAGCTAATTATGGAAAAACAAACACTAAGCAGTGGTTTTGACTCTAAGAATAACACTTTCCTTGGAGCAAGCCCTACTGAATAGATTTGTGTAGAATTCTTAGTAGATCTGCTTAGAATTGCTCTCCTAATAAGGCAGAATTAGTACAGAACCATTACATGTATTCATTCTTCTTAGGACATTATTGTTTAATAAAATTCAGCCTATTTGCCCCCTAAAAATTATCTTGTAAGTGGGGATAAAGACACATTAGAGTAGACATTTTCAGCAGGAACATCATATTGAAAGTATTAAAAAGTCTCTCTATCCTTGAACCAATCTTACCCTTCAACATGCAGAGCCAGATGTTGAATTTTGTTTTGGTTTTTAAATCCTTTAAAAAAAGTGAATTTCATGTCATCTATAATTTTATCCCTAACTAACATTAGTTACCATGAAAGATTTATAAATCTGGAATTCTAAAATAACCTATGTATCAGGATGGGGGCGGGGGAAGGGGTTGCCTGAAGGGAAGAGGGACAGAAGTATTTTCCCATATGGTAAAAGGCCTGGAGAAGTATGTGTCATTTCACAGATCAGGTAGATGAACAGAACAGGATAGGAAAAGCTGGAATATCAAGCAAGCATGGGGACTATTAAAGCATCAGGTTCCTAAGATATATTTTTAATCCCTTTGCAAAGCTTAAGGCTTCTGCAGGAGATCACTCATAAAGGAAACTGGAAAGTTCTTGAAAGAGCTGCTCAAACATGATGACAAAAGTTCTCAGCTTTGGTTTAATTTTGTGAATAGTTTGCTGAAACAAGGTACATGCCATAAAAAAACCAGCAGTTAACTGAAGCCTCACCTTCTCATCCAAAGCTTTATGGTGTTCAAACAAAGATTTCAGTGCTTTTAGAACTTCAACTTCACTTGAAACACCAGATGGAGACTGAGCCTGCCGCTTCACCACAGTCATCCTCAAAGAACGCTCATGCCTTGAGACCAGGCATTCCAAGTGCTCTAACAGAAGCTGTAAGATGGGATATAATATCAGTTACTCTGTATTCAAAGTCAACACAAAATAGAAAAAAACCTCTCAATGGCTTGTTACTTTCAAGACATCACTAAAGATTATCAGGTTTTATTGCCACACTATTTCCATCCTCAGAGGTGATAAGCAGTATGTACTACTTCCCTAACAGTTAGCGTGCTACAGTTGCCATATACAGGGTGTTTTAAATTCAAAGCCCAATGACCTAGGAACATGAAATTATATATAACCAGGGGTAAAGCCCACTTTAAAAGCAGGCTAGGAGCCGACATTCAACCCCCCCCCCCATCTCTCACCATACAAGGCTGGAGAGAGCCATCACAAGGACAATCATAATCTTCAACTCATGTTCTACTGCACTTTGAGAGCAAGCTACTTAAAAAAGCATTAGTGCAGCAATGTGAAAACAAAGCCTGAGGTCCAAATGTAAGCACCAAATTTTAAAGGTACCTTCAAAACTGCCCAAGAAGGCAACCATTTGCATCTGATGGGGATGTTCTGACCTGGATGGCCCAGGTTAGCCTGATCTCATCAGACAGTGGAAGCCAAGCAGAGTCAGCCCTGGCTATTATCTGAATGGGAGTCTACCAAAGAATTCCTAGATTGTTATGCAATGGCAAATCACCTCTGTTAGTATCTTGCCCTGCAAACCCTATGGGAATTGCCATAAATCGATTGCTACTTGATGACACTACATAAACACAGTGAGGATGCTACAGACAAAGGTTTCTCAGCAAACTTAGAGATCCAAAATACTGTTGTGATGTAGAGGTGAACTGCTTTTACAAGCATGAAAACAAGCTATACTGTAATAAGAATGAAAGACAACAGCAATGTTCTATAGAAATTAAATTGGATTTTACAGAGATTATGCTAAACCCTAAACATTCAATCAAGAATACCAGTCTCCTAGCAAACTATCACTGGGTAGGAAATTCCACAGAAAGCTTTATGATCTGTTAAACCTTATTGAGATGGAAGACTGTGAGTCTTCCATAGATTAATCAGGGAAACCAACTATACTTTAAACAGATCTTGTGCTCCTTGTGACAGAAGTGGGGAGTGTTTCCTCCAGATCAGGCTGCCAACAGGCCAGGAGGATTTAAAAACCAAAAGTTAACCTCAACTCACCCTTGTGTTATTGCGCTCTGCCTTCAACTCTGAGATCTCTTCTTCTCTTTCCAGAAGCTGTTCTCGACATCCATTGAGTTCCCTGGTCAGTGTTGCAAATTCCTGCAAAGTAATCATACTTCTACAGTCAGAAATTCCCTGTCGCAAGGCTTATCTTTGGCTTGCGCACTTACCAGCTTGAGCATCATATTTCCCAACTTTTAGTGTTACAAAAATCAAACAGGCACCACAGGACAAACCTGTAGTTGTAATGTATTCCTGAACAGGATCGAAACACATGTTGATTGACAAAGATGATACAGGTATTATAAAGCAGCACAATTATGAATCAAAATAACAGTGTTAGGTAGATGAAATTCACTCCCTCTTCACCACAAGGGAAAGCAGCACTTTGTGTTCTGGGATTCCTCTATGAGTTTGAGGAAAGACTTCAGAGCATACCATTTTCTAGCTCATTATTTTAAGCCACAACGAATTAGCATTAAAACTAACTGGTCACTTTCGTGGTTTCTTATGCTAAACACAAGGCTCAAGTCAAAGTCCACAGCAATATTGCCATCTCAGCACATATCCAGGAGGCAGTACCGGTTCCACCAGAACTCTTCCCTAGGTGGCAGTTCTTCATCTTCTCCCTTTTGTACCAGTTAAAGTAGTCACAGAAACAGGAAGTAGAGCATTTCATTCCAAACACTTAAGGCAGTTATACGCCAGTAGTCAAGCACATCTCCAACTCATAACAGGCTGAAGCTCACATGCCAGCTGCTATTGCCAACCATGTATCGCAGATTAGATAGATGCTTAGCAACATGGGTGTCTGCTTTTCTAGTAGCAGTTCATATGTACTATAAAAAAGGATGATAGATATTTGCTCATTCATTAAGATCTGCTTTTTTTGGAGTATTCTTCAATTTATTTCAATATCCAAAAATTTACAGTCCTTTAGTCCTTGCGTTATCACTTAAATAGATCTGATAGTTTAATAGAGAGCCTATTATACTGACAGCATTCCTAGTCTAAATTAGTCATCTAATCCCAAGAATATATATATCATATAAACAGATAATTTGGCTAATCTTCACAGATGTGATAAATCATATACACATTCCCAACTCAGTTGCTTGGTGATGCTATAAAAAGTATGAGAATAATCAAAGCTAGCTACTAATCCAGTATCTTTATGACAACAATCACATCCTAAATGATAATGTGGATATCTGATGTACTGTGAGCCTTCTATTAATGACAGCTTGACTGTAGTTTCAGCTTTTATATTCCTCCAATTAGCCTCTCTCTCTCTCTGTGGAATAGAAACTCTAGACATTTTGAGCTAATACTACATTTGAAAGAATAAAAGTAACAACTGTAGCCTTCCCAGACAAAGAGCAATTTCAAAGAGTCTTTCAAAACATTCTAAGCTACTGCTTTGCTTACAAAGATGTTCTTCAGTTGTTGGCTTTTCTCTTTTGTATAGGAAGAGGGAAATGCTTCCATAACAAAAGCTATTGTACTAGAGCTATAGACCTTTTCTCATTGCCTGGCAATGCATAGGTTAATACACCAAAGTGGGGAGAAAGAAAGGGCAAACTGTTGAGGAAACTAAGGAGGCTGAAATGGTGGCAAGAACTTCCTAACCAGCCAGCATCTCTTGTTTCTTCTTCTATAAACCAGAGATCTTATAAAAATAAATGCCAATTGGAAAATTAGTAACAGCTGTAGGGATTAGCACTGAAAGGGCAGGGATGAACCAAGCAGAGTTCAAAGAAAGAAACCCAAAATAGGAGCTGTGCTGAGAGCCTACCCACGTAAAACACTTGATGAAGCATCTTCCGCAGTCAATACTGAACTGGGATTTTATCACTGGCAGAGCATGTGAAATAGCTAAAAGGGAACTGAGTAGGCTTGTCTCTAGGGTTCTGTAGTTTCAGAAAACAAACAAAGGAACAGCATTTACCAAGTCAATTGATATTATATATGTTTGGGAGCCTGGCATACAAATCAAGCTACTGTAATAAGAGAAAAGAATTGTTTTTGTGCATCTCTGTTCCTGTCTGTAACACTACAGCATACCCTATGTGCGTGAATAGGAGCCACACTGCTTTCAGGCAAGTCTGCGGGATCTACTTGCATCTACATAGAATTCAGCAGGCATATTAATATTCTAGCTTCGAATAGAAGAATCTATCAACATCATCATCCATATTTCAAACATATATGAAAATGTTAGCTCCTAATATCCCTTTACTTTAAAGTGATCAAGAAGCAGAATCCGGGGCTGGGCTACATAGACTGAGGTGGCTGAGATACACAGATGGGTTAGGCTTTATTCATAGTGGTTGAAGAGCAAATTAATCCCAGATCAATGGAATCTTGAAACCGCCCGCACCGCCACGGGCGCCGCGGACGAAATAATTTGGTAAGGGCAGAGTAGGAGGAGTTAGGGCGGGCTCAGTCCGTGATGAGAAAGGGTGCCGATTGGCCCCTTCCTCCGGACTGGCAATCGGAGGGCCCAATCCGATTGGGCCCTCCGATTGCTCGCCCGGCGACAAGGGAGCCCCCGGCAGTCGCGCGCAGCGCCTCTCGCCGCATCAGGCCACTGGCCACGGAGCCCCCGGCAGCTGCGCTGCGCGCAGCTGCTGGGGGCTCCCTGGCCTAGCACCCACTGTATTTTTAGTACAGTGGGCTTGATTACTAGTCTTGAATAATTCATTTACTTTAGCCTGTGAAAGCTGGAAGCCTGACACTGATGAAAAGTTCTGATGAGCTCAAAAGCTTGTACAATAAATGGTAGTACATGGATTTTGTTCTTATTTTTGAACCTTGTATGGACCAATATGACTGTTGACAACTTTTTAACAAAGTGATACAGCCTACACTGGATAGATTGTGACTCTCATAGGATTATTGCAATATGGAAATCCCTTCTTCCACACCAGCTCATAATAGTACACATTTAGATATTGCATTATTAAAACATACAGACTAGTGTGATCAAGAAGAGTAGGGCTATACAGTTAAGACACTTGGGACAATACAGATAAAAACCAGCTGAATTCTCAGTTCGAGAGTCACTTGGTCCAATGGCACAGATTTAGCTATTGACCCACTAGTACAATTGTTCTCAACCTTCCTAATGCCGCGACCCTTTAATGGTTCCTCGTTTTGTGGTGACCCCCAACCATAAAATTATGAAAGTGTTCTTTCACAGAAATTAAGATCCATTGTTCATTACTGTATATAAATTGTTTTTTTCCCGGGTTTCTCAATTCAGTTCTGCCTCTTGTCCCACCATGCTGATCTCGCCCTTTTTTTCACCTCTCCAGACAGACAAACGCTCTCTCGATCTACCCGCACGGCTGTTGTGTGGATGGCGCCCTCCCCCCATAGCCAAGCTGCTTGCCCTGCTAAGGCCCCTGTGAAAGGGTCATTCGACCCCAAAGGGATCCTGACCCCCAGGTTGAGAACCACTGCACTAGTGTTTATTTTTCTCTATCTATAGTTGCTACTGACAATGCACTACCCAGCCTTGACAAGTATCCTGCACTAGGAAGAAATCAAAGGCCTTGAATAAATCCTTGTTGGTCTTAAAGGGGCTAGTGGACTCTGATTTTGTTGTGCTACTTTAGACCAACACGGCTACCCAATTGAATCTATCCTTGATTTATGTAGCAGCTGGTATTCATGAAGCTGGGAAAATTTGTGACTATTAGGACTAACACATTTTTGTGACTAATCTGTAGGAATTATGGTAGCAAATCATCAATTACTTATAGCAGGAAACACAAGCACTGGCTATTACTTTCTAAACTTTAAATGGTCTTTAGCAATGTATGCTAAAAAAATTGCTTGTGCTATATAAAATTGCCTGGCAACTTCAATCATCCTTTGAAGCAAGGCAGTTTCTGAAGGCTATATGTAAGAGTAAATTAAAATTAAATTAAAAGTTTGCCTGCATATGGGAGTGTATGCTATTTGAAAATGTTTTGAAATCTACAAGCAATATTGTTTATCTTAACACAGCCCGTGGCGCCATGGGCGCCGCGGACTAAATAAAGCCATAAGGGCTGTGTGGGAGGAGTTAGGGCGGGCTCTGTCCGGGATGAGGAAGGGTGCCGATTGGCCCCTTCCTCTGGACAGACCATCGGCCGGGCCAATCAGCAGGCGCGGCTGCCGGGGGCTCCCTGCACTTTGCGCCTCTCGCCGCGTCAAGCCGCAGCACAAGGGAGCCCCCAGCCTCGAAGACCACATCGCCGCCAAAAAACATGGCCGCCGCCCAGAAGACAATGCCAAGGAGCCGCCCGCCGTCACTACAGCCCTCTCACCGGTAAGCCACCTTTCCTCACCCTACCCTCGCCAGTCCCTCGCTCTGCCCCCTCCTGCTAGCGCCCATTGTATTTGGGATACAATGGGCTTTTTTACTAGTTTCTAAATATTCTCATAATTATCTCTCTCACAAATAAAACCAGCACACAAGTCACGCAAAATAAATGTTGGGAATTAGCCACCATTTGAGCGAAAGCTGTACCCAACTAGGAAAAAGCAAATGTGATCTTGAACCTGCTCAAAACACAATGGAACTGAAATTGTAATAGGGTATACCTGCATTTTGACAAAGGCTGTTACTGCTATCATGGACACCAAGATACATAGCAGCCTTTGATCATGGGAAACAGATTGGTCAGCATTTCATAGCTAGGAAGAATATAGCTGTAAAAGGTGAAAAAACTGAAAAAGTCTGCTATTGAACCTCATATAGGAAAGCTAAAACCATATCCACAGCTTCTATATTGAGGATGTAATGAACAGTAAGGGCAAGAGTCGTGAATTTGACATAAGCTGAGCTGAAAAAAAATATCCAAAAAAAACCTTACCAGTATTTTTGAGGTACTGGCTACTGTTATAGTGGAGTACAAAACCTGGATTCTTTTGGCTTTTATTCAGGAACTAGCTTCAAAGCCCGTTCATAAGAATAGCCTTCAAGATGCCCCCCCCCCCGCTGCGATGAGGCGGCAAGGCTCAACCCTCTTCCCTGCCCCATGAGACCGCAGCTTCCCCGGGGGCCTGGAAGCATACCCGCAGCCTCAGCGAGGCAGCAGGTGTGCTTCCAGGCCAGGGGGGAAGCCATCCTTGGCCCCTTCCCGCTCCACAGCCATGCAGCTTCCCCCCGGACCTCCTCTCCCCTGTGGCCTCTTACCTAGGGCCCTGGAGCGTGGAGACTCATAGACTGTAGCAGCCAGGCACGTCTGTGAGGCAAAGGGCGAGGGCTCAGTAAGGGAGGGAGGGAGCTGTAGGGGCAGGGGCAATCAGGGTACAGGTGGCTGCACCCTGATTGACCCTGGAGAGGCAGGATCGTTTGTCCCCCAAGACTGTTAAACAATTATATAGAGGCACCAAATGGATAAGATACTCAGCTATACTGAAGACCAGTTAGGGCACAGTGGGAGCTGAGAGCTCCATGCCACCTTGGCTAAGGCTGGCTCATCATTCATGTACATCCTGGGGCCAGTTTCTCCTGTAACATGGTTTAGAGCAGGCTGTAGGAGAAGCCAAGTCAGCCCAAGGGTTAGGATGGCTTTTAAAAAATTAATTGGTATTCTCAAGTCTATTGACCACAACCCCGACCCCCCCAAAATTGGGATTTCCAAAAAATCCCAGATATGAAGAATAGTTGGTTCTTACATGCCGCTTTTCTCTTCCTGAAGGAATCTCAAAGTGGCTTACATTTTCCTTCCCTTTCCTCTTCCCACAACAGACACTCTATGAGGTAGGTGGGGCTGAGAGAGCCCTGATATTACTCGGTCAGAACAGTTTTATCAGTGTTAAAGCACTGTGGCAAGCCCAAGGTCACCCAGCTGGTTGCATGTGGAGGAGCGCAGAATCAAACCTGGCTCACCATATTAGAAGTCGGTGCTCCTAACCACTACACCAAGCTGGCTCTGCATACTGGTAATGAGATCCAGGATTTTTGTGGAATTTTGGGGGGTACAATAGACCTGAGAAAAAAATACTTTTTTTTGCACATCCCTAGTAAGGACATTTATTCAATATTTAATGGCTATATTGCATTATTCAATCCTTTTGACATATTTTCAGGTTACTCAAATAATAGACACTAATATTCCTCATGATTCAAAAATAATTCCTTCTCTCAAAGGAACACCAGATGAAATGGAACTCTCAATAATAAGTATTGGTAGCCACTAAAATATTGGTAGCATGGAACTGGCCTAGGAAAATATGTTGCTAGAAACTTCATCTTCTTTTGGAATGGCAGGGGAACCAGATGGCGTGAATTACATTTTACAATATATAAATTTCATTTGTGCAATGTATGATTGGTTCTGTATTACAACAAACATTGAAATTAATAATTATATTTTTATATCTGTATTGCTTGTTTTTATTAAATATTTTTTAAAAACAGAAAGCAAACTATTTATAGCTTTTTGTGAAGTCTGCTGCCAAGCCAATTCTGGTCATTGCTCTGGTTTCTGGAACAAATATTCTGCATCTCACAGAACTGCAGATAACCCCAATGAATTGTATATGACTTAACATGAAAAGATGAGACTTTGACACATTACCTGTTAAACACCTGCAAGGTGAGCTATAGGTGATAGAGTCTGAGTAATATGAGACAGTTACCCAAAGTAGATATTCTCCATTTAATTTTGGAAAATTAGCTTAGAGACAGAGCGAGAGGTGGTAATTGGAAATTCCAACTATATATACAGGGATTTGTCCCTATAGGAACGGTAAAAAATAACAGGCAGGTTTCAACTGGTAGGGTTTTTATTATTAGAAATATAAAAGGAAAACATAATAAAATGTGGATACACACAGCAAACAGAAGCACAAACTAAGAAAGGCAGGGGAAAGGGGAAAGATTTTTAGGGAAGAGTGCTATTTACTGATCCTCATGAAGCTTGTGAAAGTCAAAAAAGGAAGTGGTCAGTATTTTGGGAAGTGAAACATAGAACATCCACATGCAAGTGAGGGTAAGAAGACAATTCAAGAACACACATAAACACTGCTATGGCAGACATATTTATAAGGCAGGTCGACTCACTGCCAGAGGACAATGAGTTGATGAGTCCTACTGGAGATAGACAAAAATGTGGGAGAGGTTTGATGGCTGTACAAGCACCAGACTTAAGCAATGATTAATCAAGAGTAATGGGTGAAGAGGAAATCAGACTTAGCTGCTGAAGGGATTATACTGAGTTAATAGGTCCTAGGTGATCCATTGTTCTAAAGCCTTGCACCACTTCAGGGCAAGGAGGGACTAATAGCCAGCCAGTCACTCTGACTCATCTTGAAACTGATTTCCCAAGCTAATGCCTGGTTGACATCCATATTTGTCCATTTTGTTCCAAACTGTGTCCTGCACTTAAGGTAATGGGGCAATATTAAGACGGATGACAAAGTGTACTTTTAAAAGCTTAGAATTGTAATGTAAACAGATAAAGAACCGTGAAGGGTTAATTCTTCACAGAACCAGAACAGCCTTGAGTGACAGGCTGTTCCAAGAGAACTGATTGGTTAACATCAGCTGAGCAGCATGCAAAGATACTAGGTCTGGTTTTGTTAGTAATTGCCTTGTGAAATCTTAAAGACTCGGGGCCATTCCGCACCCATAAAATAAAATGAAAGGCTTATCTTTTGCAGATGCCATATTTTTGGTGTTTTGTATAACGCCGCCAATATCCAGTGTCCCAGCAGAAAACTGGCAGCCACATCCTCCATTTTAAAGCAAGTTGGGGAATTCCAAAAAGTGGATTCCCCCAACTATCTGGTGCAAGTGAGAGAAGAGCAACCTGCAAGCCATATGCTAGGGAAATGTGCGGAGCAGAAGCAGAGCTAACTCGGCCTCCAGTGCCCGCTCTAGCCTCCCTCTGCCTTCTACCGGAGATTGGGATTTTCTTTTTTCTTTTTTTAACAAATGGCCTGGAGCAACGAATATGCGTTAAATCACCCAGGCAAAGCAAAAAAAAAAAAATAATTGCCCACCTGTTAACACACAAAGCATGCCTCTCTAAAGTCCTCCACCCCTAAAATCGGGAACAAGGTTGCTTCAAGTGTAATGATTCCAAAAGGGGTGGCATTCAAAAAAGCACTATGCATCTATGATTAGATCTATGATTAAATGCATAGGTATCTAAACGGAGAAGTTTTACTTTGAAAAATATTAGCTTGCGTCACGGGCCCTTTTAAAACAGAGAGAAAGGTGATTGGCTGCCTGGCTTGACTGACAGGCAGAGGAGAGTCATGTGTATAACGCATTCCTCTACTCCACCATTTCAAGTCGGCATGCAGAGTGCCCAGAAGCGTGAGAAGGCGGCAGAGGGAAGGGGGAGAGCCAGGAGGTGAGGAATAACTGGAGGTGCATTATTTAATAGCATTACGCCATGGCGCTGGAGTCCCGGGCGGTTCCTTCCCCGGTTGGATGGTAACCTTGAGGACGAGGAGGACTGTGGCGCTGCTGCTTTAAGAACTCAGCCGAAACTGGAGTGGAGAATCGTGTCTCTTGGGCGCCACCCAGTGGTGACTGAGATATTGGCCAGAGTAGGGATTCTGAGTTTTAGTGCTCGCCTCCCTTGCACCATCTGGTGGCAGAAGGCTGAATTTCATCTCAAATCCTTTTTTTTGCTCTTTTCTTGCTGCTGTGGCCTAGGACCTCTCCTGAGGTGATAGGAAGGTGTTAGTGACCATCATTGAGAGAGGAATGATAATTGGGAGCTAGGTTCAGCTAAATTAGGTGGGGACGAGCTGGGGGCAGAGAGAACCCCTGAGATAGGCGGGATCTCACCCCACGGTGCTGCCCACCTCTCCAGCTGTTAGATTAGGGTGGGGGAGGGGGGGAGGGTGGTGACAGAGTTAGTGGGGTCGGGAGGGTTAGGGAGGGTTAGTGCAGCTGGGGAGTAGGCGGGACTTAGCATAGGAGTTAGGATTGACGTTCTCTCTCTCGAGGGGGGCACATGGAGAGGGAGGGTCGCCTGGGAGAACTGGCAGATGCTGGGGCCAGGATCCAAACGATCATGGGCCATGGGCGCTATGGCTGGGGGAGGAGGTTGGACAAGAGAAGGGGTGGGAGCACTGGTGTCCCGCATAGGATCTGGCGGTGGAGACACAGCCGGCGCCCTGGGTGTGCTCGATCCCCTTCTAACCTCCATCCCATCCCAGGGCTGTGAGGGTGGAGGCTAGGGAGGGTCCGATCTTGGTCCTGTGCAATGCAAGGTCGATTAAGAACAAGACCTCCACTCTGCAGCACTTCTTTGCAGTCGGGGGCGGACCTTGCTTGCGTGACTGAGACCTGGGTGAGGGAGGGGGAGTCGGTGGCTTTGAAAGAACTGCCCCCCCCCCAGGATTCTCGGTCCTACACCAATCTCGGACCCATAAGAGGGGAGGGGGGTGGCAATTCTGGCCCGGGAGACTCTCGCCTGCAGGGTTCTCCCGGTGCCGGAAATCAGTAGAGTGGAGTGTGTCGGTATTGGGTGGGGCTCGGTCAAGAGCGCGGCCATCTGGCTGGTATACCGTCCGCCCAACGCGCCACCAGATGCCCTGCCCCGCCTGCTGGAGGCGGCGGCTGCCTGGGCGTTGCAGTTCCCTAGGCTCTTAATCCTGGGTGACTTCAACGTCCACGCGGACTCGCCCACTTCAGGACTTGGTGGGGACCTGGTGTCATCCATGGCGACACTAGGGCTCTCGCAATTTGTTGCCGGTCCCACTCATCACGCCGGCCACACGCTTGACTTGATTTTCAGTGCCGGGATAGAGGTGGTTCTGGAGCCAGCTTTGGCCGTGCCATGGTCAGACCACTATGTCCTGTGGGCCCGGCTTGGGATGCCACCTCCTCCCCAGTTGGGCGGCGGGCGCACTTTTGCCCGCCCGCAGAGACTCATGGATCCAATTGGTTTCCGTAATGCTCTGCGGGACCCGATGCCTCCTGGCAACTCACTGGTGGCGTTAGTAGAGGACTGGCAGTCCCATCTGACAGCCGCTATAGATGAGATTGCCCCTAAGCGTCCTCTCTGCCCTCAACTCAAACGGGCCCCCTGGTACACGGGGGTGCTCCGGGAAAAGAAGAGGGAGGTGAGACGACTAGAGCGAGTGTGGCGGAAGACTCGCGACGAAGCTGCAGGAACATCTTATCGCACGCTTATGAGGGCGTATGAGATGGCGGTGAAAGTGGCGAAGCGAGAGTTCTTCGCTACGGAAATCGCGTCCGCAAGCTCTCGCCCGGCCCAATTATTTAGGGTAGTTAGATCCCCCACCGCCCTTCAGGGGCGCCAAAATATTAGTCAATTGGCACTTGGCTGCGAGGCATTAGCAAGCTTTTTTGCAGATAAAGTCTTGTCGCTTCGCCGTGACCTTCCTGTCACAATTAATACAGTAAACGAACTGGAGACCTGTTGGTCATCTTTGGCAGCGAGGTTTGATGGCTTCAGACGGCTCTCTTCTTCCGAAGTGGACAAGTTGCTGGGGTCGGTCAGGGCGACCACCTGCCCCCTTGATCCCTGTCCCTCTTGGCTTCTCAAGGGGAGCGGAGAGGGGATAGGAGGCCAACTCAGGGATATTATCAACCTTTCCCTGAGTTCCGGGGAATTCCCCGAGCGGCTGAAGGAGGCGGTGGTTCGCCCTCTCCTGAAAAAACCAATGCTGGACCCGCAGGACCCTGCCAACTACTGCCCAGTGTTGCACCTAACGTTCCTGGGCAAGGTGGTGGAAAGGGCTGCAGCGGACCAGCTCCTAGCTTTCTTGGATGAAACTTCGGCACTCGATCCATATCAGTCTGGCTTCCGCCCTGGCCACGGGTGGAGACGGTGTTGGTCGCCCTGCTGGATGATCTCTGTCGGCAGCTGGATAGAGGCGGGTCAGCCGTGCTGGTCCTTCTGGATCTGTCGGCTGCTTTCGACATCGTGGACCATGAGATATTGGTCCACCGCCTCGCCGATACGGGGATACGGGGTACAGCCTTGCACTGTATACACTCCTTCCTCCAGAACCGGACCCAGAGGGTTGCAGTGGGGGATGAGCTCTCGCGCCCTTATGGACTCCCTTGTGGGGTCCCACAGGGCGCGGTTCTCTCCCCCACACTATTTAACATCTTCATGCACCCTCTGGCCCAGCTGGTACGGAGTTTTGGGTTGGGCTGCCATCAGTACGCTGATGACACCCAGCTCTATCTCCTCATGGATGGCCACCCAGACTCCCCCCCGGAACCATTCGCCAGATGTTTGGAAGTGGTGACAGAATGGTTTGAGCAGAGTCGCCTGAAACTCAACCCCTCCAAGACGGAGGTCCTGTGGCTCGGAAGTAGGGGGCAGGAACAGGAAGCGCATTTACCCACCCTGCCAGGGGCGCATCTTACCATCGCGTCCCAGGCCAGAAACTTGGGTGTGACCATTGATGCCTCCCTGACTATGGAGGCACAGGTCAGGAAAGTAGCCGGCCAGGCATTTTTCCATCTTCGCCAAGCTCGGCTACTAGCGCCCTACCTGTCCCCCGAACACCTGGCCACTGTGATCCATGCAACGGTCACCTCCAGATTAGATTTCTGTAACTCGCTCTATGTGAGCCTATCCCTGTCTCTGATCCGGAAACTCCAGCTAGTACAAAATGCAGCTGCTAGGGTCCTCACCGGCACACCTTGGAGGGCCCACATCTAGCCTGTGCTGAGGCAGCTGCACTGGTTACCAATTGCTGTCCGGACCCGGTTCAAGGTTCTGGTTTTAACCTTTAAGGCTTTACGCGGGCTGGGACCCACATACCTGAGGGACCGCCTAGTGCCCTATGCCCCCCGCAGGGCTCTGCGAGTGAGAATCTTCTGGTCGTTCCCGGCCCCAGGGAAGCACGCCTAGCCTCGACCAGGGCCAGGGCCTTTTCGGTCCTGGCCCCCACCTGGTGGAATGAGCTCCCAGGTGAGCTGCGGGCCCTGCGTTCTGCAGGGCTTGCAAGACGGAGCTCTTCCGCCAGGTCTATGGTTGAGGCTAGGGCTGCTGGGGTACATCGACTGCTCTCCCCCGGGCTTCTTGAACATCATTGACCTCCTTCTCCTCCACCCCCCCTTTTTTAGGAATGGGGGTAGGAAGGGGATCTTATTATTGTGCCGCCATGTTGTGACATTTTAAAGTCTTTTAATGGGAGTTTTAATGGGGTTTTTAAGACACGAGCCATTTGGGAGTGGCGGGAAATATATTGAAATAATAATAATAATAATAATAATAATAATAATAATAATAATAATAATGATGATGATGATGATGATGATGATGATGCTATTTTTTTAATGTGCAAAAATGCCCTCAGATAAATCTCAAGAAAACTACAGGTGTTATTGGGCACAAGTTAAAGAGTACCAGCCTTCTGGGGACAGCCAAAATTCTTTAGGAGAGAAGAAAACAGACCACTAGGGATGCTTAGTCAGAAAGGTAAATAGAAATTGAGAGAAAATCTTTCCTCTTGGAAGGGGGCTGTTTCTGCCATTTTGGTTTTAAACAGGAAGGATCTCAAACCAGTACACAAGCCAAAATTTGTCACGAACTTGACCTGGTATATCCTCCCCCAATCTCCCCCAAATTTCCCAAATTTTTTCCAGTTCAGTTTAGGCCATTTAAACCTAGCGTGTGAGCAGGGACTTTTGGCTCAGGTTAAGGAACACCCTGAATCAAAACACAATTTTCAGATTCATGCCCATCCCAAGGTCTGACTGCTAGCAATATGAGTTATCAGCCTTGTTTATGCAAGGTTAAACAACAATGCCTTGACTACAGAGATGCACTAGCATCACTTTCATACACTTTGTAAAAAAATATTGCTGTTAATACTAAAAAAAATGTGAGGACTTGAAAGGGTACAGACTTGAAAGGGTACAGAGGAGAGCGACGAAGATGATCTGGGGCCAAGGGACCAAGCCCTATGAAGATAGGTTGAGGGACTTGGGAATGTTCAGCCTGGAGAAAAGGAGGTTGAGAGGGGACATGATAGCCCTCTTTAAGTATTTGAAAGGTTGTCACTTGGAGGAGGGCAGGATGCTGTTTCTGCTGGCTGCAGAGGAGAGGACACGCAGTAATGGGTTTAAACTTCAAGTACAACGATATAGGCTAGATATCAGGAAAAGGTTTTTCACAGTCAGAGTAGTTTAGCAGTGGAATAGGCTGCCTAAGGAGGTGGTGAGCTCCCCCTCACTGGAAGTCTTCAAGCAAAGGTTGGATACACACTTTTCTTGGATGCTTTAGGATGCTTAGGGCTAATCCTGCGTTGAGCAGGGGGTTGGACTAGATGGCCTGTATGGACCCTTCCAACTCTATGATTCTATGATTCTATGATTCTATGACTTGGCTTTGAACATGTAATCAACTTACTGCAAAATGCAGTATTTCCCATGTTGATGTATAGTGTACATACAAACATACAATGAGGTCTACTGAAATCTAATATATTCAAAGGTTTATTCAAGGCGTGCGCTTTCATGAACATGCATGCTTTCTCAGATTGAATAAATCTTTGTTGTTTTAAAGTTGTTATTGGACTCAAATTTTATTATGTATCATAGAGACCACCTACTGCTTGAAGGCATTTGTAAATTCTTTAATCCTTATTTAAATGCTCAGACACACTTGTAGACTCCTTGTTGGGTCCCATTCAGACATAGGACATCATGATCAGCATCAGGTTATGCCTCAAGAAAAACAGAACTCTATATCCTCCCTAGGCAGCATACTTTAGTGTTCTAATTTGAGAACAGCTAAAAGAAAGGCTTTGAGAATTAACCAATAATTCTTAAAAACTTCCATTAGTACAGCCTGCCTCGTAAAACACAAATTAGCAAGATTTCCTCTCAAAATTTCATCTAAAAACAAACTTGGAGCAATTAAGGACCTTTGTCTGCTAATACTGGAACCAAGTTTCTTCATACACAATTCACTGAAATCCTTTAAGCTTATATACTTTCCAGGAGACATTTTAGATTAGACGTTGCCAGATCTTGTTCTCTCAGCTCTTAAACAGCCAATTACACAGTCGTAAGATTTCCAGATTAGATATGGACACCTATAAAAGGATTAGAAAGTGAAACAAGGATACCTAATATTGGCTTAATCAAGAATACGTATAAATCTAGATTATCCAAGAATATATGATGCTCAGTTATTGGATATACATTATGTCTGAAGTTCACAATCGCTAATTTGATTCCTTTGTTCTCACTTCAAGTTAATTTAATGTATGAATTATACATGGAGTTGGAATAGGTTATTTTAAAAGATGTCTTCCTTCACCTTACTCCTAGAAATGATCGAACATGAGATGTTTATGTTGAAAAGTTAGGTGACACAATGTTCCTTCACACCGAAGAAACAAATACAGTGATGAATAAAAAAGTACAGCCATTTCTTTTTCTATAATTATCATAATTTTTCATTTCTTTGTAGTTGACTATTTTGTGAATACAAGGGTCCAATCCTGTTATCTCATTTGAGACACTAATCTAGAATAATTTTTTTCTATCAGCTTTATTTTGAAAATAACAGACTTATTTTGCGCAGAAATTTCTGTAGATTTGCCATCTGAGAACAATTAGCTCAACTTTCATAAATTACTGGGGGGGGGGGGAATATTCAAATGAATTACAACAATTTCATATTTCTAAATAATTTATAATAACTGTCAAGCTGCACTTAAGGTATGGTGCTTACTCACAGGAGTAGAAGGATTATGGCTACATTAATATTAAATAGAAATACCCTTCTAAATATCATCATCATCATCATCATCATCATCTTTTATAGCCTACCCTTCTCAGTTAGCTCAGGGCAGATAACAACAGGCATGTACATGTAATACAGTTAAATGTATAACAATTGATAACAATTAAACATTTCAATGATATTAATTATATTAATTTATATTATTTATTAAACTACCTCTATTAGGTTCCTATAGAGAGGAACTTCATTTCTGCTGGGTAGTTGGTTTGAGGATAGTACATTATCGGGTTTGTGAGGAGGGAGCCCTGTGTTGTCTAAGTGTTAATTTCCTGGCCTCAACCATAGGCCTAGTGGAATTATCATTACTTATAGTATAGTCATTGACAAAACATACCAGAACGGTGGTATGACTATAAGTGCAGTTACTATTTTGTGGAGCTGACCTGAAACAGATCTACCTGTACAGGGAAGCCATACTGCCTGGCTAGCCAGATTTGACAAAATCTGGATATGCCATTGAATGTTATTAGGCCATTTCCAGTTTTCATTTTTTAAAAGCAATACAGAGAGGCATTCCTTCAGTACAAAGGTCCCAAGCCATGTAAGGCCTTGAAGATTAGAACCAACACCTTAAACTTGATCTGGAGCTCAATTGGTAACCAATGCAGGTGCTGGAGAACAAGTCGAATGCAGGTTCTCCAAGGAGTCCCCCATGAGGCCTGGGCAGGTGCATTTTGTACCAACTTTAATTTCTGAGTCCAGGGCTGAAACTGCATGGAGTTTTTATTCCAATTCCAGATTGATAGTCCCTGCTGTCTACGATTTTCATTTTGATTTTGGGTGATTTAAATTTTCCCTCTGCAACAAGCAGGATTGATCCAGAGTGACCCTACCTTCCACCACAATATTCTGGAGTGGGTATAAACCTCACTATTTGAAAAATCATGAGTAAAGGTGCAGCTCTCCGCTTGACCCAAACAAACTAGCTACCTGGGGCCTCCAATACTGTAGAAAAACCCTGATTGGCCAGGGCGTCAGTTCAAAGGCTTCCTCGTTCCCAGGCTGCAAGGTTTCCCTTAAAGGGGAAGCCCTAACTTCTCTCAGCAGAGATTTTCCTCTTGGATTCATTCCCCCTCCTCTGCTGTCATTAATCCCCCCCTGATTTCAAGAAAAGAAATAAAAAGGCTCCTGCTGCGCGTGGCTTCCCCCCCCCCTTCTGAGTTTCCCTAAAGTTTTCTGTTTCAATGGGGAGGGGGGGATAGAGGAAGATCCGAGTTAAAATCAATCTGAATTCAGCAGGATCCACAACGGAATAAACAAGTGCAAAATCAGCCCAGGATAAGGACAGACCAGCATAGAGTAAGTTACAAAAATCTAACCTGAAGATGACCATCATGTGGATCATCATGGCTAGGTGATCTGGGGCCAGATAGGACACTGGTAACTTTGCCTAGCAGAGGTGGAAAAATGCCTGGTAAGCTACCTTTGTGACCTGGGCCTCAACTATTCATGGAGGCACCCAGAATCTCTCCCATGTTCCTGACTTACTGTGCAGCCTGAAGGTGCACCCTGTCAAGACGGGGAAGTCATGTTTCCTCAACTAGTCCCTTCCTACCCAACCACAAGATCTCTGCACACTGAGAAGACTGCATGTTATGCATTCTCCCAATATGAAAAATAACTACTGAAATGACTGACAACAGATTTTGTGAGGACTTTTATACAAAAGTTAAAAAACATTACAAGTTTAACAAACAACCTCCTCCTACACAGGAATTTCCATTGCACAACAGTTGCAGAGCCTAAGTTTTTTGGAGCAACAAATCTAGACACCATAGAATACAATGCTTTGCTTTGTCCTTATCTCTTCCAGAGATGTTCTGCTGTTGTCTAAGGCAACAGCCTGAGCACATTCTGGCACAAGCAATGTATCAGGTAAAGATAGGCTAATCTTTTTTGTTGCAGTTACAGCCAGTTTGGTGTAGTGGTTAGGAGTGAGGACTTCTAATCTGGCGAGCCAGGTTTGATTCTGCGCTCCCCCACATGCAGCCAGCTGGGTGACATTGGGCTCACCACAGCACTGATAAAGCTGTTCTGACTGAGCAGTAATATCAGGGCTCTCTCAGCCTCACCTACCTCACAGGGTGTCTGTTGTGGGGAGAGAAAAGGAAAGGTGAATGGGTGAATGTAAGCCACTTTGTGACTCCTTCGGGTAGAGAAAAGCGGCATATAAGAATCAACTCTTCTTCTTCAATAGATGCAAAGCAACTAGCATATAACACAAGAATTAATGTGCTTCACTTGTATAATTAGCCATTTCCAAAACAGAAAAATTAGGTTATCTGCATTTGGGAAACCTGAGTAGCCATCCTACATACCCTTGTATGTATAGCTTGTATACATACAAGAACTATAAATCCAAGCAGCAAACATATGCACCACTGTAATCCTTCCCTCAGTTTCTCGGTGACTTTTAATGAGGGCAGTCTTTGGAATTTGTTAATGTGGCCCACTCCTACTGTAAGACCTGCATAGATCAGCTACCATGCAGTCCCATGACAACTACTCACAGTGGCAGGAAGCCACCAAATCTAATTAAGAACAACTATGTGAATGGTATCTTGCCTAAAAAGATAATAAAGTATAGAATCCATATTACTTATCAAAACTCAGCCCCAAAACAGCTCAGACACACAAGAGAGAGATATCGTGGTGTCTCATGAGTACCATCCAGATGACCAGGATGATGACATTAATATGTACACATATTGGTTGCCACAGCACCGACTATACATCTGAAATTATTTTCAGCTTTTCTAAATAGTTCAACTTGTATTATCAAAACTGATTTCTACCGGTCATTTTTATCCTGATCTTTCTCAGATTAACAAAGGGCAGCAAACATAGATATGTATTCTTACAATAACCATATTAGATGGGTGAAGCTAAAATACAAAGACTTATTTAAACTCACCCAGAAAGCACTACGACCAAACTGGGATGAAAACCTATGCCAGTCAAGTCCCTACTTTTAACAATTATACCACAGTAACTTTTGACTGAAATGGGCAGGATTTGGGGGAGGGAGGATATCAAATTCCTGCTTGAGAAACTGGATTCCATATTATTAGATATCACCTCTAAATAGTTTTCAAAACTCTGAAACACCAGAGGGGGAGTTTCTAGAATCTCAAATTACTACACTCTTAGGATGTTTCTAATCCTGGTAGATTCAAATGAGTAGCCGTGTTGGTCTGAAGTAGCACAATAAAATCAGAGTCCAGTAGCACCTTTAAGACCAATAAAGGTTTATTCAAGGCGTGAACTTTCGAGTGCAAGCACTCTTCCTCCGACTAATCCTGGTAGTAGGTTATAAGGTACTTGGCCCATATAATAAGCTTAATAAAAATGAATCCTCCTACATCCATCATCATGAGGGCATGGCATGTTCACAAGAACTCTAAGTTGCATCATTTTACTTGCAAGTAGAAGAAGGAGAGTTGGTTCTTATATGCCGCTTTTCCCTACCCAAAGGAGGCTCAAAGTGACTTACAGTCGCCTTCCCATTCCTCTCCCCACAACAGACACCCTGTGAGGTGGTTGAGGCTGAGAGAGCCCTGATATCGCTGACCAGTCAGAACAGTTTTATAACTGCTGTGGCAAGCCCAAGGTCACCAAGCTGGCTGCATGTGGGGGAGTGCAGAAGTCTGCACTCCTAGCCACTGCACCAAACCCACAGCTCACTAAGCAGTTTTTAAAAATATGGCAGAATAAACCACATGCTCAAAGTGCTTATACATATCCAGCTTTTTCATACTTCCAGTTTCCTATATACAACTTCTTATTTTCATTTATGTGAACTACCATCATATCCAAAACTACTCCTGAGCAATAGATTCCAAAAATCAAATATCCTTTGCTTATCTGCAAGAAATCTAGCCTGGGAGGGCCAAAATGTACACTCTGTCACCAGCAAGGCCCCCACCACAGTAACATTTATTCCTTCTTAGCTATTGGCGCCATTACATATACTAATAAGTGTGCCTGATGCTCTATTAACTCAAATAAGACCTTTGAGATACCCTAGAGTTTTGCTATTTTCTTTTCTTAACACAAACAAAAGCTAGCATAGTTAATACCTGCAAGCAGGAAGAATTCCTAGCAGAAAAGGGGCTGCTTCTAGAGTTTAGGTAGCAAAGCACTAGTTTCAAATACCTGAGATATTTCCATATCCCTAGAACATCATGATGGGTAGGCACTGCAGGGGACATCCCGCTTACCTGATACATGTACATGCTGAAATTAATGCCATTGGACAGATAGATGGTTATGGATTTGGTCCCTGTATTCATACTGGGGAATCATAGCCAACTTGATCTGTAAATCCATGGTTCTGCCAGCCTCAATGGAGAACAGGAACTAAATCCAAAGATAAAAGTTAGAAGAAGCCTGGGTTCCATATCCAGCTGCAGACTCTGGTTGTGAGATTCAAACCAGCAGGAAGTTGCTTGTTGCAGAGTCTCTTGGCCTGGCAGGAAGAAGAAAACTGGGCACTGGAAGAGTGTCAATGAAGCACTTGTCAGCAAGAGGTATTCAGAACCAACCAAAATTCTCTATCTGCTGCTTGTGCTAATCACATTCCTTTCCAGGATCCAGGAGAGGCAACAGCACTACTTGGTTAGGGAGGCAAAAGAGCTAAGAGCAGGAGCTGGGAGAGCCAGCGGCCTCTCCCAGAGGATCTCACAGATGCACAAAGTCCCTTTGCGATGACCTAGTTTGCTCTGCATTGCTTGCATGTTCCCTATACAGAACAGCAAAGGGAGAGGAATTGAAGCAGGAGCAGAGAGTAAATCCGCATAGCCCCTTAATCCAAGAGGCTGCAGAGCCCGAAAGGCATAACCCTCCCTTGGCTGACCTGGCATGCTCTCTGTCCAGCTGCTCAGCATGGATCAGTAGAGACACAAGAGTCTGGGCACTCAATCCAGGAGGAGGGTGCTGACTATGGCGGCTACAAAAAGCATGAGTGAAAATTAGCTCAGCCCAGTTATGGCCAGGGCACCTTTTGACCAGCTTTGAATTTATCAGACGAGTGGATCTGTCTGACTCAGATAAGAATTTGTCAAGAGGAAGGAGATAAAAGAAGCAGGGCCAGAAGATGATGTCAGGGCCAGAAAAGGCTCTCACTGTGCTTGGAAGAAGCCTGCCTCTCTGAATCCCTCATTCACCCCATCCTTGCAGTTGCTCAGTTGTGCACAAGACATCCTGGGGTTACCATTACTGAAAAGCAAGAAATAGTCCTGCCCTCTCCCCAGATTATAGACCCTACCCTCTTGCCTTGAGTCACTGAGTAGTCATTTCCTTGGCTAAACTCTATGGCAAGCAGGGGTGTGGCTAACTTGAACATTATGGATTCATGGCAATATCCTCAGAACATAGCTGCCAACATTAATCCAAAGCATAGGCTCCTTGCTATTTTCAGCTCAAAGCTTCATTATAGCACAGATGACAATCACTTGTGCTGTTTTCTGCTGCTTTCTGCCTTCCACTAAAAATATTGGGCCTCTTTCCTCCTGTATATTCACATCTCATTAAATACGTTTTAGGACAGGCTTATCTTTGTGGCCTGGAAATCCACCAGTACGCAGTGTAGCATTTTCCTGCACAAGTAACAGTGTTAATTCTACCTCTTCTTAAATCAGGCTTGACAATTGTAATCATTACCACTTTTCCTGGAGGCAAGTAGAAAAGATACTTGGGAGAACGTCTAAATCAATCCTATATCAATATTTGAGAACTTTTCCCTGTATTCTGATTTTTCACATAGAATGAGTAAATTATGGTGGGAGAGGAAAAGATTGATTCACACCATTGGGGCATAATTGCAGAAGCAGCTCTGCATGCCATGGTATGACTAAGATATTTGTAAAATCATAAAGTGGAACACATTTTTACAGGAGAGCCTTCCAATGCAATAAACTGGGGGGGGGGGGGAGAATGTAGGGAAAAAAACCCAAGACCACTTTCCTTCTAAACTACAGCAAAGTTGTGGATTAGCAATCCTATCTAGTCTATTAAAGATGGGGAACAAAAGATTGTGTTTGGATTATTGTCACCAAGCAGACAACTGATGGAACAGCAAAAGATATAGGACATGATACATAAAGACATGAAACATAAGGCCTGCTCTCTTTGTGGCTTCAGACATTGGCAGTCGCATTGTTGCAGTGGTAAATATAGAAACTTCACTCAGTTGTCAGGACACAGTAGTTAGCTGG
Organism: Paroedura picta; assembly: GCF_049243985.1. NCBI lineage: Eukaryota > Metazoa > Chordata > Lepidosauria > Squamata > Gekkonidae > Paroedura > Paroedura picta. The sequence goes on from NC_135372.1 coordinate 112,352,348, forward strand.
CTCCATCTTTGCGCTAGTTGAAGATGCTCCACCGAATACATAAGGTCTCTATGCACAAAATAAAGATCCTGCAAAAACTCTGGCAAAATGACACACTAACACAATAGTTTTCTGATTGACAGCTGTTCTCTCAAGCCTCAGGCAGAGATCTTCCCTAACCAAATAGAAATACCAGGGACCAAACTTTATACTTGGTGCACTTAAAGTATGTGCTCTAGCACTGAGTTACAAACATCACAGGATCACAGGGCGTTCCTAGGCTCAACTGAACACCTGTTTAGTCAACATGGCTCTAATGGAATGTGTATCTTAATTGCAATGAAGTTTGAAGGTAACCCAACCGTCATCTCTAACCAGCCTAAGGATCCCATAGGCTTTGTCCTAGGACAATCAGGATAGCCATTACACTACTATAGCTGCCTTGTTGAACCTTAACAGTTATCCTGCCCTAAGTAATGGCAGCTCCATAGACAGATCAATATATAACCAGAAATAGAGATTCCCTTTTTTATTAATAATTACAAGTTAATAGTTTGAAATAAGTCAAATAGGCAAAGTCATGCTAAAGCAGTTCCTACACTGCAAATAAACAGTAACAGTTAAATGAGGGACAGGGTGGGATGGAACATAACTGGAACCGAGTGTTGGATATCAGCAATTGGGACTTCTCTTGACTGTAGCACCACCTCCTGGCAATAACTTTTCTGAACAATATGGAGAACAGTGATGGCAACTAAGGATTCTTCCAGACCAGGGCACTATATTTTCTTTCCTGCAAACAGTGACAAATGCAAGTGAAACTATGCTTCCTCGTAGCCATTTATGGCTCTAGCAGGGACCAAGCCCGTTGCATTCAGGAATACAACGGGCACTAGATTAGGGGGGTGGAGTGGAAGAACTCTGCAGATGGCCTCCCCCTCCTCCCAGGACCTGGAAAGGTTGCAGGCATCTGTTAGGAAATTCGCCAGCAGGGGCAGCTCTTACGCAGCAGTGATCTGTAGCCTCCAAGCTTCAGGGGGAAGCGGAAGGAGGAGAGGGTGGTCAGGGGACGAAAGGCAATTGTCTGGCCGCTGGACAGACAGGCAAGCCAGTTGGCGAAGGAGGCACTCAGGGGCAGAACAAGCACCCTGAGTGGGTGTTAAGCGCTGAGTGGCACATAAGCCATGAGACACACTCCTCCTCCAAGGCCTTACCAGAAATATATAGTGGAACAAATACCCTCCTCAAAAACGTCACCAAAATTACAGCACATATAGGCAACAAAATGACAACACGTATTATTAGTATATGCTGATTTGGAAATAAATCCCATTCAAACAATGTTAAGAACATATGAAGAGCCATGCTGGATTAGACCAATAGTCAATCTAGTCCAGCCTTCTATCTCACACAGTAGCTGACCTGTTCTTCTGGTAGGTCAACAAGGCACAGAGGTCAAGGCCCTGGTGTTGTCTTCTGGTTCTGAGCTTCAGCAGATTAAGGCTTCTGAATGTGGAAGATTTTCCAAGAGTGCCTCCAGTGTGGAGTCAATCAGCACTAGCATGCCAGTCAGGCCTGAATCATAGAATCATAGAGTTGGAAGGGGCCATACAGGCCATCTAAGTCCAACCCCCTGCTCAACGCAGGATCAGCCCTAACCATCCTAAAGCAGAAGTCAACAGAGTCAGTGCCAAGGCAGTCTGCTGTCTTTTGTCAGAATTGGTTTGCTTTTCAGTTTTGGGGTCCCAAAGCCTTCTCCCATAAAGCAACCTTCAAACATGCAGTTCCATTCTTTCATGCCTTAGGCATGAAGCAGTGGCAAGCAGGGCATGAGGCAGTATTATGTCCTTTGCTAAGACAAAGAAGACATAACTGGTGGTTGTTGTTATGGGACATTTTTGCCCGATGGTACTCACATTTTTTTAAACAATGCAATAATAAACTGTCAGCTATATTCACAATTCATCCTAAGGTAAAAATTGAAGAGAAGGGAAAAGGCTCATCCTTTCCTTATAGTGGCTGAAGGAGAACTCAGGGAAGAGTGCTCACCTCACCCCTTTTATGTGACTCTCTGGGCAGGAATGGATATACAGTAAGGGTGGGGTAGAGCACTGCACAGAAGCCACAACAATCAACTAAAGAATTCCCCAGGGAACACAAATGTCTCTCAACAAATTAGAGCAAAAACTTACAGCAAAAACTATGATAAGAGAAATGGAAATAAAAAAATGAATGATGTAAAACAAAGACAAACTAGGGAAATGGTTGGTTATAAACTGTGAAAGACAGAGAAAAAATATGGTACTGTCCCTCAACAGGATATGATGTTTTAACTTGTCCTTTCCTTGTAAGGAAACAAAGCTAATGGAATGTATAATAATACTACCTCTGTAATGCCTTTCTTTTCTTCTACATAGTTATATGGACCAGTAAGACGATATACGGCTGGGAGAAGATGGTAATCACTGGTAATGAGGTGAACACATAAAGCAGGCCCTTCGACCACCTGTCTGAAAGTGTGTCCACCAATTATACCTTTGGATGCTGGAAATGCGAACAAAACCTCTGGACCTGTGTATTGTTGGCCACTGCAAACAAGTCCATCACTTTTGTTCCATATTTCCTTTTGTTCCATATTGTTCCATATTACTCTCTCGCCTCCTCCTCAATTAGATAAAGGATTCTATTTAGAATAAAAAATAGAACTATCAGATTTAAGAAGGCTAGAGAAAGTAGTCTTTGCCTACTATTCCCTATCAAGACAGGAAGAAGACTGACAAGGGTGCCTCCCACCACCAAGGAGACAAGAAATAAAATCAAGTCCTGCCTCCCTAAAAAGTGACAGGAAACACCACCTCCTGTGACAATAGGGAGAAAACAAAATTCACCTAGGATTATAGAACACAGACAAATTATGAATAGACCAATAACAATACAGGAATTTTGGAAATTATAAAAAGGATTAAGAAGAGGAAGAAGAAGAAGAGTTGGTTCTTATATGCCGCTTTTCCCTACCCGAAGGAGGCTCAAAGCGGCTTACAGTCGCCTTCCCTTTCCTCTCCCCACAACAGACACCCTGTGAGGTGGGTGAGGCTGAGAGAGCCCTGATATCACTGCTTGGTCAGAACAGTTTTATCAGTGCCGTGGTGAGCCCAAGGTCACCCAGCTGGTTGCATGTGGGGAAGTGCAGAATCGAACTCGGCATGCCAGATGCCAGATTAGAAGTCCGCACTCCTAACCACTACACCAAACTGGCTCTCTCGGAACAGGCTCATGGACCAGATTACGTATTGGGTTGGTACATTAAGTGTTTTGAGTATGAACTTTTGCAACATTTACAAAATATGATGAACTCTATTTTAAAGGGAGGAAAGGTGCCAGAAGAAAGTAAAGAGGCCAACATAGCATTAATACCCACAGATGGAAAATATCTGACTTTAACAAGAAAATATAGACCAATATTATTACTAAACGATTGTAAGTTGTTTACAATGATTTTACCTGAAAAACTGAAGATAATTTTACAAGAAATTTACAAGATCAACGTGTGCTTTTACCCAAGACCCAGTAGGAGGGCTGTGGTAGACATTTCCGAATATTTGGAAAAACATAATGAAAAACAGGCTGCATTGATTTTTTTAGACCCAGAGAAGGCTTTTGACAATTTGAACTGAACTTTCCTTTTTAAAGTTTTGGAAAATATGAATTTTGTCGAGAACTTTATAAAATGGGAGAAGTCGATTTATACTTCACAGGCAGCACAAATAATCAATAACAGCGAAGTGTGTTGCAGCATATTACAGACCAAGAGGAGGATGTCCCACCCAGGACTTTGATCATTGCTATGGAAGGTCAGCTAGTGAGAAGACACTAAAAACTGAATTGGATACAGGGCTTGTTCTACTGAAGTAGTCAGGAAGCTTTTGTTCCCACCTCCCTGGCTAAATGGTGGGAAAACCCTGTCCATAACACCCTCTATATCAGTGGTCCCCAACCCCCGGGCCGGGCCACGACTCCCTATCCCACCCCGCCCCCCCACAGTGAGAAACTTCCCAGTCCGCAAGCAAATCGGCCACCAAAGCAGCCGATTAGCTTGCGGCCTGGCAAGCTTCTTTTTGCGGGAGGGGGGGAGAGGGAAGCGCAGCCGGCAGCGCAAACGCGCATGCTGGCAGGTCCACGCATGCGCGTTTGTGCCATGCGCGGCCACAAACGCACATGCACAAAAGTGCAGTGCATGCGTGTTTGCGGCTGCGCATGACGCGTGCACGAAATTGCCACGTGTGCGCATTTGCGTCTGCACATGGCGCATACCCGCATGCGCGGACCTATACTTTAAATCAGGCTGTGCACTGTTGCTGCATTAATTACTCAGCCAATACTGCTCAGGTTGGGTGGACGCTGTCAAGAACTAATTACAACAAAACGGCTTTTCTCTCCTCAGCAATTTGCTACCTTCAGCCCTCGGGAGCCAGAGAAATAATAAAACAACAAATTTGGGTCACATCTCTCCAAACAGAAAGAGGTTGGGCTCGTTTCTATCTGGCTGTGGATAATTACACTCAAAACTTTGTGACAACAAAATGCCAAATGCCACAGAGTCTTCACTCTGGCTCGGCTTAATCTTTTGCTCTCAGCATTTCTAGAAGTGTGATACTTTCAACATTCCATACTCCTAGCACCTTTGCTCTGCCTATCTGACACAGCTAAAACAGTCAAGCATGTTTTATTAAACTGTAAATTCCACAAAAGCATGTACTCCGATACACCTCACCCTATGTGACACATTTTAGACATTGCTCCTCTTTGCAGATCATTCTAATGAAACTTCCATTAAAGTGGCAAAGTTTTGTGCTCAGGTTTCATCCACAAGGAAGCTGATAACCCAAACTTTTACTACCAAGCAGGTATAAGATTTAATATTTTTAATTCTTTAATATTTACCCCTATATATATAGTGTGTACTAGATGTGGACTCTGCTGTTATGATGTTATTTGATTTCTGAACTGAAAATAAAGAATGTATGTATGTATTTATCTTCTTACCTGAGGGAGAGCAGAGTTCAGTTGCCTCTGCAACTGGTCTCGCTCATGCAAGGCCTCCTGTAGCCGGCCCTGAGTCACTGACAAAGTCTCCCGTGTTTCCCGTAGAGTCTCTAACAGCTTGTCTCTTTCATCAAGCATGTTCACCATCAGCTGTTCAAAGTTGGCATCAGAATCAGAGCCTGGCTGCGACCCCAAGGGGTCACTCTCACTGATGGTAGGCATCACCTCACACATCATGGCAACACTGGGTGAATGCCCTGTGTTAAAGAAAGGTTGGGGACTGGCAGGAAATTCCTACTCAGATGCCACTTAGGGCTGTAGAAATAGCATGTTAAGGTCACATTGTTACTGTAGCCCACTGCAGATTGTGGCAAGTGTCAAATTCAGGCTGCACAGTAAGGTCCATAAACTCTCCATTTCCCTTTTCGAAAAGCTGGAGATTACATTGCACTTGTAAAAAGTCTTTAAAAAGTCATCACAGCATTACTAACAAGGAATACTAATAAATAATTAAGGTCAGCAAGACCCATGAATTGAACAGACTGTGTGGTTCTCTGAGGGTCTTTCCAAGCACCTTTGACAGATATGAGATCTCTCCGCTGTGGGTCACCATCCATGGGATAAAGCTCTAGGTTGTCCCCCAAAAAATGTTGTCATTGTTCTGCGCAGACACTTTAATATCTTATGAGATCAAGAAGCTGCAGAGTACTTCACTCTTCTTGATGTTAATAGTCAGTGTAGACAGATCAGCCATTGCCTTATGAAGTTTAGCATGATATTGCAGCAGACTGGTCATTTGCCAAGCCAGAGTCATCTTTCATTCATTCCGGAATCTATTGGGAAAGAATATTTTATACATTAGAACACTGTCCACCAGTTGCCTCACAAACCCATATATATTGCAAATATTTTGGTACATTCCTTTGATTATTTCCACAAGATGATTAAGAGAATAATTAATCTGTGAAATCTATTTTTATTTTATGTATTTATTATTTGGATTTCTTAACCACCACCATCAGCAACTCCACAATAAAAATAAAATACCAGCATTAAAACCCACTATAACCCAGCAGCAAATCAAACCCCATCCTCACCCACTCAACAACCAACTAATCAATGCAACTCAGAAAGTTGTCACATTCTTTTATTTAATCTAGGCACAGTATGCCTATATTTTAACCCTTTTTCATCTGAATTTTACCCTTTTTGAGGCTACATTCTCTCCATTTATAATCAGATGACTTGAAATTAAGTGTCTTGACCAGCACCATTCCATCACATTTCCATAATAGGATATTAAATACTTTTGCTTTGGGATGATCCTGCGTTGAGCAGGGGGTTGGACTAGATGACCTGTATGCCCCCTTCCAACTCTATGATTCCGTGATTCTGTATTAACTACTCCTGCCCCCTATTCTTAATATTTAGATTTCTAACATTTCCAAATAATTATAAATCCTAGGAAAAACATAAGAACCTGTCCAAAAGTTAATTTAGTCAAACACCAAGAAAAGAAGAGAAGAGAAAGTTTTAAAAAGTGGAGAAGGCATATGTATACAATCTGGAAAATGGCAACTGCAAAGTATTGGCAGACAGATAACACGCATACCATAAAACCTGACGACAGTATCAAGAGGTAATGCACTACAGGGGGCTGCTAAAAATGAGCATGCAACCAAGTTTAAGAGGGGAAAACATTGAGGTGCAGAAAGGAGAAAACACATGAAAGGAAAAGGGGAGAGCAAGAAGTGGAAAACCAGCATAGCAGACAAATAGATACAGCTGTTAATACTGAAGCTCTGAATAAATATGGAAGGGATAAGGAAACAAAAACTCAATAAAAGGTTTTCCAGTTTGGCATGTCATTGAGTGACATCACTCTAAGCAAAGGAATCCTGCTGGGCTGCAGGGCTATCAGGGCTACCCTTGGCCTGGATCCAGAGATTACAGCTGGCATAAAAATGTAGTGGCACAGGTCCTCATGCAGATTCCATGGAGGGTTCAGCTGCATTGGTGTAGCTCCAGATCAGGTTCAAGGTTTTGGTACTGACCTGTAAGGCCCTATGTGATTTGGGCCCTACATATCTGAGGGACTGCCTCTCCCAATATGTTTCCCAGAAAACATTATGCCCTGTAAATAAGTGCTTTATTGTTGTGAACCACCCATTATGGAGAGAGGCAGTGTAGAAATTATTATTATTAATAATAATAACCACACCCATGCTCTCCCAGCTGCACTGACTCCAGATTGGGGCCTGAATTAGATTCAAGGTATTTACAAGATTCTTACTTTCGAGGCCCTGAACGGCCTGGGACCCGTGTATTTACAAGATCACCTTGTCTGCTTAGTCCCCCAAAGAATACTAAGCTTGAGCGATCAAAATTGGCTCAGGGTTCCCAGCCACAAAAAGGTAAAACTGCCCTCAATCAGCCTGGTAGAACACTTTGCATAGTGAAATCAAGGCTCTCTGGGACCTTAAACAATGCCAGAGAACCTGTACAACAGACCTGTTCCACCAGGCCTACAGCTGAGGCCAAGAAACAATATCAAGAAGACACTGGCCTTCCTGCTTAAGAACTCATCCAGCCAAACACCAACTAACCCCACTCAGAAAGATTTTAACTGTAAAGGAGGTTTATTTTTATTTATTTATTATTATTACATTTTTAGACCGCCCTTCCTTCGTGAGTTCAGGGTGGTTTACACCAGTGGTCCCCAACCTTTCTAAGGCTGGGGACCGGCAGGGCATCGGGCCGCGCCCCCGCGGACCGCGCCCGCTCATCGGGATCAGTTGGTACCGGGCTGCAGCTCCTCCTTGTCCTTCTCCCCATCTGCTGCCTCGGGGGCTGCTCTGCCACTCTGCTGCCGGCTCACCTTTGGGGCTCTCCTGCGGCCGCCATGGCTGAGGCTCCCCCCCCCCGGTGTGGCACTGCGCCCCCCCCCGGGACTCAGTAAAACTGTCAAGCATTGACTGGTCCCCGGTGATAAAAATGTTGGGGACCACTGCTCTAGGACAAATGAACCAAAAGGACACATATCTTGAGTAAAGATAATACCAGTCTGATGGCTATTTTTCATTTCAGGCACCATTCCTGAAAAGATGAGTAATGGTTCAGGATGATGTCAGCAGCAATGGAAAGAGCAGATGGACTGCTTTACAGCAAGAAAAGAAGATGGAGAAAATAACTCTGACCATCTTGTTAATCAAATCCATGACTCTGGCCTACCTCCAAGAATGGTATTGCCAGCTGAGAAATAAAGCCATGCCTCTTCAACTGAGAAGTTCCTTCACTGTGCCAAAATTCACATACAAGAGCATGCACATTTGCTGAGGAAAGGCACATTCATATTAGACCACTGTTACTTAAAGCAGTTAAAAAAAATCTCAACTGAAGTTATGACCATTAAGTTTAACTGTTTCAAAATGTAAAGGGGCACAGGACTAATATAAGACTGGCATTAAATAAAAATATAGGGATACTGGAAGGACACAAGCAGTTTTAACAAATTCTGAGGGTGTTCAGCAGCTTCCCAAATCAATCAATGCATGAGTGAAAAGCAACTAGCCTTGTCTGCAATGTGCCAGATAAGGGCAAAGAAAGAACCAATAGGCAGGAATTAGATACATATTGGATGTCTATCTAAATCCCTTCAAAAACGCCGTCTACACATGGTCTAACAAAGCAAGTTCATATACTCAACAAAAAAATAGTTCAGCAACAAGCAGCACAAGAAAATATCTTGCAGCTGCTTTTTCAGAAAGCCATATGCTTCAAGAAATCTTGCAGAAATACTTCCTAACAAAGAGCTTAATCATGACAACAATTCTTTGAGAGCCAACTAAAATCTACAGTAGTGGATACAACAGGGTTTTAAACATTTGTTTAATAAATGGGTAAAAATGTGAACATTTAGTATTTTATTTTAAATATATATATATTAAGTTACCACCTAAATATACAATTCCTTTTTTAAAATACAGTAATTTAAATCTTGCTCAGACTGCAGATTGAAACAGCACAGGATTAACACAATTTTTTCACATTTGTATTCACAAAAGCTCAAAAGTGATTAACTTACTAAACACATAGTCTGAGGAAGAGTGCTTGCATTTGAAAGCTCACGCCTTGAATAAATCTCTGTTGGTCTTAAAGGTACCACTGGACTCTGATTTTGTTTTGTTGTGCTGCTTCAGACCAACACGGCTACCCATGTCCATGGCAGCCCGAACCACTACGATCTGTAGTGGAATTTTGACATTTCGCACAGTGCAAATTGTAGCACAATATTCATGCACCCGTAGCGCTTTTTTGGTAACACACGTTTCCGGTCTTGCAGGAATTGCAAACAAGGCACTCTAAAATTGTGGCGCTTCTGCCTGCCTCAGCCCATCAATCAAACTGAAGAGCCAATCAAACGGATCACCCTCGTGGCTCCGAAATGCCCCTTTCCCTTCATTTTTTAAAATGTGTTAATTCATTGCTTCTTTGCTTCACACGGAACTGTATTTCATTGTAATTTCACCCCCAAAAATGGCTTTTTACACAAGGCTAAACCAGGAGGGGAATATTCATTGGGGATGGAAAAAAGCCCACTGAGGGAGCTTTCACAGTTCCTCCAACCACTCTAATTAATACAGCCTGCTGGCAGATATGTGTATAATCGTTGATATGCGTCCCCAAGAAAAGAAATAACATACGATCCATGTTAGTGCAGGCAGGACAACATTTGGGCACACGGTGAGCGTTATGATGCTCACTTTCAGTTTAAAGTTTAAAACCTTCTGTCGAATGAAAAGCATGCTTGCTTGTTCTTTGCTTTATACAGTTTGTAGGGGGGGAAAGGCATTCCTGTCTCCCGGAAGCTTGGGGGCGGGAGCGAAGGAGGGACCTTCTTCCTAACATATATTCTATCTGCTGCCTTAGCACCCAAGCCACAGGGCAGAGTGATTTTACCCACTGGAACAAAGAAGCCATGCTGAAGGAGAGCACAAATCTTCCACTCTATTACGAAAACCAAAAAAAACAGTGGCAGAATTTTATCACCAGCTGCCTCCCTCTACATAAACAGAACACACAGGTCCACACTGACTACATAACACCTTAGAACATTCATGTTCCTCCTTTTCAGAACTGAACTCATTTTCTAGGGAAACTTGAAGCAAATACACACACACACAAATCATCTGTGGTCAGGGCTCAAAGTGAATCATGCATATAATGGGTTGGATCCAACCAGCTTTTCAACCATGCAAAAAGGCTATTTGAGAGATCATGAACAAAAGCAAGAGCTTTAGGCAAGGCTAAACAAAAAAACCCTGGCTGGTTCCAACTCCTAATATCATTCTGAAACACGGCATTATAATCTACCAACAAACAGTGCAAATGACATTAATTTTTTGAGCACTGGCATATTTAAGCCACAAATCTGCATTTATGCAAACAAGCCAAGAAATTGATTTTCAGATAGGTGGCCAAACATGGCCTGTTCGGCAAGTACTTCAGTTGTTTGGAAGCAGTGATGGTCTGGCTCAAGAAAAGCTAGATGAAACTCAACCCCTCCAAGACAGAGGTCACTCAGCCAGTGATTCTGGATACCTCCTTGTCAATGGAGGCTCAGGTCACCAAGGTAGCCCAGTTGGCATTTTTCCATCTTCGCCAAGCACAGCAAGGAGGAGCAGGAGGAGGAGTTGGTTCTTATATGCTGCTTTTCTCTACCCAAAGGGTCCCAAAGCGGCTTACATTCACCTTCCCTTTCCTATTCCCAAAACAGACACCCTGTGAGGTAGGTGAGGCTGAGAGAGCCCTGATATTACTGCTCGGTCAAAACTGCTTTATCAGTGGTGTGATGAGCCCAAGGTCATCCAGCTGGTTGCATGTGAGGGAATGCGGAATCAAACCTGGCTCACCAGATTAGAAGTCTGCACTCCTAACCACTACACCAAGCTGGCTAGCGCTCTACCTGTCTCACAAACACCTTGCCACAGTGATCCATGCAACGGTTATCTCGAGACTGAATTTCTATTATTCACTCTACATGGACCCATCCCTTGTCCTTGACCCAGAAATTCCAGCTGTTACAAAATGCAGATGCTAGGGTTCTCACTGGAACACCGTGGAGGGCCCATGTCCAACTATTGCTGAGGCAGCTGCATTGGTTACCAGTTGAATATCGGATCAAGTTCAAGGTTTTGTTTTTGACATTTAAGGCCATTTGTGACCAGGGCTCAATGTATTTGAGAGTCTAACCCCCTATACCATCCCCCAGGGCCTTGAGCTCTGTGGGTACAAACAGGTTGGAGGTCCCTGGCCTTTGTGAGGTTCACCTGGACTCAACCAGGGTAAGGGTTTTTTCAGCCCTGGTGGAATGAGCTCCCGGGAGAGCTGAGGACCCTGCCGAAACTTCTTCAGTCTCGCAGGGCCTGCAAGATGGAGCTCTTCCGCCATGCATTTGGTTGAGGCCAGGATGTGGAAGATCTGGTACCTCCTCCAGTGCCATTCAGCACTCTGGTGCCTGTCTTAGTTTTAGTGGGAAACCCATTTCTGTCTGCAATGATTTGGCTTTCCACCCAGTTTACTAAAATGACATTTGCAAGAGTTATACCACTATCTGGCAGACAGGACAGAGGAACTTCATTGTTCAAGCAGTCATGGGCCATGAACATAAGATGGTGTTTGGCAACACTAGAATGCAGTCAGCAAAGCAGAACAAGCAAGGGGGAGCACTCTGCATTCCAAAAAAGACAGGTGAAGGTAGCATGGTGGAGTGAGCACAGTGGCTTTCAATAATGCTGGCAGCACTTGAAGGCAAGCACTGGGAGAAAAGCTGTCATTTGGGAGCCTCAAGACTGGCACTCTCTCACAACAACTACAAAAGCAAAGCAAGTTATAAAAGAGCCAGTAAAGTACACACACTCTCTTAATGAGAAAATACTCAATCCATTCTCTTCTCCTCCATTTGCGTAATTTAGAAAATAGTCCAAATAAAAAGGAGCTGTACTGGTGCTTTCTCCTATTGGAAGGAAACCAAAAAGAACTCACCAGACCAGTGAGGCAGCAGAAACACTGCTGAGAAACTTATCAGGACAATCGCCTTTGGTGGCAAGACATACACTTTGTAAGCTATACAATATGCCTATCATATTTTTTGCTGAATCAGTCTCTATGGCATCCCCCCTTCTGTCCTTTAACAAGATTACAACCAGGGATGCAACATAATATACAGAATTAGTAACCTTTCCATATTTCTGACATTCATTAATGCTTTAATTTAATTTATTTATTTGATTTCCATCCTGCTGCTCGCATCCATAAAACCAGTATATTATAGTGTATGGGGTATAGATTTATACATTATACACTCCTACATTTAATCCTCACAACAGCCCTGTGATGGATAAACGATGGACTCAAGGTCAGACAGAATGTTTTCATAGAATACTGTGAATTCAATACCTCATCACTCAGATACTAGGTGGGACCCTCAAACCACTATTGCCCAACCAGATTCCTATTAGAAATCAAACTAAAATAAAAATTCTTCGTAAAACTGTGTGCTCCCTGCTACCTTATGTTTATTCCACATAAACAGGAACTGAAAACAGTGGCAAATCCAAAATATTCAGAATTGAGTGCATGTTGCCAACAGAAAGAAATCTTTGAGAATTTTTTAAAATGGTGTTGCAAACAATAACATTGAAGTATGTATTTAAAGAACATTTTAAGGAGGGGGAAAAATTATTTGATCTTTATGGTTATATTCATCGACCACCACTCCCAAACAATTGGCTTGTGGTGATTCACAATGAGGTCCACAAGGACCACTACAGTAAAAATCCATCCATAAAAACAAATAAAACCATAACAATCCACATCAGCAATAATGACAGAATAACCAACTAATTCCTTCCCCCTACCTACCCCTGGCCAATGAGAACATGCCACAGAAGTCCACAGAGATCTACCATCAACCTCTGGAAAAAATGGCCATGCCCAGGTGACCACGGCATGTGCCTCCCGGGCCCATACAGGGGCCTGTACAGAGAGGAACCAGATCTTCCTAGCCTAACCTCAACCAAACGGCTGACGGAAGAGCTCCATCTAACAGGCCCTGTGGAACTGTAATAGCTCTGTCAGGGCCCTCAGCTCTTCCTGGAGTTTATTCCACCAGGTTAGAGCCAAGACAGAAAAAGCCGTGGCCCTGGTCGAGGCTAGGCGAGCTTCCTGGGGACCAGGAACAACCAGCAGAGCACATAGCTCTGCAAGGGGCATAAGGAGACAAATGGACCTCAGATAAGTGGAGCCCAAGCCACAGATGACCTTAAAGGTAAGAACCTGACCTAGAAGACAACTGGTAATCAATATAGCTGCCTCAGCATAGGCTGGACATGGGCCCTCCAAGATGATCTTGTGAGGACCCTAGCAGCCACGTTTTGCACCAACTGCAATTTCCGGGTCATAGACAAGGGAAGGCCCGCATAGAGTGAGTTACAGAAGTCTAGTATGGAAGTGACCATAGCATGGATCACCGTGGCCAAATGTTCTGGAGACAAGTAGAGCGCGAGTAGCCTAGCTAGGCATAGATGGTAAATGCAGCTCGGGCTACTTTCGTGATCTGAGCCTCCATAGATAAGGAGGCATCAAAGTTTACACCCAAATTCCTGGCCGCAAGCACAGTTATAAGCTGCACCCCATCCAGGGAAAGAGAAGGAAAGCAAACAAGCTTCAGGAAATGAGGGGATAGTGTTGCAAATTTTCAGTATGGATCACTTGGATTCTTGGCATTACTAAAAAGGCAGGAAAATCAGTTTCTGGATACCCCAAGTTAAGGTTGGAATCGGAATCCCAAGACGACACTGGGTAATCAACAGCATTGGGTTTCCTTTGCAGAACAGGATTGTAACCTTTCTTCCTTTCTACAGTTTGTACATTTCATGTACTACCTGAAGGGGCAATTGGCTCTGCCCAACTCTTGCATATATCCCCCCACCATACATGACTCAATACACTGCAGTACACACATTAATTTTGCAATATTTAATGAGAGACATAGATCATTCTCATCAAACACAAATTCAGGGTTAAAAGAAAAATTATAGCATGCCTACTAGAATGCAGATACAGAACTGAATTAAAATTTCATTAGCACTTGTAATCATGGAAGTGACTCGAATATCATTATATATTTAGCCAATATTCTTTTCACTTATTTATATTTAAATTTCTAGACTGCCCTTCAACACATGGGTTCTGGGAAGCTCACAACACATAATATTAAAATAATATTCACTTAAAATATAAAACAATTTAAAATTAATTTCTATACCGATTCCACTTCTACAGTCCCCCGTGCCTTCTTCATTGACTCATTACAGACATGATAGAATTTCATAGGTGTCAGCTAGTTCAATGTAGGAGATGGGAAAGAAAAAGGGGGTACAGGAAAAGCGAGGAGTCAGGGAAGGAGGCCCACAATAGTAGTTCATTTTGTCCTGGCTACAACCATAGGCATGGTAGAAGAGTGCTGTTTTGCAGGACCTACAGAACTTTGTTAGTTCTGTCAGGGCCTGGATCTCTACTGGCAGCTTATTCCTCCAGGCAGGTTCTGGCTGAGGCCAGTAGGATTTTTCTAGGTCCAAGGATTTCCAAAAAGTTGGTATTAGCAGAGTGCAACACTCTTCTGGGGGCATATAGGGAGAGGCAGTTCTGCAGGTATACAGTGCCCAGACAATATAAAGCCTTGAAGATTAGCACCAGCATCCTGAACCTGATCCAGAACTCTAAGTGGCAGCTACTGCAGCTAGCCCTGATCTCTACTGGGAGCTCATTCCACCAGGTGGGGGCCAGGATACAGAAAGCTCTAGCTGTAGTTGAAGGTCACGGTGGAGTCTCAAAATCTTAGCTATAAAAAAGTTTGCAAAAACCTCACAGCTAAAATCCAACTGGCTACATTTTTGTTGCCTACTTTCTAGAGCAACAAGTGGCTGAATTACCCTAAACAACTGTGCTGTGTGAGAGCTGGCAGATGCAACGGAAGCTAAAAAGTATTGAGACATTCTCCAAACTCACTCTAGTTGTCTCAGCTCTGGGCAGGCATAAATGTACCCCCACTTAAATGAGGCAGGGCTGGTATGCGGGGCCAGGCCTTCAGTACAAAATGATATGACATTGGCACTCTATTAATAGCTATCAGATCAACCTCTAACCTTGTGCCAAAGATCAAATCCAAGGTGTGGGTGGGGCCTGTTACAAACTGAAACCCCTAGTGTTGCCATGGAGGACACCAGGTCCAAGCTCTGACAGGGGGGAAGGGCACATCCACATGGATGTTAAAGTTCCCCAGGACAATTATCCTGGGGTACTGCAACACGCTAGCAGTCACTTTCCTCCAGGAGATTCAGCAGGGCATCTGCCAGTGCATTAGGCAGTCAGTACACCAGCCAGGTAGCCATGCTCTCCACATATTCAGAACCTGGGATGTCAGGGAGTGCTCTGAAGTAGAAAGACTCCCAGATCAACATAGCAACCCCTTGGAAGAGACTAGTTCTATCTCCCCTATATAAGTCGCTGGATTGTTTCCTGAATTTGTTTACATTTGAGTTTCTCACTTGGGACCATTGACTAAATGAAGTAATGTGGAGGTGAGGACACAAATTCTATTTGGTATCCAAATTTGGCATCCACTTGTTTGTTGTGGAACATTTCCATTCCTTTTTAAAATAAAATCCTGTAGCCATCCCCCTATAATGGTGTCATGCTGAGGATTTCTTCCTTTATGAACCTCTATCTTGCTAGTTCTTGTTAGAGAAGTTCTGTCGCTAGAACCATGGCTAATAGGAGAAGAATCATCCTCCTCCAGCATATCGGCTATCTCTAGTTGAGGTAGGTCTAAAGGAACCAAAGGAATGGATAGCTTTTGTATTCCTTTCCCTTGGTCAAGGAAGAAGAGGGCATCTCCCCAAACAGTAGGCCACTCAAGAATTTCTCGGAAGACAAGATGGATTTTAACAAAGGATCAACACCTGCAGGCTCAGAAAGCTCAAGGATCTGGTTTACAAAAAAGAACTTTAAAAAAATGATATTCTATGTATATTTGCAAATTGTCTGTCAGTAACAACTGAAATACCAAATTAACTCCCACCACTATACCATATACATTTAATACTCATTAATCTCCAATTACACACCAGGTAGCACTTCAATTTCCAGTCAGATTCTGCTGATACAGTTTAACTATTAGATTTCTAGAAATCAGCTGGATTGTATGCCATCAATTGCCCAAACAACTTTCTCAGCATCAGCTATTATAGGATCAATTAATGGATAACACGATAGCACATCCTGTAAGGCTGCAGGAGACACCAAATGGAAGTAGGCTATATCTGCAAGCTGTTTATGAAGCTAAATGCAACAAAGAGCAAAAAGAAGAATGTTAGTTGCATAGTCACTTCTCATATTATTTCTAGGAAGTTGTTAATGCTGAAGGGTCCTGCCCTTATCCTGAAGGGTCCTGCCTTTTAAGTCTGGCATGACTTCTTGAAGAAGATTGGTTTCATATCCTGGCTGTGTACAGTTTTTCATCAGGAACTATAACGTTTGCTGAGATAGTTATTACCATTGAGAAGTACCTTTAATATTTAGACATTTTTTTCCCCAACGAGGAGTCTTACAAGAATATGTCCCTGTTCTGGATGGTTCCAATTGTCTTTGGTCCTGCAGAACGTTGAGATATGAGGGGGAAGCATGACATGAACTGCAGGTCTTTTGACTTTGATTGTAACCTCCAGTGGTTCCAGGAGGATATGTAGATTCAGCAAAAGGAATCTAGATGCTGGGGGGGGGGATATGCTGTGTTGACACCATGCCAGCTGCATTAAAATCAGTAACTGCAGAGATATCAAGAGAGGCTTTGTAGGTTCTTGATATTATCAGAAGTCAATGTTACATGTAACCAGACAGTACTGAACCAGGTTCCACAAGTATGATTTGGATGCACTTGGGTCATTCCAGGTCCTGAGCCTCAATTGAAGTTTCTGAAAGCTATGGCTATCTAATGCTTCATATGTCTAAAATAATCTCAGTAACCTGGTTTCAAATTAGAATGGGAAGGACAAAGACTAGAAAGGCAAAAAATATCCTCTTAGTATATATGATTACTTATTTTATTTCTCAGATTGTTATACCACTCATCCCAGTGACCTGACCCTGAGTGTTATATTAAATTGTACTGCAATTGTACTCATTTTCATTACAATATATATTCAGTTCCTCTTTCCACATCTATAATTTCTTTTTAGTATTTCCTTATAGCCACTTATTGCTTCTTTTAATAAACCACTAAGTTCCAATAGAATTTTAGAGTATATCTTTCTTACTAGTATAGCATTTGCCTTATGAGGCAATATAAGGAACATGTTTAATTTGTGCTCAATGGCTTTAATCATACAAAGTGCTTCCTCTTTTGTTAGGACTTCCATTTATTCAAATTTCATTGAAAACCACTGAGCTTGTCAAAAAGAAAGTACTAGTTCAAGAAGCCCCCTTCAAGGATCGCTGCCTTGCCGTGGCAAGGGGGCTTGCGTAGCTCAGTGAACCTATGAGCTATGCCGTGTAGGGCTACCCAAGACGGACAGGTCATAGCTGAGAGCTCTGACAAAAGGTGATCCACTGGAGAAGGAAATGGCAAACCACTCCAGTATCTTTGCCATGAAAACCCAATGGACAAGTTCAAAAGGCAAAACGATATGACGCCGGAAAATGAGCCCCTCAGGTCGGAAGGTGTCCAAATATGCTACTGGGGATGAGCAGACGGCTAGTACGAGTAGCGTCAGAATGAATGAAGCGACTGGGCCAAAGCCGAAAGGACGCTCAGTTGTGGAAGTAACTGGTGGCGAAAAGACAGTCCGATGCTGTAAAGATTTTTATTCCATAGGAACCTGGAACGTCAGATCCATGAATCAAGGCAAGCTGGACATGGTTAAACAAGACTGAACATCGACATTTTAGGAATCAGTGAACTAAAATGGACAGGAATGGGTGAATTTAATTCAGATGACCATCAGGTATACTACTGTTGACAAGAATCTCACAGAAGAAATGGAGTAGCCTTCATAATCAATAAGAGAGTAGGAAAAGCAGTCTTGGGATACAATCCCCAAAACAACAGAATTATCTCAGTTCGAATCCAAAGCAAACCATTCAACATCACAGTAATCCAGGTCTATGCCCCAACCACTGCTGCTGAAGAGGATGAAGTTGACCAGTTCTATGAAGCCCTACAACACCTTCTAGAAGCAACGCCAAAAAATGATGTGCTTATCATCATGGGGGATTGGAATGCTAAAGTAGGAAGCCAAAAGATAACCGGGATAACAGGCAAGTTTGGCCTTGGAGTACAAAATGAAGCAAGGCACAGGCTGGTAGAATTTTGTCAAGAGAATACAATGGTCATAGCAAACACTCCTTTCCAACAACCCAAGAGACGACTCTACACGTGACATCACCAGACAGTCAACACAGAAATCAGATTGACTATGTGCTCTGCAGCCAAAGATGGAGAAGTTCTATATAGTCAGTAAAAACAAGACCAGAGCTGATTGTGGTTCAGATCATGAGCTTCTTGTTGCAAAATTTAGGCTTAAATTGAAGAAAGTAGGGAAAAGCACTAGGCCACTCAGGTGTGAACTAAATCATATTCCCGACGAATATACAGTAGAGGTGACAAATAGATTTAAGGAATTAGATCTGATAGAGTGCCTGAAGAACTATGGACGGAGGTTCGCAACATTGTACAAGAGGTAGCAACTAAAACCATCCCAAAGAAAAAGGAATACAAGAAATCAAAATGGCTATCTGAGGAAGCTTTACAAATAGCTAAGGAGAGAAGGGAAGTGAAAGGCAAGGGAGAAAGAGATACACCCAATTGAATATAGAATTCCAGAGAAAAGCTAGAAGAGATAAGAATGCCTTCTTAAATAAACAGTGCAAACAAATAGAAGAAAACAATAGAATGGGGAGGACCAGAGATCAGTTCAAGAAAATTGGAGATATGAAGAGAACGTTTCATGCAAAGATGGGTATGATAAGGGACCAAAGTGGTAGGGACCTCACAGAAGCAGAACAGATTTTTAAAAGGTGGCAAAATTATACAGAAGAACTATACAAGAGCGAGCTTAACATCCCTGATAACCACAATGGGGTAGTTACTGACCTGGAGTCAGACATCCGGGAATGTGAAGTCAAATGAGCCTGAAGAAGTCTGAGCAACAATAAAGCTAATGGTGGTGACAGCATTCCAGTTGAACTAATCAAAATCTTAAAAGACAATGCAGTAAAAGTGCTACACTCAATATGCCAGCAAATTTGGAAAACTCAACAATGGCCACAGGATTGGAAAAGGTCAGTTTACATTCCAATCCCAAAGAAGGGCAATGCCAAAGAATGTTCAAACTACCGCACCATTGCTCTCATTTCTCATGCTAGCAAAGCTATGCTCAAAATCCTACAAGCTAGGCTCCAGCAATATGTGGACTGAGAACTTCCAGAAGTACAGGCAGGATTTCGAAGAGGCAGAGGAACTAGAGATCAAATTGCCAACATACGTTGGATCATGGAGAAAGCTAGGGAGTTCCAGAAGAACATCTACTTCTGCTTCATTGACTATGCTAAAGCCTTTGATTGTGTGAAGCACAACAAATTGTGGCAAGTTCTTAAAGAGATGGAAATACCAGAGTATCTTATTTGTCTCTTGAGTAACTTATATGCAGGTCAAGAAGCAACAGTAAGAACTGAACATGGAATCACTGATTGGTTCAAAATTGAGAAAGGGGTTCGGCAAGGCTGTAGACTGTCGCCTTGCCTATTTAACTTGTATGCGGAACACATCATGAGAAAGGCGGGATTAGAGGAGTCACAAATTGGGATTAAGATTGCAGGGAGAAATATCAACAACTTCAGATATGCAGATGATACCACTCTAATGGCAGAAAGTGAAGAGGAACTAAAGAGCCTGTTGATGCGGGTGAAGGAGGAGAGTGCAAAAGTTGGCTTGAAACTCAACATCAAGAAAACAAAGATCATGGCATCCGGCCTTCTCAATTCCTGGCAAATAGATGGGGAAGAAATGGAGATAGTGACAGATTTTATTTTCCCGGGCTCCAAGATCACTGCAGATGGGGACTGCAGCAAAGAAATTAAAAGACGCTTGCTCCTGGGGAGGAAAGCTATGGCAAATCTAGACAGCATCCTAAAAAACAGAGATATCACCCTGCCAACAAAAGTGCATCTAGTCAAGGCTATGGTATTCCCAGTTGCAATGTATGGCTGCAAAAGTTGTACCATAAGGAAGGCCATCAAAGAATTGAGGCTTTTGAACTCTGGTGCTGGAGAAGACTCTTGCGAGTCCCTTGGACTGCAAGGCGAACAAACCGGTCAGTCCTAGAGGAGATCAGCTCGGACTGCTCCTTAGAAGGCCAGATCCTGAAGATGAAACTCAAATACTTTGGCCACCTCATGAGAAGGAAGGATTCCCTGGAGAAGAGCCTAATGCTGGGGGCGACTGAGGGCAAAAGAAGAAGGGGACGACAGATAATGAGGTGGCTGGATGGAGTCACTGAATCAGTAGGTGCAAACTTAAATGGACTCCGGGGAATGGTAGAGGACAGGAAGGCCTGGAGGATCATTGTCCATGGGGTAGCGATGGGTCGGACGCGACTTTGCACCTAACAACAACAAGTTCAAGAGGATGCATGCTATGTGACAGGCTATCTATGACAAAGCTCATTCATATGACACAAGCCCTTATTCTCACAAGTGTGCAGACTCAGAGCATTTCCGCATCCTTTAAATATAGTTAGTAGTTATATTCTGGCCACTCCACATGATGACACCAACATGCAGTGTCTGGGCAGTAAGCAGCCGGCTACATCCTCCATTTTAATGCACTACTTGGTGAATCCCAAAAAGTGGATTCACCAACATTTGTAGAGCTACCTAATGGAAAGCAACCAGCAGCCCACCAGCCAAAGAAAGGTATGGAGGATCAAATGCACAAAAGGCACCTGCCTCGTCCCACCCTTGCTCCCGCTCCCCTCTTCCGGAGATCGGAATGTCTTTTTATAAATGTCTGACATCTTAGAGGAAGGGAAAGGTGGACAAACGTGCAGGCAATGGCAGAAAAAAACTTTTTCCTGGGGGGAGGCAGGGCAAGGAGCTGCAAGGCCACAGCAAGAGACAGCCAGCAAGAAAAGCCACCTGGCAAGTGACCCTGCCACCCGCAGCAAGAGAACTCAATGGAGTGTAATGCGCACTTGTGTGCATGCGTGCAGGGGAGGGGAGGCAGTGGCAGTAAGCACTCACTGGGTAGCACGTGTGTGTGTGTGTGCACATGGGGGGAGGCAGCGGCAGCAGAAGGGAGGATTTTTTTCAAGGAAATGCCTGGAGCAAAGAATAGGCACTCAATCGTGCAGCCAAAGAAAAAAAAAATTCCGCCAGTTGTAATACAAGGCATGCCTCTCTAAACTATCCTCCCCCATCAGGAACAAGATTTATTTTTAAAAGAAGCAAGCATCGTGATTCCATAAGCAGTGGCAATAAAGACGCACTATGCACCTTTATTAGATGCATAGTTGTTTCAACGGAGAACTACTAATTTTTTTTTTAAGTGGCAGGCATTGTCGGCTCTTCAAAGCATGGAGAAAGGGGATTGGCTGCCCAGCATGATTGACAGGTGGAAGAGAGTCACGTATAAATCTCGATGGTCTCTTCTGCTATTCCAGCAGCACATGTGGAGGGGGAGAAGCACAAAATGGCAGCAGAGAAGAGCGAGACAGCAAAAAAGGTGAGGAGGGGCCGGGAGGCACAATTATATGTAGCGTTATGCCACTCAGCTGGTGTTACACTATTTTTAACCATGTGTGGAAATGCTCTCACGCTCATGTTTTCAGTTAGTAAATATTTTTGCATGTTTGTGAGAGCCAGCTTGGTGTAGTTGGTCAAGAGCAATGATTTGATTCCCCACTCTTCCACTTGTAGCCAGCTGGGCGACCTTGCGCCAGTTACAGCTCTCTCAAAGCTCTCTCAGCCTTGCCTACCCTCCACAGGGTATCTGTTGTAGGGAGCAGAAGGGTGGGTAATTATAAGTTGCTTTGAGTAGCAAAAAGTAGGATACAGTAAAACCAACTCTTCTCTCTTTATAAGTTTGAATGTGCAATTTTATGTGTGTGTTGCTGTGATCTAAAACAGTGGTCCCCAATCTTTTTATCACCGAGGACCACTCAACACTTGACAATTTTACTGAGGCCCGGTGGAGGGGGGGTAGTTCTCTACTCTCAACCACTGCCCTAACGCTCTCTGATCGCTATGGTAATGTTTAAACATCCCTTCAAAATAAGATACAGACACGCCACAACAATGAATATAAGGAACATTTTATTTTCATGGAAATTTTAACTCATGACAATGACAAATCACTGGGAACCCTGAGCTTGTTTCTTTGCAACGAGATAGTCCCATCTGGGAGTGATGGGAGACAATGACACTCGAAGTGTGTCGTAAAGGGCCGGGGGGGATGAAGTAAAGGGCTGAGGGGGTGGGAGAAGGCGTCCTTCGGGGCCCACCTCCAATTAGTCGACGGACCACATGTGGTCCACGGCCCACAGGTTGGGGATCGCTAATCTAAAATGCTGGTCTGTAGAGTAAGAAAGAGAGGCTGGATGGGTGCTTGAAATGTGTTATGATTGTACTCTGGTTGAGGTGGACTTGGTTCAGAGGTTTTATGTGAGAGATGATCAGGACAGTGTGTGAAATTATTATTAACATACAAAGTTTATTTGTATGTTTATGTTTATTAACATACAAACAAATGCCAGCATTCCTACTGAAATCATGCTACTATACTTAAACTCTATATCTGTGGCAAACAACTATTTTATTTAGAGGAAAGGACCCCCTTTTACCTCACGTACTGGCCATTCTATCATTCTGCCATATATAACTAAGCTACCCTATTCTTTAGGTCCAAGCAAGAATTCTAAGATAAGAATCTTTTGTGGCAGTGACAATAAGTACGGAAGACTAAGGAAAGCAAGGAGGTAGCATAATACACCTCACCACAGAATACTACAGGGGAGGTACCTTTACAGTAGTTACACATTTCGTTTATTTTCAGACTTTTAGCCCACCCTTCCCTCAGGGCAGGATATATAAAGAAGTTTCACAGGTGAGTGAAAACATTACATACCATAACTCTGAAAAGTGACAAGACTTAAATGTGAAAACATAGCAGCCGGACTCTGGTCCAGTAACTAACCCACTGGGTACCTTATTTAGGAAACAGATACAAATATTTCTATTTGTCTCTGAGATAACATGGGAAATTTGTGGATTCTTCAGAGAATTTGGGATAGTGAGGAAACATAGTAAAACGTTCTAGGGAATAAAGACTACAGAAGCAAGATATGCACTGTTTAACTCAGGGGCTATGCAAGAGCTCCCCAGGAGTTATGTGGTATTCCCCAGAAGTTCAGATGGCTGCTAACATCATTAGGCATCAGTGGACCCCACTTCCCCTGTTGCTCTAGAGGCCTAGTCTCTTTCTCCACAACAGAAACGGTAAATGATTGATTGATTTATCAGCTGGTTCCTACATCCTACTTCCCTGCTCACTTCTCTGAAAGGGCATGTCTGGCAGCTGGAAACACCTGGCAGGCGAGAGCTGTGAGCATGGCTGCAGCTCCAAAGAAAGATGCTAAGGCAGGTAATGGGTTGACATAGTCACAAGGCTCTTCTCACTTGTATAGGGCAGAGTAGTCCCACGCGTATGAATAGTGCAATGTGGAATAATGTGTTTGGGTGAACCTGGGGTGAGGTGGCATGAGAGTGGCCCATTCTCAGAGTTTAGTCCTGGCCATGGGAGCAGGAGCCTTTCTCCAGTTTTCCTTCAGCACCAGAACCTCCGGTGCACGAAGCCTTCCTGGAGTACTTTTCAGTGTTCTGAAAAACTGCTTTTTCTGCAACAAAGAAGTGACAACCTATTCATTTACCCCTGGAAACAAGTGCACAGCAACCCTTCTCACTCTCTTCCCCCCAAGCACAGGCAGGTCTCTCAGAGGGCTAGGCCACCCCCTCCTAATGGGCAGTGCAAAGGCTGGGTAATGCCAGCAGGAAAATGTATGGCAGGGAAGAAGCAGTTATCCCCACCATTTGGTCTCATATGTAAAATTCTCCATCCAAATATAAAACTTGTACTGGGGTGTAGGGGGTCTTCTCCTTCCTGGTTTTCGAATCATAGACATTCAGTTTGAAAGGCAGAAGTTATTACAAGGTGTGAACCCACCCCACTCCAGTTCAAATGTCCTTCATTTTGACATTTTGGGTATCTGCTCTATACCTGAACAATGCCTGTGTCAGTCATCTGTATCATGAAGTTGATGATAGCCTCAGCAGGTAGAAGAAGGTGTTGGAAAATACTGTTTGTTAGTGAAGATTTCATAATAGCTGTATTTGTACATCAATTCTGTCAGTGCAAGAGGAGAGGGGGAGGCCTGTTAACATGACTTCCTGTGATGTAGCAGTGAGAGTGGCCTGGTCACATCCAGATGGGAGTGTCTGGATGACATCATTTCCAGTGACATGTCACTTCCAAGGGGCTTGACAGGGAGGCGTGGCCAGCTGACAGCACTTCTGAGGTTCCTTAAAGCCTGAAAAATTCTTCAGGGATTCTTCCATGGTCAAAAGGTAGAGCAAATAAAGACATGAGATTGTTCCTAATGCTCAAATTCTTTGTTTTAATGCTTAGAAGATAATAACAGCTTTCCTGTGCCTTAGGAAGCCTGATAAGAAATCCATGAATTTTTTCCAGCCAATCATACATGAGTTTATTCAATAAGTAGACAAACTGCAGATCCCTCCCCCCAAAAGCCTTTCAAATATTTTAAAAAATGCTAGCATTCCTACTGAAGTACATAACAATGTACAAGGTTCATAATGCAGCCTCCATTCAAGAACTGGCCTAGCTCCATTTAACGAAGCTTTGGATCAAAACTATACCAGATATCATGAAACTGTTCTCTGGTCTCAGCATGACATTTAACAGTTTGAACACAGCTTGGATGTTCCGTTTTTTGTTTTTTTTAACAAAAGCTCTGAATATGTTCCTAGTTATATTTTTAACTTCAAATTATTCTGACCAATAATGAATCTGCATTCAGGACACAATACAGACATACCAGACTCCACTCCTCACAATAGAAGAAGAAGGGTTGGTTTTTATACCCCACTTTTCACTACCCTAAAGAGACTCAAAGCAGTTTACAATCGTCTTCCCTTCCTTTTTCCACAACAAACACATTATGAGGTAGGTGGAGCTGAGACAGCTCTGAAAGGGCTGCTCTGTAAAAACAGAACTATCAAGGCTGTGGCAAGCCCAAGGTCACCCAACTGGTTGCGTGTGGAGAAGTGGGGAATTAAGCCTGGCTCGCCAGATTAGAAGCCTCCAGAAGTTGCACTCTTAACCACTACACCAAGTGAACACATGATATACAACAGTCATCTGTTCATATCCAGATCATTCCAGAAACAATCTTGCACTATCTATAGGTCTCCAGATTCCCTGATGTGGATTCAAGCATGTAAATTTCCATATAGACAACAGAAATAAAGATTATTATATCCAAAATATGGAAAGCAAGCCTTCAGGTCTAGACTGGCAAATAGTTTTCAATGATCCTCTATACCTGAAACACCACTGATAATCTCAACAGTACAGTTCCATTTTAAAACATAGCCTGCATATGAGAACTCCAAAAAGAGCTGCTGAGAACAAACAGCAGTGGGGGCCTGTCTATATTAGGAAAGTACACAGTGCTACACACAGATTAACACTTAGTCAAAACATATTTGTTAACATGAATTTTCTTTGAACACTTGTAGCACTAGGGTGCTATTGCTCATTTAAATACACTTCACAAAGAACAGAACATGGCTTTAACACATGAGTTCAAAACAAAACATAAAACTTCTCCCCTAGATTTGCTAATTACAACCTGCATCATTGGTAAGAAATAAATAGACTTTGGATATTGACTGAAAGAAGCAAAGAAACAATTACATAGTTTAAAAAAAATACTAGATAAAAAAGATTTACTAGATAAATCAGCCCTGGGCAAGGGGGAAAAAATTAAGGACTACAATCTATATACAGTATTTGCTGGCGTATAAAACTACTTTTCCCCCCTGAAAAACATGCCTCCAAGTGGGGGGGTCGTCCTATACGCCGGGTGCACTTCAGTTGGGATAGACATAGCTGCCCATAGTGGCCCAAAGTACAGTAATGGATTGGTCCCCAACCTGCGGGCCGCGGCCCAGTGCCGGGCCGCGAAGGCCATGGCGCCGGGCCGCGGCTTCCTCTCCCCGCCCCCCCCCCCCCGCAGTAAAAAACTTCCCCGGCCGCAAGCTTGCGGCCCGGGAAGCTTCTTACTGCGGCAGGGCGGGGAGAGGGAATCGGGGTGCGGCCTGATGCGCGGGCGTGGCCCGCGCGGGCACGGCCCGCGGGCCGCGTCCCAATGCCCTGCCGGTCCCCGACCTCAGAAAGGTTGGGGACCACTGCTGTAATGTAATGTAACAAACTCTATATTTTGAGTGGAAATGTTGGGGGGTCGTCTTATACGCCAGCAAATACGGTACTATTCCATTTGTGATAATAAAGCCTTTAGTATCAATTGACTGAGTTGGTATAACAGCATGAAATTTTAAATTGTTCAAGGAACGAAACAATTTTAAGACAATTACTCAAAGGGAAGGTAAAGTTGTCAATTTAGCAATGATACAAATTTTAAACACAGAAAAGAGGCTGCGGACTGGGAAAAGGCTGTGGGATATAGGACAGATAATTTAGGGAGTCTAAAGAAAGCTGAAGGAAGATACATAATAGACAGAGAGAGGTACAGAGAGCCAGCTTGGTGTAGTAATTAGGAGTGCGGACTTCTAATTTGGAGAACCGGGTTCGATTCCCCCCCCCCATGTGTAACCAGCTGGGTGACCTTGGGCTCACCGCAGCACTGATAAAGCGATTCTGACCGAGCAGTAATAGCAGGGCTCTCTCAGCCTCACCTATCTAACAGGGTGTCTGTCATGGGGAGAAGAAAGGGAAGGTGAATGTAAGCCACATTGAGACTCCTTCGGGTAGAGAAAAGTGGTCTGCTAAAGGAAATAGTGTTTGCTATTGTGTGATCTATTCAGGTAGAGAAAAGTGGCATATAAGAACCAACTCTTCTTCTTCCTGTACAACGGACACAAAAAGAACCTGAAAGCAAGTTAGTCAGAAAAACAAGGGAGGATGACAAAGAACTGAGTCAAGAAAGATTTTCGGAGAGCCAAGCAGATTACAGTTATCTAAACAGAATCTATACATGACAATGATTACTACCATTTTTTCTTTTATGTAGTTTTCTTGGTTTAATATACATTCTGTTGAAACGTATAATGTGCTTTAAATCTTAATCAAACTATTTCTTTAATCAATCCGCAAGTGCTCAACTACATTAGTTACTATTACATTCTCATCTCTCAAGGTATACTTGAGGGAATCCCTTGAGATACAAGAACAAAAACAATCTTCAAGATGGGCAGAAACCTTAATAAACCATGATCACCTACTAGAACAGCAGCAGCTCCTTCAAGAAAACATTCTCAGTGGTGCCTCTTCCAAGACCTATAGTATGGGACCTTCCACTGGCTTCTGCTCTTACCTAACATTTAACACTCACACAGGGCTCAGACATAGAGAACAATATATAGATAAAGGGTTGGACCCAACCAGACTTTCCATTGGTAAAAGTATCAGGAGGAACTTCCCTTTGAAAATCAAAAAGGCTATACTATGGATCATCGGATATGCATTGACAAAAGCCGCGTGCAACAGAGGCTTTGTAACAAAGGGAACCAGGCAAAAATGAACAAAACATCTGACAGGGTCCATCTGCATGATGGTTATTACCCCAAAAACAGAAAGAGGGTTTCACATTAACAATTGCAAGCTATCAGGCTGGTGCACTTTGGTTCTGCATAACAGACCTGATCCAAGGCTGTTCAATGTGTAGGTATCAATCAAGCCAAATGGATGAGGTCAGCAGATAAAATCACATTCCTGCATCTGTACATACTAAACACAATTGGAGCCTTGTGAAAAACAAGAAAAGAAAGAAATCTCTTAGAGTAGGACCAGAAGCACAAAATGATTAAAAGGAAAACAAATTAGCCAAACTGTTTAAAAGCAGTTTCTGAAGCACTTTAAACTGAGACTTGGGTTTCAAATAACCCAACAAGACTCATGTTTTAGAAACTTTAAAATGGGAACCCATGATACCTGCAGGGATATCCCTTCCCTGTTTCACTGCCAGCAACCCTTCATGGCTCCAGCTTTAATTAAAATCAAGATGAGAAGTGGGGAAGGATCCCCCATGAGTATCATGTCTGTTGTCCCCACCACCACCACAGTGTAATACCTGGACTCCACAATCAGGTTCTCACCCCCCAAAGTTGATGCTGGCAAGCACAGTACTTCTACCCCCCTACACACACACACACATCACCCAAACTCCACTGCCTTCACCGTCACCACAATCCTACTCCCCCAACATCCGCCCTACTGACAGTGATGCTGGCGAGGCCACTGTGTCTCCTGAAATCCTCCACACTTACAGCTGTTGCTGGTTGGTATGCCATAGCTCCTGCTCCCCCAGCACCACAACATTAAAAATCTCAAGTCCAGAACAGTTCCTGGTCTCTGCTACTGGACCCACTGTGTCTCCTAAACCCTCTTGCAGATGCCACCAGCAAGGCCAATGCAGCTCCCAGCATGCTGTGGCTCCTACCCTTAAGTCATTATCAAATTTAGTGATAGAGATATGTGTACTGTCTGTACATACACATTCAATCTTTCTGTGTTGGGGGATTTAAACCTCTAAATGTAATTTTAACTTTTCAGATTTTTCTTGAAACCTTGAAGTCCCACAAGTATGGTGAAAAATACCAACTCTCTTAGTGTGGGCCCAATCAAAAGATTTAGATACCTGCAGATCTGCCCACAAATGAGAAATAGATAGACTATTCTTAACATGTTGTATGTATCATATCCTACTCTTTACTAATATCAGTTATGCTACACATTGCTACTGCCTTAGTTTGTTATTTATCTTATTTTATTGCACATTTCCCTTCGCTACATGAGACAGATGTATAACAACCTAAAAACTCAAGTCCCTAACATAATGTCACCTGATTTATGACATTAGCTCAGCTACTCTTGTTTTCCCTTTTGTAATTTTCTAGATAAATATGCGGATTTTTTTTCTACTGTATTTGAAGACATGAACTCAGACTCACAAAAGCTCATGCTCAAGTAAGTCTTTAAAGTTCTACTGGACTTCTGTTTACTCGTGAACGCCACTTCATTAAAATCCATGAGTAGCTACTTCAGAAGACTGAAAATAGTTTTATAATCCTGCAAGAGAAACAGTTATTTCTGTTTCTGTATCAAAAAAAGCAACTCACCTCAGTGAGTACTGTCAATCTTTCCTCTCCAGTCATGCATGCTTGCTCTAGCAGAACAATCTTTGGACAGTCCTTGAATACTGCAGCATTTTATAGACCAATAGATTTCACACTTTGTTTAAATCCTGAATTGGTTCAGACTTCACTTAGTGTCAAAACTAGCAACATAATACTGAAACAGAGCTCAGTGTGCATGCTAA
Organism: Paroedura picta; assembly: GCF_049243985.1. Lineage (NCBI taxonomy): Eukaryota > Metazoa > Chordata > Lepidosauria > Squamata > Gekkonidae > Paroedura > Paroedura picta. Next base: position 112,382,122 of record NC_135372.1, read on the forward strand.
GCAAAACTGCAGCTAATGCTTTAACATGAAATGCAGCACTTATAACTTGGTATATAAAATTGCAAGATTTGACATATTTATGGAATATAAACATTACTACTGGATATTTTCCACAAGTAATATTGCAAATACGCCCCTTTTTCCCATTAAGCTGAGCAAACTTATGGCAACCACACAGAGTTTTTGAAGCCTCTATATAGCACTCTTAGACTTCCTTGGTGGTCTCCTATCCAAATACTAAACAAGGATGATCTGTTGTAGTGGTTAAAATGTTGGACCAAGATCTAGGAGACAGTTTGATTCCCCACTTGCACCATGGAAGCATGCTGGGTGACTTTGGGCAAGTCATACACTCTCAGTCTAACCCCTGTCTCATACGGTTATTGTGAGGATATAAAATCAATAAAATTATTTCAGAAAATTTGTTTTAATATTGAGTATTGTTGTAACATCACTTTAGAAGCAATCTAATAAATACTTTGATACATAGATTTTTATTCAGAAAATTCATACTCTTCCTAAACTCATAAGCAACCTTTCCTGCTCTACCTGCAAATTTAGATATTTTAGGTAGGATACCATATTTTGCCATGATTATCAGTTGTAACACACTATAGCACCACACTTAGAAAATTCCTATGGTGGGCAGCCTGGGAATGTAATGTTGTGGTGAGAATTATTAAACAGAATTGGACTGCTTTCTAGTAACTGCCAGTATTGATTGCTCAACTACAGAAATGCAATGGATGCTCAAGCTACATAATCAGGAAGAAATATGGCACCATGGAGAAGTCTTTCCTGGTAACACATAGAGAACTTACCTTGTAGTAACGATTATTCAATAATTGTCATGCAGGATCCTCAAGTCAAAGTGAACATATCTGTAGAAAGAAGCCTACATGACTTGAGCAATTAAGCTTCTTATCAATAATAAACATAATGGTGTACATTCAAGGTTATATCCAGAGGGATGTGACTGGAAGCACCAAGGCCACAAACACCTAGAAAAGAAAAGCATTTAGATTAAAACTGAAGTATGTCTTACAAAACATCTTACAAAACAGTTATAATCTGGTAAAGAAAGTAAAAAGATTAGCTCTTAGGGATTAATCAAATTATTAAATAATGATTAAAGTTATTGGTGTCTCATTTGATACACATTTTCAAAATATAAAGATATATTTATCAAACTGATTTTATTCTGAAATGGTCTTTCAATCTGAATACAAGGAAAATTCGTAATTCGGTACAGTTTGTAATTACTAAAAACCTAGAACTGGCCTTCATATTTCTTGATGCAAAGAAGGCATTTAATCTTCTGGTAGATCGTAAATTCTTATTAATAGTTTTGGAAACTTTTGATTTTGGAGATGGCATTATAAACTGGGTTACAATTGTTTATTTAGAGTAGCGATCCCCAACCTGTGGGCCACGGACCACATGTGGTCCTTCGACTAATTGGAGGTGGGCCCTGAAGGACGCCTTCTCTCCCCCCCCCCTGGCCTTTTACTTCATCCCCCCCAGCCCTTTACAACACACTTCATTGTTGTGGCATGTCTGTATCTTATTTTGAAGGAATGTTTAAACATTACCATAGCGATCGGAGAGCGCTAGGGCAGTGGTTGAGAGTAGAGGAGTAAACTACCCCCCCACCGGGCCTCAGTAAAAGGCGTTGAGTGGTCCCCGGTGATAAAAAGGTTGGGGACCACTGATTTAGAGTATACTGCAAGGTCAGAAATACCAGGTCTCTTACTAGCACCAATTAAAATTTTAAGAAGTCTTAAGGAACACTGTTCTCTTTCCATCATGGTTTTTGCAATTGCGCCTAGCAAATTGTATTTATGAATGAATTAAGAGACAGCCAAGGTATTAAAGTTCAGGATTACTGCTGTAAAGTTAATTCATATGGCAATGATTTAGTACAGCCTTTCTCAACATTTTTTACCTTTGAAAACCCCCTGAAACAGTCTTCAGGCTTCAAGAAACCCCAGAAGTGGTACAATCGTGCAGAATATGGTTGGGAAGTATAGCGGTTTACATGCCCACCCAAGACCCCTGCACTTCCTACCCCCCAAGGCCCATCAATTGGTCATTTTGGGATGAGGCAACATGACTATATATGGTCATATTACCCAATAAATGTTTAACCAATTTAAACATACATAAAAAATTTAGTAACTCCCACCCATTCAGGAAACCCTTTTGGGGCTGCCAAGAAACCCTGGATGAGAAAGCCGTACTTAGTTTTCATGCTGAATGTTGAGAAATCTAGCCAAAAATTGAAGGAAAGTACATATGAGAGTATGTATCAGTTTCCGGCTATAAGTTAAACATCTATAAATCTGGACAGTGTCAGTATTATATAATGGTTAAGAGTCTCAGACTAGTATCTGGTAAAAGGTAAAGGTATCCCCTGTGCAAGCACTGAGTCATGTCTGACCCTTGGGGTGACGCCCTCTAGCGTTTTCATGGCAGACTCAATACGGGGTGGTTTGCCAGTGCCTTCCCCAGTCATTACCGCTTACCCCCCAGCAAGCTGGGTACTCATTTTACCGACCTCGGAAGGATGGAAGGCTGAGTCAACCTTGAGCCGGCTGCTGGGATCGAACTCCCAACCTCATGGGCAGACAGCTCCAGACAGCATATTGCTGCCTTACCACTCTGCGCCACAAGAGGCTCTGGACTGAGGTTCAAATCCCCACTCATGCTATGGAAGTTCACTGGATGACCTTGGACTAGTCAAACATTCTCAGTTTAACCAACATAGGATTGTTGTGAGGATAAAATGCAAAAAGGAGAACCATGTATGCCACTTTGGGTCCCCATTTGGGAGAAAGGTGAGTACAAATGAATTAAATAACAATAAATTACCCTTATTTAATATAGTCGAAGATGATCTAAATAGAGATAATCTGCTATAAGGTGTCTTATTCCTAAGTGATTAGGTGTCTGAGAATTTAAATCAGCTTTGTGAATTCAATCTGGCCCCAATTCTTGAAGAAATTAATATCAGACTGTCTTCCTTCCAAAGATAGCTGCAATCTAAATGAATGCAAAAAAAAAACTGAGATGAGTAAATCTGAAATTTATCATAAAATGAAGTTACAATGGCAATTTATCAATTTTATTTGCTGGAAAACACAAGCAATTGGATTTCCAGTTACATTAAGAAATGGAGGCAGTCACAAGGTTATAATGAAGATTTACGAGTTCTCCCTCTGGAGTAAGGAGGACATCTGCAGCATGGGTTTTCTCACCCACTATTCAGGGAGGCAGGATCTAAAAGAAATGCCCCCTTCCTGTTCTGGTCCTATGCTCTGCGATTCCTTCTCTCCAGTATTTCTCCTGGCTCAGACAGAGAGACAGCATAGTACGAGCTCTACCACTGCTTCTGACTCCTTTTTCCTCTAGCTGTGCCTTTCTTTCTTATCCCAGCCACCCCACCCTAACCTCCTTCCTTATTTACCCATGGGTAAGAAAGCAGAGCCTCTTGTGGCACAGGGTGGTAAGGCAACAGAAATGCAGTCTGAAAGCTCTGCCCATGAGGCTGGGAGTTCAATCCCAGCAGCCGGCTCAAGGTTGACTCAGCCTTCCATCCTTCCGAGGTTGGTAAAATGAGTACCCAGCTTGCTGGGGGTGGGGTAAACGGTAATGACTGGGGAAGGCACTGGCAAACCACCCCGTATTGAGTCTGCCATGAAAACACTAGAGGGCATCAACCCCAAGGGTCAGACATGACCCGGTGCTTGCACAGGGAATACCTTTACCTTTACCTTAAGAAAGCAGAGGAATTCCTCCACAGGGCCCATGAAGCAATGACTATTATGGTCAGAGTGGTTACCATTACAGCAATTATTTCTAGGGCAGTCATTGTGTGGGTGAGAAATATCATACAACTCCTGTCCAGCAACAGTGCCAGACTATTTGAACTGGCCAAGACTGTTGAAGGCAGCCACAGTCTCAGTAGATAATCTTTAATTCTTGGGCCACAACATCCACAACCACTGCCAGAAGGATCCTTTGGCACAAGCTCTGGCCAACCACTCCAAAACCTTCCAACCCATCTGTTCAGAAACAAACTGAAGCATATCCTGGTGGAAAAGAGGGTCAAGATGAATGTGATGCCAAGGTACATAAGAAGGTGGTTGGACAACAGACCTTTTCAAATTAGCTGCTTTAATTCCCAGGGTACTTTACCCAATTTTCAAGAGGACTTCAGGAGAGGATCCTGGTCACAGTTACACCACGGGACGCCCATAGGTAGCACTTTTGCCAAACCTCCAGAGGGTCAATGAACAGGTATGATAAAGCTGATCACAACTCCAACACACAGCCTGGGGCCTGACTCATCCTCAGCGGTGAGAGGGTGTCTGTTCCTTTTCCTTGTCAGTGGAGCCCTTAGTAGACAAATGGGCCTTAGAGATAATTCAATGTCCTACCACTGAGTCAGTTTGTGGTATCTCCTATTTCAAATAATCCTTCTAAAAGAGATATCACACTGCAAGCCATCCATCATCTACCTGACATCAATGCCATTGAACAGATCCTAGCTTTAGAGTGCTAGAAAGCAGTGTGCTCTCACTTCTTTATGGTTCCAAAGACAAATGGAAACTGGTGTGCAATCCTGGACCTAAAATTAGCTGGAGACCTTAAGGTCATAGAATCATAGAGTTGGAAGGACTCCAGGGTCATCTAGTCCAACCCCCTGTACAATGTAGGAACTCACAACTACCTGCCCACCCTCAGTGACCCCAATTTCATGCCCAAGTGATCCCTTCACCAAAAATCTCCAGAATCTAGCCTGGCCTGGAGAAAATTCACCTACCATTCCACCGTGTTGTTATTGTTGTTAGGTGCGAAGTCGTGTCCGACCCATCGCGACTCCATGGACAATGATCCTCCAGGCCTTCCTATCTTCTACCATTCCCCGGAGTCCATTTAAGTTTGCACCTACTGCTTCAGTGACTCATAAACATTAAGTCATGATCACTTACACCTTACCGTCTGCAAAGTCCACATTCAGTGGTATAGCAGTCAGGAACTGTTATTAAGCAAATACATTCTGTAGAATTTCAAAGCAATTCATTTGCAATACAATATCTCATGATTAAACTGGCAAAGCTTCAGGCACAATGCTATTTGTTTAGCTCTACTGCCACATGTTTCTGGGGACTTGGACTTATATAACCCTGGCCCCCACTTAGACTGCTATTTCACCATACTCTCTATACTTGCCTTTTAGATTCTCTCACTTTCACCATACAGTTCTCTATAATTCACAGGACAACTTTGATGACCTTAAGAATCACACAGAAGCATATGGGAAAACTGCAATTGTATAGTTTCCAGCTATATAATTGTTACCTAGACACAAAATTATTATTCCAGTAACTTCCAAATTCTACAGATATAGAAATAAAAAACTTCTTACCATCATAAGGAAACTTAGATTCAGTTCAGAATCTTCCATTCTGTTATGTATCCCTACTTGAGTCAAAAGAAACCAAAACCACCACTGCCACTGTTAAGTAACAAACCAGGATTAATAAAGTGAATTTAAATCAACATGCAATAAGAGAATATTGAGTTCATACACAGTTGTTTGCAAAGGCTGTGGGCGGATTCAAATTACGTGGTAACCATGTGGCCAATGAACAGACTGTGAAACATCATCTCTGAATCAACTCTGTGATGTACAGTACTTCTAAATCTTAGAAAAGTGCTGCATAAATGCAAAATATTACTATTATATATGCATTCTGTAAGCATTGATTCTAATTAGGTTTTTATTCAGAAATGATTGTATCTACTGAACAAGTATTTAGTCGCAATGCCCCTTGAGTCTCAGTGAAAAAAGCAGACTATAAATGAATCAATCAATAAAGTATGAATCAATAAAATATTAACTAGTTCCGCAGGGCCTGCAAAATGGAACTCTTCCGCCAGGTCTATGTTTGAGGCCAGTGTGGCAAGGAAGATCTGATGCCCGCCCAAGTGTTAAGAGTATAGCACTCGCTAGTCGATCTGCCATCCCTCCTCCCACTCCTGTATTAGTTTCTTTTTGAGGGGTTAACAGGGCATAGTCCACCATGGTGTTTTAAATTTTTTAGGAGTGTATTGTATTTGGAGATATGCCCAATGGTTTTAATGGGATTTTAATATGGACAAAATGTAACCCGCCATGAGCCAGTCATGAGAGTGGCGGGCAATAAGTCCAAATAATAATAAATAAATAAATGTTGTTATAACAAAACATTGATTTACAACTAATAATCTAGAAGAATAACTCAAAAATTGTTGATCAAGCAGACCACATGATTCTTCAACAAGTTATGTCTGCTTAAAAAATAGGCAGGCTTTCATTTGGCTATCTCTGTCTGGGCCCTCAGATACCACCTATCACCTTATGCCCCCCACAGGTATGAATCTGCTAGTGGTCCCTGGCCCCTCAAGAAGTACACCTGGCCCCAACCAGGGCCAGGACCTTTCTATCACATCCTTCCCCTGAGGCGTCAGACAGGAGAGTTGCTGAATGGACTGGGGTGGAGGGAGGGTTAGTCGGTCTTTTTAAGTTGGGGTTTTAAGTTGGAGATGGTTTATATTTTATTGTGAGGGGTTTAATGTTGTAATCCGCAATGAACCAGCTTGCTGGGAGTGGCAGGTAATAAATCTAATAACAACAACAACAATAATATATTAAACAAGCTTATTTACTTGAAAGCTGATGCTGAAATCATATACACAAATATTCAGAATTCCTATTGAAAAAAATAATGCAGATGACTGAGCTGCAAGCATCCAAAATATTCCAAGAGTATAAGAGCCTCTTGTGGCGCAGAGTGGTAAGGCAGCGGTCTGAAAGCTTTGCCCATGAGGCTGGGAGTTCAATCCCAGCAGCCGGCTCAAGGTTGACTCAGCCTTCCATCCTTCCGAGGTCGGTAAAATGAGTACCCAGCTTGCTGCTGGGGGGTAAACGGTAATGACTGGGGAAGGCACTGGCAAACCACCCCGTATTGAGTCTGGCATGAAAACGCTGGAGGGCGTCACCCCAAGGGTCAGACATGACTTGGTGCTTTACCTTTACCTTAAAGATCAAGCAAAATATACCCGCATATACTCGAGCATAAGCCGAGCAAAATATTAGCCAAGGCACCTAATTTTACCACAAAAAACTGGGGAAACTTACTGAATTGAGTATAAGCCTAGGGCGGGAAATGCAGCAGCTACTTGTAAATTTCAAAAATAAAAATACCAAAAAAATTACATTAATTGAGGTATCAGTAGGCTAAATGTTTTTGAATATTTATTTCAAAGAAAAATAGTAAACTAGCTCTGTAAGTGGAAAAGAGGGTCAACAAAAACAATATTGTATCAACAATAACAAGTGGGACTTTCACTTAAGTATAAGCCTAGGGGGGGCTTTTTCAGCATTAAAAAAATGTGGTGAAAAAGTCAGCTTAAACTCAAGTATATCGGGTAATTTCTTCAGAAAACTGAAAGCAAATGTCCCTGCTTTCTGATTGGTACACAAATATCTAGAGTTTAAAAACTGAAAATAGAGCAGAACTCCAGCAGCTTACGTTTATAAAGTAAGAGTACAAGATCACCTGATGATGTTAGCCATTCAGTCCTGTCTGACTGTTGGCGATCCTATATGTCAATTGCTGCCAGATTTCCCGATCTTGCACTGCTTCTTTTACTTATATAATGCTCCAGCCAGTGTAGATTTTGATCATATCTAACCACCGTATTATTTGTCAACCTGGTTTTCTTTTACCACTAACTAGTCCTGGCATAACTGCTCTCTCCATTAAGTGGGATCGCATGATATGGCCAAAGTAAGTAAGCCAGAGTTTTGTGATTTTGCCTTACAGTGATATATCAGGCATTATGCGCTCTAATATTTCCTTGTCTGTGAATTTTGCTGCCCATGGAATCCACAAAAACCTTCTCCAGCACCAGAATTCAAACATATCGACTCTCCTATCCAATTTCTTCACCATCCAACTTTCACAGCCATAATTGGCTAATCTACATTTGGTAATTAAGCTTATGTCCTTGCTTTTCCATGCTCGCTTCACACTTATCATTGCTGACCAACCCAGAGCAATTAAATGTTTAATTTCCATACTCCAATTCAAATGGGTAGTCATGTTGGCCTGAAGTAGCACAATAAAATCAGAGTCCAGTAGCACCTTTAAGACCAACAAAGATTTATTCAAGGCGTGAGCTTTCGTGTGCAAGAACTCTTCCTCAGCCATCTCTATGCAGACTTGCTCCAGTGCAAGTCTCCTGGTTTCAGATAATCAGAGTCCAGTGGCACTTTTAAGACCAACAAAGATTTATTCAAGGCGTGAGCTTTCGAGTGCAAGCACTCTTCCTCAGGTCTGTTATAAATCACCTTGAATAAATCTTTGTTGGTCCTAAAGTTGCTACTATTTTATTGTCATACTCCGATCCATTTGTGATCCAAGAAAAATGAATTCTTGAACACCATCAATCTCTTCACTATCGACTACTATTGTGACTGCTGCTGTTCCCCACCTCCCCGTGAAGCCCCATGTGGAATTCAACCGATGGTGGGTGGGTGAGCGGGCAGGCAGTGAGGAGGAGCCCAAATTGCCTGGCTGTGTGGCCAAGAAGAGCCTGCGAGGTGGCTTGTGACAGCTATTGCCTGCCCGCCGGCACAGGTCTCACCCTCCCTGACAGCCGGGAGGTCTGTGGGCAGCAGAAGGGGGTGAGAGAGACCATGCAGCCTGCACGAGCCATGGCGGCCTCTCCTTTCCTTACTGCCCCCCTCTGGAAAAACTGCCCAGCATGCATATACATTGCCCTTTCCTGCGGGCACCAGCAGGTGGCGGTGGCGGGTGGCAGCCTTGATTGTTTTGAACCTGCATGAGTGTTCACGCACGCATCCGCTGCTCACACATGCACACTGTCACTGCCAAAATTGGGGTTGCAGGCCCAGAAAGGTTGAGAACCGTTTGTTCTAAGCTCTTCATTATCAAGATAACTTCCTGTTGAGGCTTCCAGCTGAATGCTGGTGATGAAGTAAAGACCACTTAAAGTCCCTGGAGTGCACTCAAGCCCAAGGGACTGTGGCAATAATGTAACCCAGAAACTGGATTGGAAACATTAGATCCACCAACCTTGATACAATGACAAGATTTGCTACACTGTTTAGCTTTGCCACTTATGGGAAGTGGGGGATAAAAAGTTTTATACAGACTGAATCCACAATCACTTCCAAGTGAGTCAACACCTGTGCTTGGGCCAACTGGCTCTTTCCAGTGTTAATGAGGAGACCATCAGCAATTACGCACATTTTAAAAAAGCGTTATGCCAGCAAAATGGAATAACGCTAAAAAAGTACATGCCTGTGTGAAATGGCGGAAAAGAGCAACACGATTTACACACGACTCTCCTCCGCCTGTCAATCAAGCCAGGCAACCAATCATCTTTCTGTTTTAAAGGGCCGGCAATGCCAGTTGTTTTTTTTTTAAGTCTAAATTCTCCGTTGAGACACCTGTGTATCTAATTATATATGCATAGTGCTTTTTTTTTAATGCTACCCCTTCTGCAATCATGAGCTTTGAATCTTTTAAAAATTAATCTCAAACCCATTTTTTGGGGGGGGGGGGCTTCAGATAGACCTGCTTTGTATTAAATGGTGGTGAAAAATGTTTTGCTTTGCCTGGATGATTTAACATCTATTCGTTGCTCCAGGTAGTTTACTTTTTTAAAAAAAAAACATCCCTGGGAGAAGGGAGAGAGTGGCAGGTGCAAGGGCAGAGCTAGCGCTACTTCAGCTGCACACATTTCCTTGGTTTATGGCTTACTGGTTGATCTCCTCTCACGAACTACAGAGTTTGGGGAATCCACTTTATGTGATTCCCCAACTAGCACTTTAAAATAGAGGATGTAGCTACCAGTTTGCTGCTGGGATGCTGGATGCTGACATTGTGAGAAACGCCAAAAATATGGCATCAGCACTATATATTTTGGGTACGGAATGACTGCATGTAATAACAAAAGCTTGATAGTGGACTACATATCCTTGGAAGCCTGAGAGTCCTCTTAAGAAGGCAGCCAAAGTAGGGATGCGCATGGATGTCCTGAGATCTGAGGCTTGCTAGAAGAAAAACCAGTGCCTTCATGAATATTTTCAGGGAGGGTGCTAATGTGAAGTAGAGGCACTTGGGGGGTTGATGGGGACATGAAGTTAGGCCTCTTTGAGACATGTAGATAATGCTCATTAGGTCCCCTATTGTAGTTGACTCTGCAATTGCTGCAAAAATCTGTTATGATTTTTTGAATACAACCAATTGGTTGGAATGAGGAGACTGTATGAAGCACTTGTGGGGAAAGGGAGAAATCCAGTGGCATAAATTTGTCTGATGGTGTGTTGCAACCAAGCATCAGATGCTGATGAGACCAACTTCTGCCAGAAGAGTTGAAGTTTGCTCCCCACAGATGGAGGCTGGCATCAAGAGTGCTGTGGGTGAGCTTTGTTGCCTCTGTTGCCCAAGTTTTGGCCCTGGATGGACTGAGACTTGGGCCTGAACCAGGTCGGTCTTTTACGGCAGAGGTCCGCAACATTTTGGCTGCTGCGGACTGCTGCTCCGGAGTGGCGGGAGAGGGCGGGCTGGGGACCCGCGCATGCGCGGCAGCCCCAGCGCAAACGCGCGTGCGCGGACTGCTGCGGACGCGCATTTGCGCCCGGCAGGGGCACAAACGCGCGTTTGCGCCGCCGCCATGGCGGCGGCCACGGCTCCCCCTCCCGGCCCCTCCGGGCCGCCAGCAAATCGGCTTGTGGCTCGGCAAGCTTCTCTTCCCCCCCTCCCGAAACAAGAAGCTTGCCGGGCTGCAAGCTAATCGGCCGCTTTGGCGGCCTATTTGCTCACGGCCTGGCGAGCTTCTCACTTCGGGAGGGGGAAGAAGGAGCCACGGCCCGCGGGTGGGGACCACTGTTTTACGGTTTGTACAGAATCTGGAGAAATAAATAAATATAATAAACTTTCTGTCACTTATCCTTGCTTGGAGGAAATTGAAAAATCCTAGGAAGTCCCTTTCTAAATATATTAATTACATAACTTCTCCAATGCCTCTTGTATATCCTTTTGAATCATGCACGTTACAGATCTTACATATTCCAACACTCCAAGTGCTCAGTATCAAGGTTATAAATATCTTCCCTTAGAAAAATCTTGTTGATCTGTGTCTGGCCGAAAAGACCCTGGCCCCTTGGGTAGCCTGCCATTTAGGCAGGATGTAGACTGAAGAGGTGGAAAGACATCCAAAGACCTGTGTCTCTTTCTGCCAAGATTGCTCTCTTCTGATCATCTCATTATTAAAGATGTTAGTCAGCCTTTAAGAAAACCCACCAGGGCAATAAAAGTAATGCCACCTCTTCCTGAGGGGCCCATGGAATTAGGATTAACATGCACACTCACTGTCTCTTGATCACTTTGCTTTTATGCAGCAGGATTTCAAGTATTCCATTTGGAAAGCCTGGAGCCCATTAAAAAAAACTAGATGCAAACCCACCTATGCTCCAAGGAAACATCAAACCAGGTAGCTGTCTGACTGGTTTCCTTATTCAGAGCTCCAAAGGGCCAAGAGTTTACAATCAGGATAAAAGAAGAACTCCAGATTTTGAAAGGCACCTGCCCTGAAAACTATGAGCTGTTTAGGGGATTTCAGTGCTGATTATATTTACAAGGCACTAATGAATATCAAGAGTAGAAAGGCACCAAGTTTTGACTGCATCCATGATGAGTTCCAGACCAATAGTGGTACATTCATTAAAAAGTGGCTCACAAGATTTCTCACTTGCATCATAAGAACAGGAAGTCTCCCATGGGAATAGCAAAGATAGGTGCTATTCTGAAATCTGAAAACATCTGACAGAAAAGGTACAGATTTTTCTTCTGAGTTCCTGTCATAAAGTTCTCAGGAGGTTAATCCTGAACAGAATTAGTAACAGAATTAATGAACATGTCTCTATAGAGCAAACAGAATTTAGTTCTCATTTTAGTTGTGAAGACCAGGTTCTCATCTTAACAATTTTCATTGATGCAGCATATCTCTACCCTCACTGTTGGGGAACATGCTCTGACAAAGCCCAGCTTTAGTTGGCCAGGACAATCTTTACCCCTGATCCAGTTTAATGTTCCTCATACCTGGGGGGGGGGGGGGGGCAGGGAGAATAAAAGGCAGCTTGACTGGGTTTTGATAAAGCCCATGAAGTCCCTTTAAAACAAGTCAAATTTTCTCTTTTCTTCATCTAAAAGACAACCTGCTATGTGTGTGTGTGGGGGGGGAGGTTACATTACCAATTGCTGGTGTCAGACTGCATTTCGACAGCCTCTTAGTTTAAGAAAGCTTCTTCAGGTCAGTACAGTGGGAGCAATTAAAATGTCCACCAAGGGAAATTGCACCTCCGATGGTGCAGTCATTATCCGTTTTGTGGGGACGCTGTTGGTAGGTTCTGAAGTTTACTCCACGCAATTTTTGGTCAAGATGGCCCTAGAAGGTTCATCCAGCAACAAGATCTGCTCTTAGCAGCCTGTTCCTTGGTGAGGATGGCCACCAGCATTGTCTGCTCCATGCAGATTGATCCTTGGTCAGTGTAGCCCTGAAAGCACACACCCCAGCATTAACAAAGCCTGCAGTCTCAGTCTCAGAGAGAGAACCTCCACAGTCATCCCAAATGGCTGAATGGGATTGCTATTAGTTATGGAAGAGAAAATGGTTACTATGAGAAAGGAGTCCTTCACTCTCTTCACTGAGCCTATACCTAGCACAGAGCAAAGCATGGAAAGAGAAAGTGCAGAAAAAAGACTGTAGATGTAGTACAGAAGGTATGAGGTGGAAGGGAAAGAGAATCTAAGGAATAGATATATGAAAGACAATAAGCTGCTGCTAGACAACAATCTAGCTGCTCTCCCTGTTAAGGCAGGAAAAGGAGGGCTGATGCCCACCAAGGAGAATGGAAGAAGAGGAAGTTAGTCCTGCCTCCCTGAATGAGAATCACCCAATCAAGATGTCCTCCTGACTCAGACATGGATGAAATCAGTTCCACTCAATACCTGTAACCTGATAACCACAAACCAGAAAATTAAGGGATTTGACTTGTCACACAAAGTATGGAAGATGGCTAATA